>NW_020664393.1:44258903-44277508 GCF_002925995.2 Terrapene triunguis | reverse complement strand
TGTTCTTTTTGCGGATACAGACTAACACGGCTGCTACTCTGAAACCTTGATTAGTCTTGTTATAGTTGGTATGGCAACACCCATTTTTTCATGTTCTCTGTGTATATATATCTTCCTACTGTATTTTCCACTGCATGCATCCAATGAAGTGGGTTTTAGCCCACGAAAGCTTATGCCCAAATAAATTTGTTAGTCTCTAAGGTGCCACAAGTACTCCTCGTTCTTATTACAAATTATGTTGACCTAAATTACATCAACATGCAGCAGTAATTAAATCACTTCTGCCTGCTCCTTGGGTCAGTGGTGAATGTCCTCACCGGGAGTGCTTACACCAATTGAACTGTCAGTGTGCGGCATTGTGGGATGGCTTCTGAAAGCCAGCAACAGTCAATGTAAACAATGAAGTATCTGTCACTGATACTGCATCAACCAACCTAAGCGCCACGCCTCTCACGGAGGTGGAGTTATTTAGTTGGTATAGCGGGCGAGTTACATCGGTGGGAGTGACATTTTAGTGTAGACACTTACAGAATTAGGCTGCCATAAGTTGCCTTGAGTCAACCTACACCAGGGCTCAGACTGTGTCCTGTGCTTTGGGTAGCTTGCCTCTGATGATGAGCTTTCAGGTGTTGGTGGTGTTGTTTGAAGGCCAGAAGAGGGGTTCAGGAAAGATGTGTTTCAAAACACCATATCACCTGTGGGTGAACATTTTTCACAAAGTGATCACTCTATATCTGACCCCTGAGTCCTCATATCTGAAGGGAAACCTGCACAACGCTTTCAAAAGACGAGCCTGGGAGCTTAAATTCCTAACTTTGCTAGCTACAAAAATCAGTCTTAATGAAGACACAACACTTATGGCTTATTACGAAAAATCTGTAACCCACTAATCTCCTTTTTGTCCTATGACTATAGGATTGTTTATGGGCCACTTCATCTTGAATGGTTTCTTAGCATATGTGTCAACTACTTATACTAAAGTATCTGTTCAACCTTGTATCCAGCTGTGACACTGAGGAAGCTGTGACCCAGACCTCAGGAAGAGCTTTGTGTAGCTTGAAAGCTTGTCTCTCACCCACAGAAGTTGGTTCAGTAAAAGATATTAGCTCACTCACCATGTCTCTCTAAAAGATGGGTCAGACAGATATATCAGTTCAACTTATAAATAAAGCAAAACAAAGCTGCTTTTCTAAAAATTTATTTGTCATGAACCCTTAAATCATCTTCAAGTTCATCTTATCATCAAAAACAGTCAAATGTAGGCCTGAATGAGAAGTATGAGAGCCCCAGTTGGTACGAATGACAATTCAATGGCTCAAATAGTTTGCTGGGATTATTTTGCTTTGGAAGCTTTAAGCACTTTGTCCAAATTTATCCAAAAGTTTGACAATTTTTTCCCCACATCTTCAACTCTTCTCTTCCTTCCTGGTCTCCAATCAACTACGTAAGTTTGTTGATCTCACGTTAAGGGTGTAGCGTCTCCCCTCAGGCATGATACTCTCTGCTGCAATTAAATTTCTAATCACAGATTCAAAGCAGAGCCTTTTCTTAATCAGTTCTGTCTTCCTGTTAAAACCAGAGGTAGATGAGAAAAATATTTAACCAAAATTACCAATTTTCATGTATGTGAAATGTTCACAAAAGAAAGCCTATTTTACTAAAATTTATAACATTCAATTTTCAAGTGTAATTTTTTTACTTTATTTTTATTTTATTTTATTTTATTTAGAGGTTGTAAGAATCAATAATGCATTGTAGGATTCTGGTGGGAAACAGAGTGGTTTTTCTTTTGCTATACTACACCAATAGTACCAGCACCAATAGACATTATGCTTTCAGCCTGAAAATTTCTTTCATCTCCTCCTTAGTTGCCACAAGTTCTACTTTAAAGATATATATCTTTAGTATATCTCCTTGTCTTGAATGGTATGTGCAGGACCTGGAACAGATTCCTAAGCTACATCTGGAGATGGATCCAGAAAGTATACATCTTGATATTGAGTTCTGGAATCTACAGTTCCTAAAAGTATTGTTAGACAAGGACTTTAACAAATGCTAGATACTGTGGCAAAGTGTCAATCCACATTAAAGCCTGTTAAATTATTCTCAGTTCACAACACTGTCTCTAATTAAAACCACAATCATTTTAAGGTTTTTAAAAGGACTAGAACTGCACTACCTATGTGACTGTTTTGTGACTTATGTTTTTGGCTGCTTGCTTGCAGCTGTGACTGCACACATATGACTATTCCATATGCTCTGCTTCAAAACCAAAGGGATTGGATATCAGCAGTGAAACACAATCATTACAGAATACTGCTACATCAGCAGTCTAAAAATCAGCCTGTGAAATGTATGCAAGCTTTTACTTATTCACATTTTATTTGTTTTGTGTGTTGGTACAAGCTGCTTGGCCCCACTTTATGTTGTGTACAAAGCTTTAAGGTGCCTCATTCTTGAAGCAAAATGGAGAGAGGTAAATAGTGGTGTCCCCCAGGGGTCTGTACTGGGACTAGTCCTATTCAAGATATTCATAAATGATCTGGAAAAAGGGGTAAACGGTGAGGTGGCAAAATTTGCAGAGAATACAAAACTACTCAAGATAGTTAAGTCCAAAGCAGAATGCAAAGAGTTACAAAGGGATCTTACAAAACTGGGTGACTGGGCAACAAAATAGCAGATGAAATTCAATGTTGATAAATGCAAAGTAATGCACGTTGGAAAACATAATCCCAACTATACATACAATATGATGGGATCTAAATTACCACTCAAGAAAGAGATCTTGGAGTCATTTTGGATAGTTCTCTGAACACATCCACTCAATGTGCAGCAGCAGTCAAAAAAAGCTAACAGAATGTTGGGAATGATTAAGAAAGGGATAGATAATAAGACAGAAAATATGATATTGCCTCTATATAAATCCATTGCCTCTATATAAATCCACATCTTGAATACTGCATGCAGATGTGATCACCCCATCTCAAAAAAGATACATTGGAATTGGAAAAGGTTCAGAAAACGGCAACAAAAATGATTACGGGCATGGAATGTCTGCCATATGAGGAGAGATTAATAAGACTGGGACTTTTCAGCTTGGAAAAGAGACAAATAAGGGGGGATATGACTGAGGGCTATAAAATCATGACTGGTGTAGATAAAGTAAATAAGGAAGTGTTATTTACTCCTTCTCATAACACAAGAACTAGGAGTCACCCAATGAAATTAAGAGGTAGCAAGTTTAAAACAAACAGAAGGAAATATTTCTTCACACAACGCACAGTCTACCTGTGGAACTCCTTGTCAGAGGATGTTGTGAAGGCCAAGACTATAACAGGGTTTAAAAAAAGAACTAGATAAATTCATGGAGGATAGGCCATCAATGGCTATTAGCCAGGATGGGCAGGGATGATGTCCTTAGCCTCTGTTGCCAGAAGATGGGAATGGGCAACAGGGGATGGATCACTTGATGATTACCTGTTCTGTTCACCTGGCGTTGTCTGGTTATACTGAAAGAAGGACAGGACATGTGGCATGGGTTTAATCAGGTCTCAACTATATTATTTGTCTGGGACTGGCAGATAAAAGCATACCATGCAAGTAACTCCCGTAATTACTCGCGGGGCTTTTACCAGCTCCCCCTCTTTTTCCATCCAGATCCCTCCAGCAAATCCATTGATGGGAGCTTACCATCCACCCCCCACCTTAGGAGGGTTAAATGGGCTATAAGAATGAGTGTTTGGCTCCCTGCCGTACCAATCATAGGAGTCCCAATCACCCCCCCCCCACCATTTGTTCCTTTAACAAACACCTCTTTTTAAGTCCTTTTCCAAGCCATTTATCCGGTCACTGTATACCTTTCCTATGGAGTACCTGCACTGGACATCTGCCACAAGGAGGCATCAGCAATTAGTTTGGCTGCCTCCACCCCCAAACCCAGTCGGGTTCCCAGACATCTCTTACTGCCCCCTTTTATATCGGCCAAAACAAACGGGGCTCCAAAGATTTACAGAGGAACCCCATCCTCCATGAATAATTTGGTGTCTCAGGATGCCCCAATTGCTGAGCCTTTTATGACCCCAAGGGATTTGGCCACCCCCGTTAAAATCTGTTGTGCCTTGTCCACCCAGGTGGCACTCCACGGCTCCCAGCCGGACCATACATTAATTCACCTCTGACAACACCAATCTGCATCAAGACCCTTCTTGTTCTGGCGCACAGCAATGGCATCAGCTGGACCTTGGTTGCCAACCCTCAAGGCCATAAGAAAAACAATTCTGTGCCCACAGATCCACACCACCACCTACATGGCTGGTCTTCCAACATCTGGAATCACAACACATGTTGACTCACCACCTGAGGTTGCACACACGTATTGTATGCTTCTGAATGTCAATGCCCAATTATCAGAATGGCCTGTGCCCCCGTACCCAGCTGTACCACTGCTGTTGTGGCCCCTGATTACAAATGAGTGAGAACCAAATTCCATGGGGTCTGACCAAGCTCACAGCCTTTCCAGAAGATAATAAATGCTCCCCAGCCTCCTTAATCAGTCATTGACCATCACAAGTTTAGTATCCCTGCTTGCCCCTCCCAGTGTACATCACACAGTTCCAATCCCCCTCCTCCCCCCTTCACAAGTGCCCCTGCATAACCCAGGCATTAAGCTTGCTGATCCCAAAAGCACCAAAACTGCTTTTAAGAATGCTGCTCTGAGCAAGGCCGTTTAGATTCCTGAGAATGTTAACTGTGATGTGCCCGCATGACTGCTGCATGGAGCCATTGGAATACAACCACCCTACCAGCAACCTTTGAGTGAAGACTGCTGTGTGGGTACAGATAACCATTTAACCCACTGACAAATGTAACAGCCGGGAGGCGATTCCAAAATTGTTGAGGATGCCAGTTGACAGGTTGCCTGTGACTCCGTGTCCTGCAGCACCTGCAGTTCTGTAATGGGCCTTTCAGTGACCAGCCTTTCTGCTCCTGTAATTGCATGAGTTTGATAAAAGCTCTGCCATGTGAATGGAGGCGGTGGGTCTGCATGCTACATTGCTAAACATCCTACCCCCAGGTTCCAGGTAGCTAGTGGCATCCACTCAGGTTCTTGGCTGGCTCCTGGTGCCAGCTTCCAAAACCTGTTATGTAAAAGTGAGGCATCGGCTATGCCAGTATTACATTTCCTGGATTTAATAAAGTAATGGATATTATCCTGGAGTCTATTTGAGGGCCAAGCCCCAGGAGAAAAACCTGCAATTTATGTACAGGCCATTCCGTGAAAGGCACAGCTACCCTGCCCTCAATTGATTCCCGTGGAATCCTTTTTTTTTTTTTTTTAAGCCACATAACCCAACCATGCCCCTGACATCTAATGTGTTTTTTGACAGCACATTACATACATAATCCACGCCCATGACTTGCAGTGGTTTTGTTTGACAGTGTACAGCCTGTTCCATGTAAAAGGGAGGCTTCAGGAGCAGAGCTTGCCCCTTTTAAAACCTGCATTCCTAGCGGATGAGTCAGTGACCATGCTGACTCTTTTACAGCAGTTTTCTTCTCTCTCTCCCTCCCCCACCCCACAGCCATAAAGCACTGTTCCCTTCATTCAGGCAGCCAGCCAAATACCTCCCCCGCAGCTTAAAAGTGCAGGGTAGTCATTGGCCACTGTCAGAACACAAGATACTGGGATATATGGACCTTTGGTTGACCTAGTATGGCTGTTCTTATACTCTGCTATAATAATAATAATCTGCAAGAATGTAAGCATCATTGTTACTGCTTGTTAACTAGGAAATTAGCAATGTTACTTAAAACCAAGGGTACATGCAACTTGGATGAAATTCACCCTTGTGATGAGGGCCATCTTGAGGCTCTCTCCCTATTTTCAGGGAATATGTATGATGTACGTGGTACCAGGCCTTGACTTACTCCAATCCACATGGTGAATGTCATCCAATGTGTATAGAAATTAAAGTAGGTTGTTCCATGCATGCAGAAAAAAAGATTTATATAACTAATAATGTCTCAAGTAATTCTAAGTTACTGGTGTGTTAACAGACTTGGACTGGCCATTGAACAGGAAAAAAAAACTACATTTTCTAAGAATTAAAATTATATTGAGGAAGAATCAGTACACAGAAGTGGTCCATTTAAATGTTATGGTTGAAATAAAAATGATTTTTGGGTCCTCAAATTACCATAGGCAAAGCACTAAAATTAACCACGTACATACAAAACCTTCTATTTTTCCATAAGAATTGAGTTACTCACCTTTGAAATATTCTTTAAAGAACTACTTTCATACTGACCAGCTGAAATGTGAGCATCTAAGATGTTGGGTAGGGGAAAATAGGGCTCTATTTTCTGCCATGGTCTACTTACATAATCTTAGAAAATATCAAAAGGAAAGAGAGCATTTGTCTGATCTCCAGCTGACCCTGACGTCTGCATGGCAAATGATCAAGTTATGTAGCTATTAAAACAGGGAGAAGGGAAGAAGACACACATTGTATAGTCCTCAAATACAGAAACAATCATATACAATTAGTTAAATCACCCCTACTTCATGGTGCATTTTGTCACACCATTTTTACTTAATCATTTTGTATATGAAAATATATTCACTATTATTCAGCATTATACATAACTGTATCGTTTTCTGCTAGTCTTTATTAATGCCCTTATAGTATGTCTGCCACCAACCAACACATGTCATCAAATTAAGTGGAGGCTGAATTTGGCATTAACTTTTAACAAATTTTAAAAATGAATTTTTTTCGCAGTTATATGTATAAACCTCAGAACTCTTTTTATGCTTAATACCCAGTTCTTGTTGAGACATTTTAGTGATTAAGACTAGGCAGTAGGATAATATGTGCCTAATAATTTTGCATCAGTTAAATGTAATATTAATATGGCTGAAGCTATTCCACAAGGAATCGTGTTCAGGGCAGAATCCTAACTCAAATGGTGATCTGAGTAGACAGTGCCACTGTGTTTCTGCAATTAACAAGACAGTATTGCTGGCTCCCACAGGGAAGTACTTTCTAAGAGTTTCACTGTAATTGTATAAACATAACATTTTTGTAAGTGAACCTGTCTAAAATGTTTTTTGGCATTTTATAATTGCAAATTATGTTAGCTTCCACATTAGTATGTCCTGCATAGGTCTTGTGATGGCATAGTAAGGTCGCATGAACCGCATGGATAAGATACCAAAGTGGTGAGTGTGTATATATTACTGGATAAAGAGATCCAAAAAGGAAGCAGTGATACATCTGTGTTAATCTGTCAATAATTCATATATGATACAGGGAGGATACATTTAAAAGGGAATTACAAGAAAATTATGGGCCATCTCTTCAAAGATAGACTGAGCTGGACTCAGATTGACACAACTAGCTAGAATAATTAATGCAAAAACATGTTCCTTATGATAGAACAAAGGGAAGAGAGCTGATGCAAGCAAGGGGATGAGGGAGGGGAGGAGATGTTTATTTGGAAACAAAATGTCATGGTGCATTGCAGACAAAAAAAGAAGGACATTGGAAATACGAGAGAGAGAGAGAGAATGGGGATAAAACTCCACAACTAGAAAGGGGGGGGGGAGAACAGTAATTGTCAGGATGACAAAGATTATTCCCCTCCCCACATCCTCAAGATGATATACCTCTCAAATATTACACCCCTGTTATAATCTCAGCCTGCCAGCTGGATACACTAACAAATTATGTGAACCCTGGTCACCTGGTAATCCTAGGAGTCAGGGGAAAGAAGGGACAATGACAAGACACCTGAGATTAGAGGTTATGTCACTGGCATTTTGCTTGACAAAAGGGTTAGAGGGGAGAAATGATATTTGACCAAGAAATGAAGGTGTGATGATTTGGGTAATATCTATGTACGTTCTGATTAAGATTATAATCTGTCTGTATATATCTTTATCAAACTCCATTTTAATTATAAATCTATTCTGCCTTCTCTGCTACCTTTTTACCTCCATGTTGGACTGAAACTCTAAGGGTTAGTGACACTTGGTGGTCCTCTTCCTCACATATAAGCAACCCTGGGGAAAAGGTTGGCTATCACACAGAAGAACCAGCCTACCCAAGTGGTCTGGTAACTAAGCAATGGTGGGGGACTCAAATCACTCAAAGGTTGATCAAGTGGTCATTTAACAAAGGGGACGGGAGCTTATAAAAGAAAGTATCTCTTACCAGCCATTTGAGAGAGTCACAAAAGAAATGATATGCAATACAGATAGCTGGCTGCAGGAGTGACAGAGACTCTGTGTTCCAGAGGATAAGCCATGTGCTGGAGGGAAGGGGGAAAGGAGGGATCCTGGACTCCTTAAAGGACTCTGACCTAAGCCCAAAAATGTTCAAGAGAAGTGAGGAAACGGAGGCAGAGAAATGCATATGAGTGTTTTATTGTTTTGTCTAGATCTGCATATTTCTTGGAGTAGCTAAAGTAAAGGGCAAACATTAAAAACCTTTGCAAAGTCTTATCTGATTCACATAACAGTATCATGCTGCATTTTATATAATAAATTCCCACAGAGTATTAAAGCGTTGTCTGAGTAGCCTGTTATGCAATAAATAAAATAATTAATAAATAAAATCCATCATTACACAATTTCTCCCGCGTATATTCCCCAGAGATGTCTCTCATACCGCCAGAGGTACACGTAGACTAAGAGATCCACTCCAAAACGATATGAAGCTTGTAGGTTTTCAGCTTTACAGGTGCATGGGAAAAACCTAAAGATCACAATCAAGAACAGAGTTCAAGTGGCCTAATGAGACAGAAGCCATGTGTAAACAAAATTCAGTAACTTAGTATTTCATGATGCATGTATTTGAAGGCCTGCTCTCCAGAGAAATCTGTACACCCACAGGATGGTTTCCCCTTTCCTCAAGAAGGAGAGAGAGAGAGAGAGAGAGACAAAAAAACCCACATTTTTCCTATGAGAATTATAATACTGTTGAAAGAAAACTGACAATGCATTTTAAAATGTTTCCAATTATAAAAGCGTCTTTTAGAACATTTGCATTTTAGTAAAAGGGATAATGAACTTTATACAATATTTTAAGTATTTTGTGTAAGTGTTGTCCAAGACACTCCTGTATAATTAACTTCCCACATCCCTTGGGCCACTTTTGAAACTAGTTTATACTATTTTACATAAGCAATAAAATGAAATAATTGCAACAAGCAAGATTCTAATATTAACCCCCTTCATCCCCAGGCCCATCTCCTGTCTCCTCAGCATCCCAGTCTGGAGGCTTCCTCCTGCTCCGATTTTTGAAAATATTGAAGTTATAGCCTTGACGAATATTCATTCCATTGAACAAGCAATGAAAGCTTGCCTCCATGGTAAACTAATGTAGATGATTGTTCTATTCTACATTGAAACTTTGCCTTGAGCTAACTGGATAGGTAGGATGGAAGGGATTTGTTCAATATCTATTGTTCACTCTTGATATATGCCTTAAGAATGTAGTGACCACCTACCTAAGCTAGGCAGAGATCTTTTCTAATTTTCTATTTGTTTAAACAGTGGACCAAATATTCCCTTAAATTACACCTGTAGGTTTAATGAAATTGAACGATCACAGAGATTTCAAATCAAAGCATGTGGGCCTATGTTAACAATAAGAAAGAAATAGAGGACTAATAATTAGAATAGAATGTCTCACTTGATTTGAAATATCATTTCAACTTCTTCAATTTGATGTGCCTGTAGACAGTGACTTTGTGTATTATTTCACAGCTTATTGTTGTCAGAAAGACTGGTTCTGAAGGACAACCTGTTGATTGTTATGTTCATGCCAATACAAATCTAAATGTGACACCTTCCATCAGTGCACTCGCCTTCTAACTAGAATCTTATCACACAGATCTATATCTATTTAAAACAAATTGATCTGCATCCAGAAATCCTTTAGAAGGGGAAAGGGAAAGGGAGAACTAACTGCATTAAATAAATATCAGCAATAGAAGGAAATCCTGCTTTCTTTTAGATGGTGTATGGTTATCACTTGCACTGACATTATAGATAACTTAGTGCTAATTTATGCCCTCACCTTACATGCACACAAAGGGAATAAAGGCCCTCTTTTCCCCCATTGTGGACATGTAGAACCTACCTGGATGCTGGGTCCATGGGTGATACTGAGCACAGTCTATGTGACCTAGAGATTCCCTATCCAGCAAATAAATTAGTGTGGGGTACCAGGGAGGGAAGGAAGGAAGCTATACCCTGCAAAAGATTATTTCACCTTACCTTCCCCAGGATCAAGAATGATTAAGTAAGGAATTGTGACTCTCTGAGTTACCAGCAGTGGTACAGGTACAACAGATGACACTTACTCAAAGCTGAGCCTTAGGGCTCAATCTATCCCTAAATAAATATTTGCAGTCGGATAACCTCAATATTTTCAGTAATATTAAAGGGATTCTTATAGTAAGTCTAGGGCATTCAAAGGAAATACTGGTGATATTGAGATAAGCACATCTATTTATCTCAGGTAAATTTAGAAAGGAAGTGGTGCCTTTTCATTTTCCTGGTATGCTTATTCTTTCCATTAATTGCTGAATACTATCTGTAGTTTAAAGATTAACTTGCCTTTGTGCGATAGGGTGATGTATACTTCTTCATGGTCCAGAAAGAGCTCTGCAGGAATAAATCCACTCTATTATCCTTCTCTCATTGAAGACAATGGTGAAATTCCCATTGCCTTCAATATGAGGAGGATCTATCCTTCTCTCTTCAGGATTTAGATAGTCCCATTCCCAAATATTCTGTTATTCCCATAATATCAGAGTGCCTCACAATCTGTAATGTATTTATCCTCACCACATCCCTATGAGGTAGGGAAGTATTATCATCCTTGCTTTACAGATGGAGAACTGGGGCACAGAGAGACTAAATGATTTGTATAAGATCACACAGGAAGTCTGTGGCAGAACAGGCAATTGAACCTGGATGTCCTGGCCCCAGGACCGACCCCTGGGGCACTCCGCTTGATACCGGCTGCCAACTAGACATTGAGCTGTTGATCACTACCCACTGAGCCCAATGATCTAGCCAGCTTTCTATCCACCTTCTAGTCCATTCATCAAATCCATATTTTTTGGCAGAGAATACTGTGGGAGCCCTTATCAAAAGCTTTGCTAATGTCAAGATATATCACATCCACCATTTTCCCATATCCACAGAGCCAGTTATTTCATCATAGAAGGCAATCAGATTGGTTATCATGAGTTTCTTTACAGTAAACTAATAAATATCAAGAAACATCACAACAAAGCTTTATAGAAACAGTGAGATGAATAGAGGAGAGTAATTGAAGATAGTTACAGGATAGTATATCCTCTGCATTCCTAAAGTAGTTTAGAGAACCCAGCTCCTTTTGGACAGTTGTTGTAGGTGTGTCCTGAAAATTCTTGACCAACCTTAAAAAAAAAAAAAAATCTAACCTGGAATCTTTGCACATTTGATCTCTAAGAGTTTAGTTCAGTCCATGTGTCCTTCCACACTACATAAACCATCTAAAAGTGACTCCCTCCAATTCTATCCTTTATAGTTAACCCCTATAATCCAATTGTTCACAGCCAGTTAATCAGTCTGTTTTTATTTTCTTTTACTGCTAAACCTAGTTTCCCTTCCACTAAACTCTAATATGTAAATGAACTTCCCCACTGTTTATTAGCTCAGCATCCATGAGGGGGGAAATGATAAGACTTTACAATATTTGTGTAGAAGGTGTTTATATTCCAGATCATTCGTGGTATTAATGGTATGTCTACACTACCCGCCGGATCGGCGGGTAGTGATCGATCTATCGGGGATCGATGTATCACGTCTAAATCGATCCCCAAACATGCTCCCCATCGACTCTGGAACTCCACCAGGGCAAGAGATGGAAGCGTAGTCGATGGGGGAGCAGTGGCCATCGATCCCGCGCCGCAAGGACGCGAAGTAAGTCAATCTAAGTCGATCTAAGATATGTTGACTTCAGCTACGCTATTCTCGTAGCTGAAGTTGCATATTTTAGATTGATTCCCCCCCCCCCCAGTGTAGACAAGGCCTAACAACATAAAAGTAATATGTAATTATGCCAGAAACATCTTTTGGGGAAAAGAGAGGTTTTCAGTGGTCTAATTCTGTATCACTTCTCAGAGGAGGAAAAGACTACGTTTAACATCCATTTTACCAACATATACCCTCTAAATCAAAAGCTAAAGTCTTTGGCCCAGAACTAAAAGGAGTAAAGGAAGTAAATGCAAACATAAGATTCCATATTCCCAGTAAGATACAACAGTTTTCATTATTTTCTAAAGCTAAGAAACAGTTATTTTATTTTAGCAAGTAACTAACAAGATCCTGTTGATGTTATCCAATATTCTTTTATAACAGGCTCAGCTTGATAACATTTAAATATGGTGATCATTTAAAAGACATTATATTGCAACAGTCATTTTATTCTGTCAGAATAAAATAGTCAACATTGTTTAAAAATGTACAGGTAGTGGCTGCAGCTTGAATACAAACTGATATTTTCCTGAAATTAAAGATGTATCCATGGTTTGATATAAATCCTACATTATTAACTAACTATAGCTTTCTTACAGAGCAAAGAGAAGCAAACTATAGAATTTTTATTATGGTAATCTTTGTATTTTGAGGAATCACATTTACTTCTCACAAGTTCTTAGCATGCAAGCAAATTATAATTATGACTCCAACACAGATACGGCACAGTGTCCTTATATCTTCTCTGATGAATTAACTGTTTTCATGTTTTTTGTGTTTTTTTTTTTTAATTTATAAAATGGAAGTGCCAATTTATGAGCTGCATAGAGCAGAAACCTTTTGAAAACAGGATTCCCTGCAGGACACTTATAGATTTTTAGGAGAACAACCCAGGAAAGTTATTGCAGTGGGCTGAATAATGATGAAAAACTTAAATTGTCAGTTTTAATATTACTCTGATAGCTTCTTTTAGTATGGAATTTTATATCATAGTATTTTATATCACACTGATGAGGATATCTTAACACTTGTCTGTTCCGGGATATACAGTAAAATTAATTCCAATTAACTAAAGGTGTGAATTTCAAAGTGAAGGACGATAAACAAAATTAAGGCCACTTTAATTCTGAGTATGAGCATCCAGACAGGGATTTAATGCTGTTTAACTAATCTATTTTAAAAGTTAATTTGGATTAACTTTCCTGAGTGTCTCTGTGTAGACAAGCCCTTGTCTACATTCTTATGAAGATACAAACAAAATTATTCATGATTTCAAAATACCGTTGACTAAACACCACTATCATTTATCTCAAGTAGCTTTTCTGTTATGAAATTCAGTGTTACAAGGATGAAAAAAGAAAAGAGCATTAATATGCCCATGAAAAAAATATATGGTGAAAATATCAAGTGTATGTTATAATAACCATGCATATTGTTCAGTTAATAAACTTTGCATTAAGAAGCCAGTTTTACTCACCTTATAAGCTCTTTCTTATCAGGATATATACTATGAGGTAGATACCAAGATACACGTATGATTTCAAGATTATTTTTCTAGCAACATTAATTTTCATTACATTATTTTTCTAGCAGTATTAATTTTCATTACATTCATGCATAAATTTATACAGTAGTTGCTTTTCCTTGGAATCACTGCAGGATTTATTAGGATTAAAAATACTAGAATGAAATCATGCAACGCTCAAGTTAAAAAATAATCTGAATTACAGTATTGTGTTTTTGCTGAAAATATAACTTGCCACAAGACAAGACGACAGAGTATGACACTAATGATATTCACGTGGGTAGAATCAATGCATCATGTTGTCATAAAACTGGCATTTTTATTTCTCACTCCCACAGACATAAAATAGCAGCATCCAATAAGCTCTAAAACCACAGAATAGTGATGATAAAATGCATTTAAACTTTAGATCTGCAAAACAGAAGATTGTTCACAATGCATTTTAGGATTTCCCCAAAAGAAGCTAGCAGTGTTAAAACTTTATTAGATGTAAAATGTGGGAGAAAATGAGAAAGATATTGGTAAACAATATTAAGTTGTACAGGTCTCTATTCTAACATTTATTCTCACCAGGTTGGGGTTCACTGACTACTGAAAAGAGCCACTGAGCATTGTACTGTAATATTAAACACTTTTTTCTGCAAAAGCCTGACAAAACAGTGAACTACAGATCATAAATCTTGGTTCTGCAAAAAATAGTGCAGGACTCACAAACATAACTAGGAAGCCTCAGTAACGACAATATTTTTAGTTTTCTAGCAAGAAAATGCCATTCTTCACAACTCAATCTTTTCAGTGTCGTACAAAAAAAACCTGTCGCAAAGCCAGAATCAAAAAAGTCTATACAAATTAGACATGCAAAGAAAAAAAAATTCCCTAGTTGGGGTTTACTTCTGCTATATTGGGGATATTCATTAATGCACAGTGAGTTTAAATTGTAAACTCTCTGAAGGGTTGGCAGAGGTCTTGTTCTCTTCAGCACTAACCACTTTGGACCACTTAAATGATAATTTGTTTGTTCATGACACTCAGATATTTGGAGATGACATCACAGAATGCCAATGCCTCTGCAGGCTATTTTTAAAAGCAAATACAGGTGATCTTAAGCTCTCAATTTTTCATAGGATGGGATGGGGGACTTGTGATTACAAAAAACAATATTCTGCCATAAAATATGCTTCTTTACACCAGTAAAATTCTGCTAATATATTTTGACAGAACCCCAGAAATTGTGGTTTTGACCAATTAAGAATGTGCGAATGTCACAGGCTGACTGGGCTTTTAAGACAAGTTGGGCTCAGGCTTGCCTGTGACCATATAAGTATCTCCTGGTTGATTTAATTATGACCTACCCCACCTGCAAGGGATCAGAGAGAGGACTGCTTAAACTGCACTGTGCACTCAGTCTGGGAAGGAGAACCAGTTGTGAACAGCAAGGGGAGGTCCCACTCTGGGAAGGGCCCGGGGAAGTCAGGCCAGAAGAGACCGATAGGGATCATGTTAGCCTCCTATGGTGGGGCCTAGGGTGACCAGATGTCCTGATTTTATAGGGACAGTCTCAATTTTTGGGTCTTTTTCTTATATAGCCTCCTATTAACCCCCCCCACACACACACACACACCCGTCTCGATTTTTCACATTTGCTGTCTGGTCACCCTAGTGGGGCCTGAGATAGAGCCTGTAAAGAGCAGGGAAGGAGAGCCCAAGGGCCAGAAAGATTATTAGTTTATTTATTTGGACTCACAGTTGGATCCTGTGTTACCTGGTGGGGGTTGGAACTTCTAAGTGACCTGGCTAGAGGGGGAGACCATGGAAGACAGGCCATTACAGGGCCAAGAAAGTGGCTATCAGGGGAGTGCCAGAGGTGAAATCCCTTGTAACATAGCATCCTGACACCAGGAGTCACTGAGAGCAATTGATTACAGGGAGCAAATGCACATATTTCCCTAATTATTCTGTCAATGACATTTTGACCATGGGGTGTTCTCCACAAAATAAAATATTCTGTACTGTTTGGCATTGCACTGTTTTTGTAGGGCAGTAAACCAAATACATGCTAACTATGGAGAAAGTTGTTCTGAATTCAGTTACTGGGCAAGGTGACTAGAGCCATCAGGAAGGGATGCAGGACTAGAAAGAGGTGGCAGAAGGGATCCTCGCCTATGAGAGAAAGAGAGCTGCTGCAAGAATGCAGCATACATATAAAACTATATGAAACTGTTACCCATTTTCAGAGTCCATGCAGGCTTTTATTGTATTCATATGACTGTTGGAAAATGCCGGTATTTTCATGAATACCAAAAAATAAAGATTAAACCTATTCCCAATTTTGAACTTTAAATATTTTCTCTAAGAGCAATGTGAAAGATTGTTTGATTGTCTCCAGCAGTTTGAGGCTGAGAATTGCTGCAGTATAGACTCAATGTCCAAATGAAAAACTATAGAAAGGAAATATTCATATTCTAATACATCTATTAAAATGTCCTGAGTCCCTTCCTCAGCACAGAAAGCATAAGGAGGTTTGCAGTGGAAACAATATAACGACAATTTTCCAACTCAAAAGATGAAGCTCAGAGATAAGATACATTTAATCAATCATTCTGAGTAACTGAATTTTAAAGGAACTTCAACATTGTAACCCACTAAAAAAGGAGCACATACTCATTTAAAAAAATTTTTTTTCAAAGAATTAGGCCTTTAATTTCTTCATTTGACCTCTGGTACAGAATATGCCATAAGTGTACTGATCTCATCATACTGCAGTGCCTATTTGTATGTAGCACAAAAACCACCATATGGTTATGTGCAAATGGCCATCATGAGACAGATTCCAAGCAAGCAAAGCAGAATGATCTCTGGGCAACATGCAGATGATTTTACAAACTTTCATTCACAACTGTGCATTGTGCCTACCCTCACTTGGCCTGGTTAATCAATGATTTTTAATCTATTACTTGTAAACTTTAAAAGCTTACTCTGTTCCTTCAAAAGTTCTAAGAATTCACTCAAGCTTAGAAGAGTAAAATAAATATTTTTCTCCTTTTTATGGTGATTACATTTCCAAACAATAGACCTAATTATGGAATGTAATGTAGGAGGTAAGATACTATCTAAACATTGATTAAGCCATAATTCATCATTGTCATTGCTTTCGCTCAACTGTTTACTTGGATATTCTTAAAGTTAATGTGCATTATGTTTATGCTTTTATTGTAATTGTGTTTATACTTGAAAACAAAAGATTTAAATATTTTCCAAGTGCTTTGCTATTTAAGCTATTATGTCTAGATAAGAATAGCACTTAACATTGAGAGAAGTACTAACAGAAAATATTTTCTAAAACAACATTAATGAAATGCATGCACTTCTCAAATATGAAAACCTAATGTTTTTGGTTGGGTTTTTTTTTTTTTGCACTTTTAAGATGACTGCAAATGATTACTTTTTTTCTAATTTCAACCTGGATTACCTGGATACCATTGATCTCATAACAATGCAAATCTGTTGACCTTCTGGACATGCTACAAGGCCAATGCTATTTGCTTGATATTTTGAGGAGGAAGGACATAAGGGTCAGTGTCTCTAGAGGAGATCAGGTTTTGTTTGGTTTTGACTTTTCTCTCTGGTTAGTTATTTTTCAGTTTTAGGACGAGGTAAAGCTGGCATATTCAATTTATGTAAAGAGGTGTCTAGAGTTTGGGATGGGAATACTTTTGTTGTATGGTTTACATACCTGAATAAGGAAATAAAAATAATAAGTCACATGGTTTATTTTCCTTGTTCCATGACTGATCCTGTGCAGTCTGGAGGGTCAGCACTTTGATTCATTTTCTCAGAGAGAATGGAAGAAGTCTGTGTGCTCTCCCTGAGCCAGCCAGATAAACACTGGTGCCTGAATACTGGAGCTTCCTATAATAACCACTCAGATTTTGGCAGCAGCAGGGAAAGGCTCGGTTTCATTTTGCTGTAGTAATGAGGAAGGATGATGGTAGATGCTATTACCTATCCAGGGTTTGAAGCAGTAAATGGTCATGCCTAGAAGGTAGCCAGGGGAGTCAATTCACCAAGAATGCTGGCGATCAGGTAGCATGCCACAACTCCATCTGTACAAGGCCACACTAGGTAAGTATAGAGGCTTGTTGAGGGATTTTAAATCCAGAAACCAAGCACAACAGCCATGTTGCTGCATTACAGATTTTTTTTTTTTTTTTTTTTTTTTTTTTAAAGAGAGGAACTTCCTTTTATTTTACTGGGGGGGGAAATCTTGACAAACAAAATAAATATACATGAACTAGACTCTTGTCAATATACCTCAAAAATCCTTGTCTTAACATTTTAACTATCCTGGAGTATGAGCTTCCTTTTTAAGGTGATCCTTTCTGCCATCCAAATTATGTTCCAATATCCTTTAATTTTAAGAAAGCATCCAGCTGAAATGCAACAGTTATTACTTGCTTGGACTCTGCTGCTTGGTTATTGCTATTACTTTTCTTGAATTCTGATGCTACATTGGGAACAATACATATGTTGAAATGACAGACTTCTGGATGCAAGGCAGAGGTTGTGAGTTTCAGTGCAGTACATTCACTTTGATATTTCTAAATTAAGGAGGACACTGAACGTACTATTTGCAGAGTCTAAATGATGGCTATATTGATCTGGATTTATTTTTGCTAGCTCTACAACATCTTTGTCTGATTTACTTATGTAGGGTTACCATACGTCCGGATTTTCCCGGACATGTCCTGCTTTTTGGGCTCCAAATCCCCGTCCGGGGGGAAATCCCAAAACGCCGGACATGTCCGGGAAAATCGGGACATGCGGGGCCGGCGGTGCTGGGCCGGGGCCGGGGCCCGGCGGTGCGGGGCCAGGGGCCAGGCCGGCGGTGCCGAGCCGGAGGCCGGGGGCCAGGCCGGCGGTGCCGAGCCGGAGGCCGGAAGTGCTGGGCGGGCCGGGGGTGCTCGGCCGGGGGTCCGGCAGTGCTGGGCGGGCCGGTGGTGCTCGGCCGGGGGCCGGCTCGGGACCGGCACCCCAGAGCCCGAG
>NW_020664393.1:44131017-44258503 GCF_002925995.2 Terrapene triunguis | reverse complement strand
GCCGGGGGCTCGGGGGCCGGGCCGGCGGTGTGGTGCCGGGGACCGGCAGTGCTGGGCGGGCCGGGGGTGCTCGGCCAGGGGCCCGGGGGCCGGGGACCGGCAGTGCTGGGCGGGCCGAGGGTGCTCGGCCGGGCCCCGGGCTGGCACCCCAGAGCCCGAGCCGACCCAGGCTGGAGACGCCGGGGGGGCCAGACTGGGCCGCGCCTCCTCCTCCCACACCCCACTTACCTGCTTCAGGCTTCCCGCGAATCAAATGTTCGCGGGAAGCAGGGGAGGGAGCGGAGTTGGGGCGGGGACTTTGGGGAAGGGGCGGAGTTGGGGCGTGGGCGTGGCCGGGGGCAGGGCCGGGGCCCCGTGGAGTGTCCTCCTTTTGAAGGCTCAAAATATGGTAACCCTAACTTATGACTATGGCAAAGGTTACAAAAGGTGCCTGTGATGATGGCCTGTAATATTTCACTCTGTCTAAGCATTAGTTAGATTGTAGTGCACAGACTATATCCTCCTCACACCCCTAAGGGTGCAACCCATCCTGCTGGTGAAAACGTGGGGCTATGGTCCCACACTCCCTTTTACATGAAACAGTAGAGCGGGTAGAACCAACTATGAGGCTGGTCTTTATCAGCTGTGGTAATTGTCAGTGATTGAGACGTGGGCAGCCATGTCTAGTGGTTAGAGCAGCCAGCTGCCAGAGCTAATGGTCACAGCCATAATCAGAAGTCAGGAACTAGAGACAAGGGTCAGAAGTGGATTACCTGAAGTGAGACAAGGCAGCAGCTAGCACAGCCATTGGCAAATGATTTGAGCAGCCACTCAAATGTTGCTGCTGAGTTTAACAGCTGGACTGCTGACTCTTCCAAACAAGCAGGTGGTGTAGCCAATTAGGCAGCCTAGTACAGGCCAGCTGCACTCCTTAGGTTGCCTGGAGACTGGCTCTGCTGCAGGCCCTGATTCCTGACAGTGATGGGCAAGGCCAGGAGTAAATGAAATCACTTTAGTTGAATGCCAGTTGGGATAAAATAAAAATTGAATCTTCATCCAAAGTCTGATCTGTTTCAAAAATATTCAAACCACTCTAAGGGTTCCCCTCTCCCCCACAGTTTTGTCAATATCTGCAATCTGTTTCTGGCCATGACTATAGTACCAAAATATCACATTAAAAAAAAGTGCAGCTGTATTATTAGTGTAAGCGGGGGAATGGTCCCGCTATTGTGGGGAACTTCTCTGGCTTCTGCACTATCCCGGTGAAATGGGCTAGCAGAAGGATCTGAGTCCTCGCTCCCACTTCCTTTACCCAGAGGCCTCCCTGCCCTCGAGGACTCCCCTTGCACTCTCCTGTCTGACAGAGTCCTCATAACCTCAACAAGGCTGGGCCCAGGATTCCTGGGGGGCTCGACCCCCAACCTTGCTGTCGTCACCTAGGTCAGGGGCTAGGGTGTCCCCACTCCGCGGTACTCTCTCTGCACTGGATGCTTTCCTGACCCTCAGATCATTACACACGATTTAAAGCAATACAGTTTATTTAATTAAGAGTTAGTTTAAAAAGGAATAAGGAAAAATGGGAAAGGTTAAAGGAAACACATAACCCCGCTCTGTGGCAGGGAACATCACAAACAGTCTCCCCGGAATGTCAGGGCAGTTCCCAGTCAGTTCCTTGTAGGTCCGAGGCCTAAAAAAGGAGCACATACTCATTTAAAAAAAAATGTTTTTCAAAGACCCAGGCTATGGGTTGGACACTTGCTCTGGCGGTGGCCACATGCTCTCAGGCTCTAGGTGGCAGGACCCTTCTTCCCAGCATTGCCCCCGTCCTATCAGGGTTACGATACCCCTCGAAGTCTGGCCTTCAGAGCCTCTGGGCTGAGACGTCTCCCTGTGCTGGGCCCACTGCCCAGGGTCCCCCTCGCTCTCCCTAGCTGCTCACCGCACCTAGCTCCGGACTGCTCCAGCCCCAGCTCCAGCTCCACCCTGCCTCAGCACGGCTGCTGCTGCTCCGCCTCCAGCTCCCTGGGCTGCTTCTCTGGCCCCTCTGGCTCTCCTTGCTACAGCTCTGCCCCCAGGACAGGGTCTGCTCTGCAGGCTGCTTCTGTGACTCTGCTCCCAGCCCTGACCTGCTTCCTGGGCTGCTTTTCTGGCCCTTCTGACTCTGGTTGCTGCAGCTTTGCTCCCAGGGCAGGTCTGCTCTCTCTGGGCTGTGCTCTGGCTTTGGGGCTGCAGCTCTGCTCCCCAGCTCAGATTGGGCCCCTGCTCTCTCCTTAGCTCGGCCCCACTCTGTCTGCCCCAGGCAATTCCAGCTCACATGGAGGACAGGACCCCTCTGGCCTCCTGACTCCTTGATTAGCCTGCCCGCCCTGTCAATCAGGCTGACCTGGAGCACTGGCCTCTCCCCATTGCCCCTAGGGACTGTCAGTCTCAGGATACTGATTTCCCATCGACCCTTCCCCTTTTGGTACTGGGAGCTAGCCAACCAAAACACCCCCACTGAATGTTAGTAAGGAGAGAACAGTCCCCTTACGTTAGCTTCCACATTTCTAAACTTCAGAGGAATTCTCAGTCTCAATTAAATGTTGTTCTAGAAAGCATTATCCTGGTTTAGTAATGTGAATGGGGCCTTGCTGGGCACTTTCTCATTTTTTGTATGTAGCACCCATTCAAGATTCTTTTCATTTTTTAACTTAACTTTGAAAAAAATATCAAGCCCATATCTGAGTGTGCGACAAAAAAAGTTTACTATGAAATAAAAGTTTTCTGAATTTCTCTGGACTAAGATTCAAAATAAAATATGCAAGAAGGCAGCATGAAGTAATAATGGAATCAGAGAAACAAAAGAATCATTTTTATCTGATGAATACTGGTGAGCTAGGGTTAACAGAAACAGATTGAATAACACAACAATTTTCTCTATTACCACTGAACAAAAACCAAGTCATCAAAATATACATGCTAACCTGATTATTGGCAAGATTGCTTTCAATTCTTGATTATTTTTATACTATCATACTATTACCACTGTAATAATTTAGAAGTCTAATCCATGAAGTTACCTGTATTTTCAGCACCAAGTGATTATGTGGATTTAAACAGGCTTATTTGGAGCAAAACCTGGAGAGATTTTCTGGCTGTACTTGCACTAGTGGCTGAATCCTAGGCCCTGATATAGCTTCTTTGCTCAGCTGCACTGGAAAACTAGTAGATCTCCTTAACTAGGGATTCACCCATTGTGAAGGAGTCCCTAGCTGGCATAAATCTAGTTTCAGTAGCTCCTATGCTCTCCATTCCCTGGGTAGGTGTGTTGGGAGAAGTTGGCATAGCAAGAGTACTCTAAACTATACCAGGGCTTGGATAGGGCCCTAACCCCTCTGCTCAGTGGACATTGGGCATGACTGAAGGCACAACTTAAATAGGGTCATCTTAACTTTAAATGTACTTAGAAATTAAAAGAGAAGGCAAGTAACGTAGAACACCTGGAAACTCCAGTAGAAATTCTTTACTGTAATTTATAATAAAACATGTAACGTTTTCACAAAGGGTGGCCCTTAGATATTACACAATGACTTTTGTTTAAAATGACCCTTGTCAAAGAGCGGAAATCTCAATCACTTCCAAACTCCTGTCTTAAAAAGTGTACAGCAAGAGAAATATCTCTTTGAAAAAGCAGAATGTCTCACTAAAGAGAGAGAGAAAAAGAAACTGTTTTAGTAAAGCAACTAAGTTACAAAGGCACAACATTATGGGGTTTCTCTGTAGACACAATGAATGATAGCCCTCTGAATTTAATACTGCCACCACTATAATAGAGGGCACAGCAACCTCAGTTTAAGCTAAAATAGCTTGGGAAATGGAGTTCCTTCATTCAACGCCAAGCTGTTACATACAAATATTGTGTTAATACTTTAATGAATTTGAAATTATAATTTGTCAATTATTCTGTAATATAATTTTTAGAAATTGACTTAACGTAATAACCAAATTAAACTTATATAACTGCATTATTTCAGGCAAGTAAGAGATGACTGGTGATAGGATGGGAGTTTTATTTGTCTTCTTGCAACTGGTCAATTTAGATAATTTACTTAAAATTAACTTGTGTTCTTTGATAACATGGCTGAGTTATTTCTGCATTTTATCTGTAAATCAGTTTGATGAAAACCAAACACACTAGAGGAAGAAAAATGCTAGAAATTTACATAGAGAAATGCAGGAATGTCTTGATTTTATGTTTCCCACATTCATAAAAGTAGCAGGACTCTGGTGAACACAAAAAGTGTTAAGGACTTTTCATAAAATTTGAATAATCATCTAAATGTGGTTTAACTCTGAAAATTGACCCTTCAAAAATGTCACATGCTTAATCATCAGGTCTGCTCTCGGTTATATCTCTTCATTTTAATGGCAAATATCAGATGTCAGCTCTTTATTCTTTTTAGTCCTCTGAAGGCCATACAACTAAGGGCTGGCCCACACTAACCCCCCCGTTCGAACTAAGATACGCAACTTCAGCTACTTGAATAACGTAACTGAAGTCGAAGTATCTTAGTTTGAACTACAAGGTACTTACCGCGGGTCCGCACGCGGCAGGCAGGCTCCCCCGTCGACTCCGCATATTCCTCTCGCAGAGCAGGAGTTACCGGTGTCAATAGCGAGCACTTCTGGGATCGATTTATCGCGTCTAGACAAGACGCGATAAATCGATCCCAGAAGATCGATTGCTTACCGCTGAACCCGGAGGTAAGTATAGACATACCCTAAGAGAGAGTGAGTTAGGTTTTATTCCACCCTTTGCACATCAACAGAATTGTTTTCTAAATTAGTCAGGCATCTGTAAAAAACCTACCGAAGGCAATGTATTTGCCCAGATGTCACCAAGGGCATAGTTTGAAGAAAATGGGGTTGTCTAGATATAACTGAAGGACCTATTTAACCTACAGAATCTTTAGTAACTGGCAAACAAGGAAAGAATCCAGTTTGACACTCTCAACCTAGGCTGAGATTGCACCACAGCATTTAAATTATATATATATATAATTTTACTTGATACAGAGAACATTAAGGGTCAATGAGTTTATAAGCCCACAATGGTATTTTTTATTGATTAGCTTTTTAAAACAAAACCACACTCCAAGAACTTGGGGAAAAAATATGGCCACTCAATACCTTATTCAGGACAAATATTTAACACACATTATAGCTCAATACATTTATGAGCACATCCCTATATCTATCTATCTACATAGACATTCAGACATCACATTAGCATTAAATATATTGTGCAACATGTGCCAAAATTTAAGTCAGGAAAGTTGCTTGCGAGTGTATTTCGCCATATGGAATATGGAAATAGCACGGGGTGAAATCCTGGTTGCACTGAATCCAATGGGAATTTTGACATTGCCTTCAGTAAACCAGGATTTCACTCATGGAGTACATCATCGAACAAGAAACTGGCCATAAAGTTGCTTCCTGAACTTCCAGGACTTTGCTCCAGTGTGCATGTCTCAATCCTATTTATACCAAGAAAAAACATGTAGTTAGGATATTGACCTGACAAAAACTATGACGGTATTATATAGTAAACATTCAAAGCATTTCCATAGTAGTACCGTTAAATATATGGTATTGTTTTGGACCACTACTGCATTAAAGGGGTTTTGTTAGTTTAATTAAAAAGTAATTCACAAGAAGGAGAAGGATTGGTCTCTGCAAATGCTGTTGTACAAAATAGGTATCAGAGAATTTCTTTCCTTGTTTATGATGACTATTTCCTCCTTTTTCTAATTAGAACAGCTAATAATTTGGTTGTTTCTCCTTACAGACTGTGACATGTACAGTGGTCACTTTAAAAAACATAACGTTGCTGTTTCAGTATTTGTACTATTCCCAATACTTTGTATAATTAATGCTAAGGACTAAGCAAATACTGATAGAGTAATTTAGTTATTTAGCACAACAGACAAGTTTTTAAGGATGAGCACTGTATACAGTGCTTACTAACTGTCCCTAATTAGGAAGGAGGGTTTCCATCTCTTGGGCAAAGATTTTTATTTTTTTCATTCGGTCCTTCCATAAAACTCATGTCCAATATTTTTCAAAGTGCTCTACAGGCATGCCTCTATTTTTTCCATAAAACGTTACGTTTAAGTCTTGGCACCTATGTTTAATATTTCCCACCATTCAATGCAGCATGCATTGCAGCGTTTTTCTTTGGCTTTTTTGTTCATTCTTTAATTAGGCAATAAATACTTCTGTTCAATAAAAATATTTAATGCAAGGAGGTAATAGTTAAACAAAGGATTTCTACGTCAAAACAGACAAAGAAAATAAGAGCTTATGTCTGATGTTCTGAGCTCCTTTATAACAGTGAGGGTAAAAAGGCTTGCAATAGACAAAATAACTGTGGATGGCAATAAAATAATCTGAAAAGTGAGCTTGATCAATAGGGAAGTATGAATCACCTATTGCAAAGCTTATTGTATGACTTTTTCGATGGGATCCAATAACTTATGCCTTACCATGTACAATGCTCTGTATTTTTCACTATAGTTATTCTTGTTGTATAAATACACCTCTTAAATAGTGCCTATCCCATATGTGACATGACATAAAATGATCTTCCAATTAAAATGCTATGAAAACAAGCCTTGTGTACTTTAAGAAGCACAGTCAGGAAGAATATTCTACTACTATCTTCATTTACAACCTATTTTCATTCCATTGCCAGCAGATAGTCTGCTGCTAACACCAAAACTTCAGATTGTTTTATTTCCTGTGCAGTTTTAGTACATTTTCACATATTAATATCTTAATAAGATGAGTTTATTTTTAGATCTCACTGCATATCTGTAAATTCAGATTCTCTTCCTTCACACAGCACACAAAGGTTTATTTATCTGCATTGTCATCAACAAAGTCCTTGACAAAAGACAAAAACATTCATTCTTAGCAGTACAAGACAATTCTAGCAGGAACTGCAATGCTCATATGGTGTAGGCCAGTGGTGGGTAACCTGCGGCTCGCAGGCCGCATGCGGCCCATAAGGGTAATCTGATTGCAGGCCACGAGACATTTTGCTTACGTTGACTTCCGCAGGGCATGGCCCCCCCGTAGCTCCCAGGAGCCCCAGTTCGCCGTTCCCGGCCAATGGGAACTGCGGGAAGTGGTGGCCAGCACTTTGGATCCAGAATTCTCATTTTCTTATTAGCTAGTCCATCTTTGTAGGAAAGATACTAACTTCAGTTCCAGCTTGTATTTAACTGTGATGCTCCAAGTGCATTTCCCAGAGCTGAAGAAAAGCTCTAAGTAAGCTCGAAAGCTTGTCTCTCTCACCAACAGAAGTTGGTCCAATAAAAGATATTACCTTCCCCACTTTGTCTCTGTAATATCCTGGGACCAACACAGCTACAACAACATTACATACATACATAAAACCCTCACATTGGGAGGTCAGTTTATTTTTAACAACTGCACTCTTTGCAAGACACCTTGAACAGTACTGCAGTCATGGGGTTTTATTCATTTGAATCATATGGCTGATAGCTGTCAATTACTTTGTATTTTCAGCAACACAAAAATGCCTTTCATTGTGTAAAAGGCACTATTAGTGGAATTTGTTTCACTCTGAACTTGCAGAGGTTTGAAATGTTCTTCAGTCTGGATCTCTTAGGATTTTTTTTTTTTTTTTGGCTTTCCAACCAACTGGCCACATTTAATTGTGATGTAGGAGAATGCTATCTAACAACAACTGGGTATGTTGTTTTTTTTTATGGTAACTAACTTTATTATCTTATAATCACTTATTTCAATTAAATATTTCTGAATTTGTTTTATACAGCTCTTTCAGGTCAATATTATTCTGGAGACTTGTTTGTAATTAAACATAGTAACAGTTAAAGGAACAACATTTTTTTTTTAAAGCAGCAGAATACAATGCTTTAAAAGTATTACAGTTGACAGTGTGTGGATGCCACAATGTGCAAAAATGGGGCTTAGTCTTTCAGGATCAGGTCTGAATACATGGGATGCTTTATATGGCTTTTGAGCACTTATTTCTGATGGAAAGTTTGATGTACTTTTTCCAAAGATTTGGATAATTTATGAAGTAAATTCACACCAGAATTTTGGCCACACTGGTTGCCATCCATGTGTAATGTTTTGTTTTAATGATTAAACAACTATCAACTATTTCTAATACATTTTTAGAAATCAGACAACAAAAGTTTATTGGGAAACAATTTCCTTGGACAATATTTTAAAAAAAAATTGACTTTCAGATTTCTTTTCACTGAACCCAAAATTCAGTAGTAATGGTTGTACATTACCTCTGGAGCGATAATTGTATTTATTTGGATTTTTTAAATCCTTTTCCTAGGAAGCTCATCTAGCAATCATCTTCAAAATTGCATTAACAATTATAAGCAGATGATTTCCCAACCTGCTGGCTAGAAAATTCTTATGTCAACCACCTCCCAGAAGTAGTTAACATCAAACAGAAATGTTCAATAACCTTCAATAATTAATTGCTATACAAAATTAATTCATAATATTCAATGAGCTTTCTGTAAATCATATCAATTTACAGTGGAAAATGATGAACTATTTACAAATATATTGCTAACTCTCCAAATGAAGAGTGTTGAATTTCTATTTGAAGTCTACTTACTCTAGATTCTCAAGACTTTTATAGAAGACAAAATGCTCAGTGAAAACTTATTAAATGAAGAAGGCCCTTGTTATAATGAAAAGTATTCAACATTATAATTACCTATACAGTGGGTGACTGCACAACAGCTGAATCAGGATGGTTTAATATAGCACTTGGCTAATTTTACAGTTAGAATACGGATAAGAGAGTTTTAACTAGTTTGCAAGGAAATATTTACCAGTGGAGAACCACTTTGAATAGGGTGACCAGATGTCCCAATTTTATAGGGACAGTCCCGATTATTGGGTCTTTTTCTTATATAGTCTCCTATTACTCCCTCACCCCTGTCCCGATTTTTCACATTTGCTGTCTGGTCACCCTAACTTTGAATGCAAGATCACATGATACCAGGAGAGAGACAAGGTAACTGAGGTAATACCTTGTACTGGAGGTAGTGGAAGGTTCAAGCTATACAGAGCTCTTCCTCCAGTCTGGAGAAGGAAACAGACCTGAGGAAGAGCTGTGTGTAGCTCAAAACCTTGTATCTTCCACCAACAGACATTGGTCCTATATAAGATATTACCTCACGCACCTTGTCTCTGTCATGTCCTGGGACCAACATGACTATAACAACACTGCAAACAACATACAATACCATGGGAGTCTAAATTTTAACTAATAAGATGACAGGTATCATAACTAGGATACAATTATATGTAAAATATATGGAAAAAGTTGTGTCCACTAAAAGACTTGTCAGATGTACAGTAGTAGGCCACAGCTTACGCAATGGAGACAAACACAATGGGACAAATCCTTGGTTGGTGGATAAACAGGCATAGCTTCATTGCTACACTAGGATATGGCCTTATGTCTCATAGGAAGAAAAAAACAACAACAATCCTCCTTGTATTTTCTTAAGCCTGGCTCAGAGAAAGCAGTTAAAATATAGCTTTCTTTTCTGGGAAAAGCAGTGAAAGTAGGATCAGCCACTGAAGAGCATGTGACCACCATATGACTTGTCACTGTGCTCTATCCCAAAATGTATTTTAAAAACAAATTCCAAAACAATCTATAGATATCTGTCTATAGAGGCATTTATACTGTGCAGCAGATAATCAACTGCCACACAAACGGAAATTGGAAGGTTTCCATATTTAGTCAGCGTTCAACAAATGTAAAAATGTAACCTCAAAAAAAAAAAAAAAAGGTACAGACATACTACAGAGTTCTAATTAATCAGTGCCGGATACAGGCAGAATCAGAACCAACAATGATTTTAAGTATATTTTCAGTCAACCATTTTACACATCCTAGATACATAACTCATAGAAATGGTCAAATAAATGCTATAGTCTGGAGTGGTTTCATAGAAAAGGAGAAAATCCAAGAATTATCAGAGTTATGGAAAGAGGTCCCTTCAAATGCTCAGAGGTGTGGGTAGGCATCTGAACTTCTGGGTGCTGAGACAAAATGAACTTCTAAAACTATTGAAGGAACATGCTTTGCCATTTTGCACCTAAATAAATAGAGTAGCATTGTCACAGGCACAAGGGAAAAAAGACAAGATATGTTTCAATTAGGGAACTTCATTACTTTAATTCATCTGAGAATTATCTGGCAATATCTTGTACAATGTAGGTCATGATTCCCTTCTTAATAATTTTCAGCTGGTCCCAGCCCAGTGCTGAGACCTCACCACTGTTCCTTTTTATGAGGGTTCAGGAACTGAGGGAAAAGGGTTTATCTTTGCTGTACCAGACAGTAGGAGCCCCAACATCATTCAACAGCTTCTTTACTTTATGCCTTCCCATAAAGCCATTTCCAACTCTCCTTTAACAGGAAAATTAACCTGCTATGGAACCAGTGCCTGCTCTTGACCTTTGCCATTTGCTAAGTTGTGACAACTTGAACCTTTCCACCTGATCTAGCTAACTGGGACCCTGATCTGCTATGGTGAAGGCAAAAACAAAAAATAACAAACACTTTTCCTGCTCTGGTCTCAGGGGGACGGAATGCAGCAACTGCTAATTCAGGCAAGAAAGGAGACTCAAGATGAAGGAACACAGTTTATATACCTTCCCCAGATTCTGAGGGGCCAATGGCATACTTGAGCCCTCTCCCCCCAGCCTGCCCACCCATTCAAGTAATGCTTCCCCTGCCACTGCCCATAACTCTATTAATTTAAATACCTTCCTAACCAGTCTCTAAAGTTCGGCCATGGGTCAGGTCAGTCTGTGAGTTAATTAACTCTTTCTGGCCCTGTTACCTTTCAATGAGATATTATATTACACTCATAACGTCACAGTGGTGGTGGGGAGGGGGCTAAAGGAGCCACAATCCTTTTTTTTTTTTCCTCCCTGCCAGTTCAGACAAAGTCTTTGAGGTTTCAGGGGTTACATTTGACAGACCTGACCACTTTCAGTGTAACATCTTATTTATCACCACCTTTCCACTGAGGAATAAGGACAGAAACAGTATATTTAATTATGACTATTTATATCCAGGAGTAAAGCTTTTTTATAAATTCCTGTTCTTCTGCACAATATAATATGTGGTTTTCTGCATGGCATTTATCCAAATCTTATTTAGTTACTTCATGGACAGTTTATAGGATTATTGAACTATCAAACATCTTCACAAAATATATGGACCTCACTACACTGGAACCAGTATTTGGGTGAAAACATATTTTTTTTTCACCAAGACTCTTTTGGCAACAAGCTGATGAATGGTTGAAAGGCGGGGCAGCTTTCCTGCACTGTTATAAGTGTTGTTTTTGATTGAGACATTAAACTGGTGTATTTGGATTAGAGAAATAGAGGTGTTCAAAATGTATGAATATTGCCTGAATTATGCAATTACCTTTGCAATTACACATGTTATAGTACCTTTTATGTTTTCAAGTATCATACTTCAAAAAGTGGTAAGCCAGATACCAACAAATGGCATGTAAACAAAAATAAACAACACTTATACTGAGAATTTGGAACACTAACTGTTTTGAAAATGATGTGTTACCCAAGGAACATGGAAATCGGAGGGACTGAATAATTTTGTGATCCTGAAACAGGTTTGGTTGCAACTTTTGCAGTGTGGGAAAGTAATATTTTTTTTAAATTACTGGTTCAAGAAAGCTCATATGTACTTCCTATGTGAGTCCTCTGAAACAGGACACAGCAGAAGAAGGGGAGGAAAGGACTCAATCTTCTTTCCATCTACAAATTTGAGATATTATGGTCACTTATTACAAAACAGGACTGTACTGAAAGAAAGGCCCAGACTGAGGAAACTTCTTAAGCACCTTTCATAAACCAGGATGCCCTCCTGAACTGGATCAAAGTCAATAACTTCTTTCCCAACAGTGCTGGGATCACACAAGCTACTATAACTGTCTTAAAAATATGACCTTCCTAACATACATAACATGTAGGAGTTGAACACATTATTGACAAAGGTTTGTAAAGATACATAAAAATGTGATATCATAAATGTAAAAATATAGAATAATAGAAATTGTAGGATTGGAATGGAATTCTAGAGGTCTTCTAGTCCAGTCCCCTGCCTGCAAGGCAGATTTAAGTATTATCTAGACTTAGTTTGTCTAACGTCCTCTTAAAAATTTCCAATGATGGAAATTCTACAACCTCCCTAGGCAACTTATTCCAGTTCTTAACTACCCTGACAGTTTGGAAGTTTTTCCTAATGTCCAACCTTAACTGTCCTTGCTGCAATTTAAACCCATTGCTTCTTGTCCTATCCTCAGAGGTTAAGGAGAACAATTTTTCTCTCTCCTCCTTGTAACAACCTTTTATGTACTTGAAAACTGTTATCATATCCCTACTCAGTCTTCTCTGCTCCCGACTAAATGAACACACTTTTTTCAATCTTCCCTCAAATGTCATGTTTTCTAGACCTTTAATAATTTTTGTTGCTCTTCTCTGGACTTTCTCCAGTTTCTCCACATCTTACCTGAAATGTGGCACTAAGAACTGGACACAATACTCCAGATGAGGCCTAATTAGCGTGGAAAAGAGCAGAAGAATTACTTCTTGTGTCTTGCTTACAATACTCCTCCTAATACATCCCAGAAGTATGTTCGATTTTTTGCAACATTGTTACACTATTGACTCATATTTAGCTTGTTTTCCACTATGACCTGCAGAAACCTTTCCACAGATACCTAGTCATTTCGCCTTTTGTATTTGTGCAACTGATTGTTCCTTCCTAAATGGAGTACTTTGCATTTGTCCTTATTGAATTTTAAGAAATTTGTTTAAGAAGCAAACAAAAATGATCTTATCCCAGTTAGTTCAGATTAATTTCCCAATTTCAGTCAATTCATTAGTATTTCAATTTTTCAAGAAACCCAACACAGAGATTGATGCTTTGCTGACAGTGAAGAAGATAGCTTAAATATGCCCTGGGGCTTTTACCACAAATCAGAGGTGGTTTGCTGATTTCACTAGTATGAACAGGTTGTGAATGTTACTCCCAAAAGGTCCAAGCTGTCATACAACTGAACAGCACTCTCCATAGGATCCTCGATCTGGAACTGCTGACAGGATTTCTTGCCAGTATGGTCCATCAAATTTAAATGAATAATTCTGACTGCCTAGTCAGGATGGACATTAAGCTGCCTTCATAGAATTCAAATCCCTTTTTCATATATTTAATAAATAAAAATCTCCCTATCTCCACAGAGGAACAAGTTAAACAAGCACTTTTTTTTAAAAAAAGGAAAAGTTAGTCTTTGTTTCTTTAGTGTCATTCAAGGTGTCAGCCTTTTCAAATTGCAATTACAGCTGCTGTCGTTTAGGACTCAGTTCCAGAAAAAGCTTTAGTCTCCTGTTCAGTTCTTACCCAATGAATGGCAAATGCCAGATCACCTCAGTGACCACCCTCTAACGATAATGTTCCCCACCCCCCACATGCCACTTACATTAAGTAAAAAGTACTGTACAGTAGAATTCAATAAATAAAGCATTTTGTAAACCATTCAAGCATACAAGGCAGCAAATGAGTCTGGGCATGAATTTTAGAAGAGTGACTATTATATAATCAATAACAATTCAGGAAAAAATAGAATTGATTGAAACAGTGAACAAACAGAATGTCTCCTGTACTCTCGATGCTCAAATTGAATTGGCAACAACTAAAAGGAAGAAAAAGAAGGTAGTCACAGTAGGTGGTCATTAGAGGGATTTAACACTTTTGGAAGAACAATCTTGATTTTACCCTAAAATAAAACAGAGTGCAATTTTTTATTTATTTATGTTGTAGACTGGCTGTCCCCAAGAAAACAGGGGGGGGGAATGCCAACAGACGAAGGGACTCAAATGAAGCAAAAATCCTTAGGATGATAAACAGAAACCAACCCAATTGCTGAATATGTTCCTGGTAAAAAAATTATAATAGCAGACACAGTCACATAGCCCAGCATCACACTCAAACACCTGTGGGCTACAGGAAGATGTAAAAGGCTCATATGAATGCTGTGGTCCCTTACAGACCAGTGTCAGATAGGAGATTATACCTGCTATAAACAGCAATCTTGGCAGATGAGTAACTTCAAGACGTTTTAGTTAGCTACTTGGACCATCCTGCCTGAATGTAACTGTAATGACTACAGTCATTGCAAAAGACTACTTTTCTGTATATGGGCAATTAAAGTCAATACAAATGATTAAAGGTCATCACATTGTTAGCCAAAGTGCTTTGAGAGGAGAAACTGTAGACATAATTCATGAAGACTATCAAGGACTAACTGAATACTGTGAATAGGCCAGTGAGTAAGAGTGGTGGCCTGGAATCAGCAAGGATATGAAGAACAAAGTCTTTGTGTGAACACTGCAGAACTAAGAGACCAATACAATGTAAAGAGCCTCTAATAACAATACCCCTACCAGACAGACTCTGGAAGAGGGTAGTAGCAGATTTATGTTAATTCAGAGGACATAATTACCTGGTTGTAGTATATATTTTTCTAAGTATACTGAAACAATATATTTGAAAGATACAACATATCTCAGTTCATGTGTCCACATGGCAAAGAAAAAAACCCATGGCTAGCCCATGCTAGCTGATTCAGGGTCCTGGGGCTCAGACTGTGGGCCTGTTTCATTGCTGTGTAGCCTGCTGGGATTGGGCTGGAGCCCAAGCTCTGGGATCCTCCCACCCCTCTGGGTCCTAGAGCCCAGGCTGAGCCTGGAAGTCTACACAGCAATGATACAGCCATGCAGCCCAAGGCTAGCCTTGTTTTTTCTTTGCTATGTAGACATACCCAATGTTATCAAGAAATGAAAGAACACTCAGTCATTTTGCTATTCCAAAAACAACAATTAATGGACATGGACCACAATTTACTGAAGTTGAATTTAACTCATTCCAAACAAAACATGATTTTGAACAGAGCAGCAGCAGCCCGCACTACCAACAAACAAGTTGACAGCTTGAGTGGGCTGTACAGACAGCCATGAAAATACTGAAGCAGGAAGATCCATTCTTTGCTCTCCTGAGCCACAGATTAACACCATTAGTAGCCATTGACTATAACCCTTTGATGGGAAGGCAAATCTGGACTTCAGTCCCAACCCTGGAAAAGAATACAGCTCCCAAGTGGTCATACTTGAGAAGAGCAGCCAAATCAAATCAAAAGGTAAAAAGAGCATATGAACACTTCTATAACTGACCTGGAACCTAGGAACCATGTTTGTGTCAAACTGGATAGAGAAAAAAAAGATGGAAAATTCCAACTGTCAAAGAAAAATACTGCATTTCCCAGATCATACAAACCATAGAGACCAGTCGAGGGAGTTCAACAGAAACAGTCAATATCTGCTGTTCAGTCCAGAGAATGAACAATCAACTAAGCAAACACCACAGATTGCAGATGCTGAATCAGGAGAAGATTCAAAACCTGCCTGAGACAACAGTTTCAAACAAAAGGACAGACTAGTCACCAAGTTTTTACCTAATCACCAAGTTCTGGCCATATAATAAAAAGAACAGTATGATTTAGGGATGAGTGACAAGATGTATGTGTGTTGAATCTTAAAGTTAGCAGTAAATATATAGACACGCTCTAAAAGGAGGAGATCCCTTGGAAAGTCACCGCCCTGCACTTTAAGTGTGGGGGGGAGGGGTTTGGCTGGGTAGCCGGGAGAAGAGGGTAGTGCTTTCCGGCTTGGGGGCAGAGGGGAGACATAAAACTGCTGGAAAAGCAGTCAGCATGGTGGATGACTCACCACCTAGAAATGAGGGGTTTATAAAGGTCAGCCTGGGCCTGGCCTTTCCCCTCATTCACTCGGAACAGGCTGGGCAGCACCCACCGTCCCTCCCTATTTAGGTCATAAATATGCCGGGTGTTTAGCTATCTCTGCTGTGGGCATTACGCTAGCTGCCCCATTATGGGGAGCTGGGAAGGAATATTTTCCTAATTATTTGTTGTCATATTCCTTTAAGCATGATGATTTATATAGCATGACAGATGCTAGCCTTATTGTTTAATGCAGTTTTTAAAGGGTGTTCTGATACTACAATGCTGAATGCTGTATATCAGGGGTTGGCAACCTCTGGCACGCGGCTCGCCAGGGTAAGCACCCTGGCGGGCCAGGCTGGTTTGTTTACCTGCTGTGTCCACAGGTTTGGCCGATCACCGCTCCCACTGGCCGCGGTTTGCCGCTCCAGGCCAATGGGGGCAGTGGGACGCCGCGGCCAGCACATTCCTTGGCCCGCACCACTTCCCGCAGCCCCCATTGGCCTGGAGTGGCAAATCGCGGCCAGTGGGAGCTGCGATCGGCCGATCCTGGGGATGCGGCAGGTAAACAAACCGGCCCGGCCCGCCAGGGTGCTTACCCTGGCGGGCTGCGTGCCAAAGGTTGCCGACCGCTGCTGTATATCAACCTGAATAGATTTTTTTAACCCAGTAGTTCTCAAACTTTTGTACTGGTGACCCCTTTCACTTAGCAAGCCTCTGAGTGTAACCCCCCCTTATAAATTAAAAACACTTGTTTATATATTTAACCCCATTATAAATGCTGGATGCAAAGCGGGGCTTGGGGTGGAGACTGACAGTTCGCGAACACCCATATAATAACCTCACAACCCCATGAGGGATCCTGACCCTCAGTTTGCAGCCCCTGTTTTAACCTATCTAATGTAACTATGGGTGTTCTCACTAGCTACGTAAATCCCTAATCCCTTTTTGAATTCTTCCAAACTTTTACAATCAGTAAAATCTTGTTGCACTGAGTTCCCTAGTTTAATTATGAATAGTATTTTTAAATTCCACCGGTGAGAGTTTTTGCTACTGTTCAAATTATTTTTTCTAAATTTTAATAGACTTTAGAGTTAGTAGATGCCCCCAAATAATCAGCCTAAATTGTATTTTGCTCAATTTAATTTTTTTTTCTAGCCATACCTGTAAACTACTAACAATTTCTCCCCTGCTTTTGAAAACTTGTAGCTAATTCTACTCCCACCTACCTTAATCATTATTTAGTCAATAAATAATTTCTTTTTCATATTTCATCATTAATGCCCGCAGACATTTAATTTTTCTCTTTTTGCTCTGATTTCCTCCACTTTGTTGGTATTGCAGTTCCTAGAACTGTATATAATATTGTACACGTGGTTTAGCCAGTCAAATACAGAGAGAGACTATCATCTTTGCTCAGTGTTGTGGTGCCTCTTTGTAAAGACTGTATTAATTATACAACATTTTTCAGTATTGTCTCATTCTATCATACTGTTTTGAGAAGCAAAGCCAATCCTGCCCTTCTTGCATCTCATGCTGAATATCAATGCAATCAGTGTAGTGTAACAAGAAGAGTGGCCAACGAAAACACTCGAAACACAGGGACATTTTAATATGTATTTATTATTAAGCTGCTGGTTATGCATGTAAGTGGATGCAGGTGTCAGTTTCACTGTGCTAAATGAATCTGTATGATGAATATATTTAATTTTGCCTTCTACAGCTTTTATTCAGTAGGTGCCAAGATCATTCTTTTACATGGAAATATGTACTGAGGTGATGGAGAATTCTGTGAGGTTCCTTTGCCCCAGGATCTTGCTTCCAACACAATTAAAATATATTATTCAAAATAAAAGTTTCCAAATTTTCCTGTTAAACACAAATACGAGTCATCTTTTGAGTCAGAAAAAAGTGTGAAAGTGCACAAAGGAAGTAGAGACGTTGGATCCGATCCAAGCCCGATGAAGTTAATAAAATGATTACCACTGACTTCAATGGGCTTTGGATCTGGACCTCACACTGCATAGTGTGTATCATTATGTGTATCAACTATTAAGTGAGTGGTGATAAAACAATATGACCAGCTTCTTATTTTCCAAGACCAAGTAATCGCCACCACCACTTTCCACTAGCCCTGAAAATAGTAATTATCAGACAGTTTTATATCCAAAAAAGTCCTAAAATAAAATTCACAGTACTACTACTGGTAGTATGTCACCCACCTGGTTTTTCCCTGTTGATCAACAAACGCTAACCCTCACAAGGAGATTATTTTTAAATGTTATCAGTGGGTGATGTCCCGTTAAGGAAAAAGGAAAGTTTCAAGTTCATTTGAAACAAATCTTTTCAGTCAACACTTGCACCAGTGACCAGGAATATTTTGTCAGTATTGTGAAAACTTCCTCTTCAAACACTGCACGCTAACACTGAAAAGATAAGCTCCCTCATCTGAGCTAGTTCTCATCACTGTAGGACAAATTTTTAATTTTGACTTTTTTGCTCCAAAACAACTTTCTTGCTCCTATTAGATTTATCAAGTTTTCTCTCTTAAATTACTTTGATCTTTTTAATAAATGGCCTTTTCTTAAATACTCTTTAGGTGGCAACTCCAGGAAAATCATTTGAGGATTATTTTCTTCCCTATACTTTGGCAGTCTTTCATAATTGCAAAAGCAGACCAGGACAGCAATGTGTAACCCTATCTAAGTGAGAAAAAATTTGAACTAGTTGCTATTTATATTTGTTCACACCCACAGCTATTTGAAAGTAAACAGAACGAATGTGCTTCTACATGTAAAAGTTATATATCAATTTAATTATGATTTATTCATCTCTAATATTTAAAAGGCATATTGAAAAGGAATGTATTAATATTAAGTATAATGAATGAGCAAAACATTTCTATGCTATTTTTGTTATGGGAACAAGTATTCTGTTCTTTTTAAAACATGCCGGTCAGATATTCAGTTGGTATCAATTAATGGAACTTGATTGACTTAAATGGCGCTGGGCAAATTTACATCACATTAGAACCTGGTCCAGTAACAGAGACCCTGATCCTCTAACATGTTGTGTCTGGGTAGACTCTTGACTTTGTATGAAGTATGGAGGGGATCCTTGCATTTCAGAATCAGAATGTAACATGTGTGAATATGCAAATCTTTGTCTTCTTACTTTTATTCACAAGAAAGAGATTTTTCCAGTTATTATTGACTAATATAGTGGTTAATGTTGTTCTTCCAGAATGCAAATATGACTTTGTCTTTGTGCATGACATTAAAGACTTACTATAGAAGCTGCAAATTATCCTGGATACCTTTATTTAAAACTAAAATGAAGGAAACCAAATAAATGCAGTTTGGTGCTCAACATTGTTGAAAAGCATGCTAGTGCCTAAATAAAGGTTTAATGACCTAACATTAGGCTCCAGCTTTGGGAAATCTTGGCCATAATGATATGTCAGTTCTTCTATAACTACACTTCATTGTCACTAAAAATGTGTATAGACCTGCAAAGAGTTCATTGCCTCAATAAAACTACAAGCCTGAATTATAAGTGCCATTTGTTTGTTGCCGTCCAATGTACCGATAACGGGTTTGTGGCAAGCAGGATGACTCGTCCAGGGAAAGAATGGCTGACTACAGAATCAGAAAGCTGAAGAACTCTCACTTAGCCTTAGACAGCTTCATGGTGGCTACTTGCAAAGATGATAAACATTAGAAAAGTTCAAACAAATGTGCACCCCTATCTCCCATTCCACAAATATCATTTGGGAGTTTGTCATATTTTTAAACATCCTAGGCTTAATCCCAAAAAGCTAACATTTTTAAATATGACTATTTTTTCTACAGTAGGTGTAAAGTAGTGTTTACAGCTATGTTAATTAAATTGCACAAGTAACACAATTTGCAACACCACTCATTTTCCCAGTATAAAGAAACCCACTCTGAACTGCTCAGTCCTCCCTTTTATCCAGCTGTTCAGGAAAGCCACATAATCTAGAGCTTAAACAGCTCTTATCAATGATCATAGGCAAAGACTGGATGGCCCAGGTTGTAAAACAACTTATTACCTGGGAGTGGGAATGGATTCTGATTTCCACCATTTTTAAAACTAGTCCAGTGGAAGAAAACCATAAATTATTAAGGGAAAAATTATCTCTTGACATATGTACTTGCACAGGGAGGGGAAAAGGGCATAAGGTTCTCACTTTCTCCCCTGCGACGGATACATGTCCACTAGGGCTCAGCATGTATAGGACAGTGGCCTCTGTGAAACTACTACTCCCATCCTCCATAGATGAGGAGTGGGTAAGCAGATGGGAACAGTGGTAGATCTACCTCCTCCCTCTTGAAATGTGTCAATCAGCACAATTGAATCAGTATGGAAGTGGAAAGTAATTTACTACTGATTTAGCCATATAGCAGATTCCTTGGCTCCTCATTGTTCTAGGAGAGAGTAGAGAATCAGGACTTAGTAATGATTCCCTCTTTGGTCTGCTTTTACACAGATTGTAAATTTACAATCTAGCCCTCAGGAATATTTAGCACCTTATTTGTAGTCTATTTTGACTTCAGGTGGACTCCATACAGGTGCAGATCCATACAGGTCTCTATGTGCAACTACTTACAGGAGTGAGACCTATGGCTGTTGTGTTGATTTTTCCACAGTATCACAGAATATAAAAATAGAATATAATGCAAACCAGCATTAGTTGGGTAACCACGAATGTTTTCACTCAGGATTTAACTCTAGTCCAAAACATAACATCAGCTTTCTTTGTGTATCTCCATACTATGGTATTTGAGTTTAGAATCAAGCCTTCAGTTGGAGATGCTCTCAATTTTATTAAGACTCATTCGGAAGTATTAAAACAAATATACAGAAAACATGGTGCCCATTTTTAAATTATGCTACTGAGAGATGTAACGTACATTAAGACTTAGATTTCAAAGTAACTACACTAAGGTCATAAATAACAGGGGTTCCCTGGTTAATGTATTATGTGAGTTAAGAATATCTACTAATGTAAATCCTTCATGTACCTATGGGAAAATAGACTCCATAATGTATTGCTTGCAGCCTTTGCAATATCATTTACACAGTAATGTTATATGAAGTTAAAAAAATAATCATGTTAGCAGTAAACCTTGTTAATATACTGGATATGTCTTCATTTTTAAACCTTTCAGATTCACATATAATGGCAACAAGAAACACCTACACACTTTAACATCTTACTGTATGCTAATGTAGGACTGGACTTTTCCACTGTTAATTAAATTGAGAAGTGCCTTATTCTGCATGCAGTCCCATTGAAATCAATGTGACTACCCATGGAAAAAAGGAATTACTCATTGTATGACAGAATTTAGCCTGTAATAAATAAAATAAGCACAACTGGCACCAAGAAGAAACTGCTCGGCCATGCTTTAGAGGGTTTTCAAAACAGCAGAAAATATTTCACATGGTTAGACCCAATTTATTTTCAATATATTTCTAAAACACCTATTGTATAGCATAGCAGGTACAGAATGTCACATTAAAGACTCTTTAGGACCTAAATTCTGCAAGGTGCTGCTCATTCTAGCCCCAATCCAGCAGAGCAGTTAAGTATCTGCTTAATTTTAAACATAAGACATTCCATTAATTTCAGTAGGACTAATGAAGTGCTTCAAGTAAGGCAAATATTTAGGGGCTTTGCTGACTGGAGCTCAAGTGTTCAGCATCTTCCAGCCCCTAAAAGCAGATGAACACAAAGATGCAACAGGCACTAAACAAGTAAACAAAACCCACCTTTGCAATCACTTTCGCATATGAACACATTTTATTTTCTGTACTGCAAAATAAATGCCAACAAATCTCCGAGTAAAACAGCCCATTTCATTCAGAAGATTAACACCATGATTTATTCATATTTATGCAAGAAGAAACCTATAGCAGTAACAGAAGTTTTCTGACTCAGTGCACATTCTGTATACCAGCTACCATGGTAACAGAAGATGGGAAAGAAATTGAAATTATTAAATCTTGAAATATATTTTCAATATAAATTATACGCATACATAAAAATATCAACATACATAAAGATACAACATCAGTGTTTTGCTTTTTTTTCCTTTTCTGCCTGTTCTGGTCTCCTTTTCCCCTCCTTTATTCTGCATTTTACAAAACAAGTTTTGCTACCATTCAAAATTATAAAATACTCCATTGTATCACACAAATGCCAGGTTTTAAAACATCTAATTAATACAGTAAAGTATGGTCACATATATGCCAAAGTTTTGATAGGCAGTGGTCTGAGGAAAAGAATATATTATGATCAATAAAATTGTTGTAATTAATACCTCTCTATCTTTAATTCGATTAGAAGGTACCTTTTGAGATATCTTGATAGTAATACGCAATGAAAATCTCTTTCTATATTAAATATTACTGCATATTGTTTAACATTCTTTTCTTTAAAAGCCCCAGTTGACCCTTAAATGTGACTGAATTTGTCCTGCTAATAACAAATGCTATAAGCAATCTTATCCTGAATCACATAATCTGTCATATCTTTAGTATATTCTACAGCTATGGGAACTTATGCAGACGCCTCAAAAAAAGCAATTTTACTCTTGTGCAAATGTCAGTAATATTTATAAGTTTAATATCCACAGGGAGCGGTCTTTTAACTGTAGGATTTCTAAATAAATAGAAAGACACTGAATCATATGGCTAAGGAATATCCAAAACCTCAGATATTAAATATAAATTTATTGACAACTATTGTCTCCCATCAGCACATTCAGAGATCAAACTCTTGTAGGGGAAATGAGCCTTCAAATCATGGTCTCTGAAAAATTAGAATGTAGAATGTATACATTTGTTTTAATATTACAGTTTAACTTCCTAAGAATTTAGATACCATAAAATACATCTAGAACTACTGTTGTTGCCAGTTATGCAGAAGGATGAGTGTAGTGATGCTCTGAAAAATGACCTTTGAAAATGGTATTTTGCAATTCCATATTTATGGACTTTAAAAGACCAACAGAACAGATTTATTCAAATTTCAAATAAAACATTTTCTTCTCTAGTTGTTAGCCATGCAGACTAAACCTGTGATCAGAAAGACAAGCTTTCTTCTTTTTGGCTTTCAGTTTGTCACCAGAATTAAGATTCTGTAGGACAGGTGTTGCTGCCAGAAACACTTGTGCAACCTCAATGTCTTCAAATTCTGCACTCAGTTATGCTTGTGTGACGCGGTCTGATCCTTTAGGGTTGCTCAGGTGTAGCTTTAGGCAGAATGTGGTCCTTTGATAATTAGTTAAAAATTCGGTTGATGAAATATAAGGAAGAAAAAAATCCAACTCACTTTACCACAGCTTTCAGAGTAGCAGCCGTGTTAGTCTGTATAAGCAAAAAGAACAGGAGAACTTGTGGCACCTTAGAGACTAACAAATTTATTAGAGCATAAGCTTTCGTGGGCTACAACCGAAGAAGTGGGTTGTAGCCCACGAAAGCTTATGCTCTATTAAATTTGTTAGTCTCTAAGGTGCCACAAGTACTCCTGTTCTTTTTACCACAGCTGTGCTCACTCTGCTGTGCTAACGAATAAAAATAAATAAAACCTTACACAGAAAAGTAGCAGATAAAAGGCTAAACACAGAACAGATGTGCTGAGAAATCAGGTTCCAATTATTAGTCATTTTTCGATCAGAACTTCACTTGAAGGTATCAAACTCTGACAATTCATCAAATAACTCCTCAGTCTGAAATGGATTTAATATGTCAGAGTAACATAAAAGAAAAGATATTGGGACTACCCACTGGACTTGCACTAACACAAAGTATTACTAGGTGTAGGTATAGTGTTTGTTGTTCAAGGAAAATCAATTACTACCTAGATTTTTGTTAAGGGTTTCTGAGTGCTCTTAAAGGACAAGGATCATCACTTATGGTGAACAGAATCTTATCCTGTGTCAACTGTTTAATTCTGCACAATTTAGAGCATAAGCTCTTTGAGTTAGGGATCATGTGTTTTGTGCTTGTACAATCGTTTGCAAAAGATGACCTCATTCCACACTGGAACACGAATAATAAATAATAATTTGTAAAATGCTTTGGAATCCTTTGAGATGCAAAGTGCTATATGCATGTACATATACACAACAGTTAAACATGACATGAGATTGACTTATGAAATCCTTAGAACCAGGTGGTTCTAGGGTAGGAAGGTGAGCGTGCCCAAACTGGGCCTGGGAGAGGCATTATTATGTCTGCCTAAAGCAAAAGAAGGCATAAAGTCTCCAGAGATGCTAATAGGAGCATGATTAGCAGCTACAGTTATTAAATTTGTATGAAAAATGTTACATGGCCTGACCACTACTGGTATCCTGATTTCATAACTGAGGAATCTATTTAAACCAACAATTTCATCTGAAAAGATCATAATGGCAGTGAGGGTCAAGGTGGAATTTTAGCATCTATGCCTGGATTGCAGGGCATACTCTTATTTTTGGATGTGTATTTGCTACTATCATCCATACTTTTGACACTTTAAAGATCAACAGGGCATCTCAGAAAGATCACATAACACTCGTGTTCTGGAATGTTCAGTTGTTACCAATTAGTTTCCAGCTAAATTTAAGGTGCCATTTTTAACCTATAGACCCTAAGAGTATGTCAACACTGCAGTTGGGGGCGAGCTTCCCAGCCCAGATAGAGAGAGAGAGAGAGACTTGCACTAGTGGGGCTTGAGCTTGTGTGCTAAAAACGGAAGTTTGGATGTTGCCATAGAGGCTGGAGCTCTCAAACCCAACCAGCCTCTTCAGCCTGATAGCGTAAACTTCAGCCAGAGCTGCAGGGTGCCCATGGTTTTTTAAACACACTGGGTCGAGCCCCACTAATGCAAGTCTGTACACTTAGGCCTGGAGGCTTACTCCCATCTGCAGAATAAACATACTCTATCAGGCCTAGGACCAGCCTACCAGAAAGATCGCCTCGCTCCCTCTGAGCGCACTATCATAAATCCTCTCAGTAGTAGCACTTATGCTAGTATCTCTCTTGTTCAAGCAGCAGTGCAGGGCATCTCATAGATTTATTGAACATTGGCAGTATGTTCAAATAGTATGCAGGTTATAAGTAGTTGAAATTGTGTTACATAAATATTGATTGTTCCTTATTATTAGAAAGATCTGGAGGAACTGCACCTCAGAGGCTGTTATGTAAAACAGAGACCTATGATATACAGCACAGAGGTGCTGGAACAAAGACTCTGAATGATGCAGATCTCTGCAAGCACCTGGTTTCTGAGTGATGACTGAACATCACACCTCTCAATGAAACCAAGAGGGGCAGTTGGCAGAAAGTTCACTTTAAGAGTTCCACGACTTTTGGAGGGTTTTCCTTTAACTTTGAGGTCATGGTCCACTTTCAGGGCATGCTGCAGAGTCCATCCGTCTCGCCAAACTTTTGAGGACCTCTAGTACTTCAATCCCTGTGTCTAATGTATTGAGGTTATTTGTATTTTAAATCATTAGCAGGTGTTCTGCAGAAAGGGTGAAGTGGACATACATGTACTTAGATTTTGTATTTTTAAATACTTGCCCTTAATTCAACTCCCTTGTGCAAACACATTATGATGATACAGTCTTCAAATACATGAACACAATCTGGGCCTGAGAGAGGCATGATCTGGGCATGAATCAGGTTTGCGTAATGAAGAAGAGTGTCATTTATAGGACCCCTGCTTCACTTTTTGTTGAACTTGGAATGTGTGTAATGAATGAGACAGGGGACTGCAGGAAGAGGAGAGATTGTCTCATGGTTAAAACAGTTGAATGGGGCCCTTGAGAACTGGATTCTATCCCTGCCTCTACCCCAGAGTTCTGTGTGATGCTGAGCAAGTCATTTACAACCAAATTTTTCAGAGGTGGTCACTAATTGCATGTGTCTTATTTTCTGGGGCATAACTTTAGGCCCTGTGGCCTGATTTGTATAAGCGCTGAGCACTAATAACGGCAAATGAAGTCAATAGGAGCTGTATTTGAATATATGAAGTGCTACATAATGCTAAATACTTTGAGAAAAAAATCAGGTCCTAGGCATCTAAAATTGAGCACCCAAAATTAGTTGGATACTTTTGGCCTTAATGTCTTTGTGCCTCGGCTTCCCATCCATACTACCTCCTTACCTCAGAAGGGTTTCAGTGAAGATTAATTAAATGTTTGTGAAGTGCTCAGATACTATAGTGATTAATGCCATAGAAAAACCTATGAGGAAATTAATAATTCTGTCTTCAGATCACAGTTTGAATAGTGTGCAGTAAATAAGGCCTAGGACCCCTCATTTGAAAATGAGGATAAAACAAAATATTGAATATGTGGCCATTAAGTGAGCACCATCCATCCTACGCAGTGAATGAGGCAAGAGTCCTGTGGGGGGAGGGGAGGAACAGTCTATGATCATGAAATTATATATTGTATCATAATGCAATCACAAGGGGACCAATAAAGATTCCACGGGCAACTTTAATTCTGACATTTCCTAATTTTTGAGTGTTTGAAAAGTTTGTTAAAAGAACATTATTAAAATGGCAACGTCAGAGTGGTAACCGTGTTAGTCTGTATCCGCAAAAAGGAGTATCAACGAGGAGTACTTGTGGCACCTTAGAGACTAACAAATTTATTTGAGCATAAGCTTTCGTGGGCAAATACAGTAGGAAGGTTATATATACATATATATATATATATACACACACACACACACACACAGAATATGAAAAAATGGGGGTTGCCATACCAACTCTAATGAGACTAATCGATTAAGGTGGGCTATTATTAGTAGGAGAAAAAAAAACGTTTGTAGTTTTATACTGTGTGTGTATAATTCCTATATATGAGTTCTAATAAAATGTGGAAGGTCATGAACATGTGGATCACCATGCCCAGGTCTCAGGCTGATAGGAGATCAATCTTTTGGCTGGTCACAGATGGAAGCAAGCATTTTTTGCTGCCCTGGTTCCTGTGGCATTGGCAAATCTGAGCCATTTAATACTAGTTGGAGAGAAAAGTTCTACAGGAGGCAAGTTATTTGAAGTGCTTCACTTTTCCCACCAATAATCCATCTTGCTTGGGTTCACAGGTTTGGCCAGGTGATGATTCAGATGGGAAAGAGAATGCTAGGAGATGTGTTGTTTAATGTAAAGAAAATTAAGTGATGTGTGTCATCGTCTACCTGCTACCATTTAGGCCAGTTGACCCCCACTGCTTCTTCAAAAGGGTTCTTAGAGGTATTGAATAACATGGAGGGAAAAGACTAAAACTTGTAGAGCTCTACAGGTTAGCATTTTACAAACAGAGGAATGGTTGCACATACAAACTGTTGGTTTGGTCTGAGAGGAAGGATCTGAGCCATAGTAGGGCATTTTAATTTACCTCTGCATCCACTTAGAAGTTGAACAGGAGTATTTGTTGATCAATTCTATTAAGTACCATGGAGAAGAACAGCAGGATGTGCATATAAGTCCTTTCCTGGTCTATAAAATCAACAGGCGCTACGTTGGAACTATGCCCCCGCAGCAACATTTAGAGAGGAAGAAGGGATGGTTGATCCAGTGATTAAGATGCTAGCCTAGGACTTGGAAGACTAGTTCAACTCCCTGCTCTATTCAAGATTTCCCATGTGACCTTGGGGATGTCACCTAAGTAATGGGGGCAAACCAATTATTTGTAAAAATTGAGATACTTGTGAGCTCAGAGAGTACAACTATGTAAAAGATTGTGTGATGTTCCAATGCTACAGTAATTGGAACAAGATAGGAGTAAGAGGGGACCTGGGTAAACACTGCAGCTTATTCTGTACATGTTAGAGCATCATTAACCAGAAACAAGAAAATTGCATGAGCAGGACTCCCACATAGTGAGGGAGGGAAATGAAAAGTAGAAAAAAAGAGAGAAGGAAGTAGGTGACAAAGAGGACAATGAAGCCTAGAAGAGAGGAAGACAAAAGTGAGAATATGATAGAGGGGGAAGAGGGTAAGTGTATGGGGGGAAGTGGTAAGGAAAAGATGGGTCAAAATACAGGGTGGGGGAAAATGAGGGAGGGATGTGCAAGAGAACAAAAGGAGAGGGAGAGAATAACAGAAACATTCCATCTCACACTGTCTCCCACATTTTTGTGAGGTGAGGTGGGTTGGGGTGGGGTGGGATGGAATGTAAAAGGGAATTATTTATTCATTATGGCAGTACTGGACTATGGAAAGAGATTCTTAACTGACTAGAAACTCTTTATTAAGAATACACCTCTACCCCGCTATAACATGACCTGATAGAACACAAATTCGGATATAATGCAGTAAAGCAGTGCTCGGGGGGGGGGGGGGGGGGGCTGCACACTCCGGCGGATCAAAGCAAGTTCGATATAACGCGGTTTCACCTATAACGCAGTAAGATTTTTTGGCTCCCAAGGACAGCGTTATATCGGGGTGGAGGTGTATTTCATATTGTTAACCAGATTTATATCCATATTAGGATTCTCTCTCTTGCTTCATGGTTATTTATTTTTCCTTAAGAATCTATGCAAAAGGAACTTTGAGAAATCTTAAGTAAATTATGTACCGCACGTTCCCTTTATCCACTGTTTCATTAACTTTTGAAGGAATTCAAGTAGGTCAAAGAGACAATTTATCTGCACAGAAACTGCTGGTTTGACCTTAGCAAGTTATACTTATCCAAGTGTTATATTACAGCAGCTTATATTACTTTCTCAATCTGTTTCCTTGAAATGAAGTTGAGATGGACTAGTCTGTAATTCTTGGGATCACTCTAGGTTTGTTTTCTGAAGATAAACAATACACTGGCAACTTTCCAGCTTCCTGGAACCAGTGCTGGGTTTCAGGATATTTTCTTAGTTTCTTCACATTACACAGGCAATGGTTTTGTTTTCTCCTTTATAATGTAGCTTTCTTTTTCAAAACTTAGTATACAAACATTTCCCTACCTCTCCTCTGATAAACTACTACAGTATTCTGCAACCACAACAACCCAAACACTGCAGTGACATTTCAGTAAGATAATGAACTATTTCAGGACATTACCTTAGAATATTGTGTTACTAAGAGTTTTGAAATGCCTTCATAGGCTTTCTTCTCTTCTGTCATGTGCCCTGTATACTGATTAAACAGTGAGTAAAATGCTACTCACTAAATGCTAATTAATAGCATTTTCAAGTCACTTTGAATGGTATGAATTACTGTACAGGGAGAAAGATAGTGTAGAAACAAGCTCTATGAATACTATTCCATATGCCCTTGCCTCTTACACACAATTCCCCTGACACATATGAAAATTATCTGCTGAAAACAAAGGCCAGACTCTCAGTGCACTGGAATTTTTACTTTGTCCTTCAGCTTTTAACCATCTTCTCATTGTTTAAAGTTTTCTCTTTTGAATCTGAAGGCCATTCTGGTGATCCCTGGATAAATTTTGTAATAAGATTTACCATTTAGTATTGTACTATGATGTTCTATCCAAGGATTCTCCCACATCAAATTGTTCCACAACCAGCTAAGCAAAACTACCTAAACAGTCTCATTACAAATATTTCATTTACATCCATGGATTCTGTGATGCTAGTTAATGAGGTTTCCGTTCATGCCAGAGCCACAGGCCAATTCACTCGTGTATTAGTACAGATCAAAGTGAGTGTTAAACATGCAAGTGTATTTGATGTTTAAACTTCATAAAAACTTGCATTGTTTTCACTTGTGTGCATCCTGTTGTAATGAAAAAGGCAAACATTTATATTGTGTATACCCCTGTGACTAAATAACCCAAACAGGGAAGAAGCCTTGTGGAAATGCAAAAGAAGAACTTTAAAAGACAAGTGCTAGTTTCAAAGTAAGTGGTCACTGTGTGTCATGACTGGAGGTCAAGGACTCAAAATGCATTCTTCATTCTCCATCATCAAAGGAAAAGCTCACATGGGCAGGGACACTGTCAGCTTGTTTTCTGTCAGAAGAAACTATAAATATGGATTCAAGGATCCCTGAACTGTTTGGACTCTTACAGGGAAGTGTACCAGATGCAAAGCGGAGATCCCAAGAAGCAATCTGGGTATCCTGGAAAGACAGACTTTTGGGAAACTGGCAGTTTATTACATCACAGCCACCATTTGGGATTACAACACGTGACTCACCTGTGCATATTTTATACCTGCTTTAACCTCTCAATAACTTATTTCCTTTTCTTAGCTAAGAAATCTTTAGCTAGTTTACTATAGAACTGACTACCAGCATTGTCTTTGGTGTAAGATCTAGAGTACCAATTGATTTGGGGTAAGTGACTGGTCTCTTGGTACTGGGTGCAACCCCGATGTAGGAGGGTGATTGGTGTAAATGACCTTTTTATCATGAAGTTCAGTTTGGGTGGGGGAGGGCAAAACAGACTGGAAAGTCCAAGGGGACTATCTGTGACTCCATGGTAAGACTGTTATAGTAATTCATGAGTACACATTTGTTGCTGGTTTGGTGAAATCTATTTATAGATCATACCACCAGTTTGGAGTGCCTGTCCTTGTTTTCTGGCAGTCTGCCCTGAGATAGGCACTCATAGTTGTGAGCCACTCCAGATAATGTGACAGACTCATGTATATGCTCCTTAGCTATATCATCCATCACCTAAAATTTGTCTCTCTCGTGATGGAGCATCTTTAGCAAAGATACTGAATGAAATTTGCTCTGGGTAAGCTAGTCAATTAGACTGTCTGGGAGACATTTGTTTGTGGAAGGATAATAATAGGCTAGGATTAGACTGCAGTGACCAAACAATTTTTTACTCCTGAAAGTTGTCAGGAGTCTTGGGGGCTGATTCTAATGATTCCTTTAGTCCATCACAGCAGCAACCTTCCTGTCAATGTGTAGCCAAGAACTGCCATACCCTCATGATTTGTGTTGTCTTGACATCTCACATATTTGTTCTCTTGAACTTGTCTCACAAAGTAACCATTTCTACTTACATATTTTGATTTTTAAGCTTCTGGTGTAAATGTAAAAACATGCTACAAATCTTGGGGAATTAGATAGTAATTAGACAAAGATTAAGTGAACTTCAACAAACATGTTCATACCAATAGTTAGGAATAAAATAAAATAAAATAAAAAAATCAGTGTAATAGTCTATGTTCTGTTCTCAGTTCATAATACATACTGTACCGCCTGTAATAAATAGTGATTCAGCTATCAATGTGAGTACATCAAGCTTTCCTATGACCTCCTACGGAGAGCATGTCTTTACTTGATCAACAGCAATATTTTTGCCAACACAAAGTAAGTGTTTCAAGCTTTGCTCTCAAAACAGTATACTGTGAACTCAGCACAAACAATGAAATTCTGAAGCCTGCGGAATTCCATGCTTTTTATACATGGAGTATGGTATGGCAAAAATTTTCTGTCTGCATTTAATAGCAGCATATTTCTACTTCTACTGTAAGAGTATTCCAGAAACATGCTTGCAAATATTTATGTAAGTAAATTAGAGATGGTCCCAAGCAGCAAAATTTGGATCTGGATTTCAAATTGTGCAAGGTACCATGGGCCATTATAAAGGCAGAAATTATAAATGGCTTTCATGAAAAATTCTGATCCGGGCCTATATTCCAATTATGAATGCTCCAAAAGATGAGAAGCGCATATTCAAGAAAGGTTTTGGCTCAACCATCTCTTATATAAATCACGAAGAAAAACTGTTCTTCTAAACAAGGAATAAAAAACAAACTGATTTTGGAAGATGCAAGCATTGCAAGTTAGAAAATCATATCTGCATAATTTATTGGTTTAAATTAATTAGCCACGCCAGCCAGTGTTGTGTCATATGTTCACCTGTCCTTGAAATTGCAAGCAAAGAAGTCTTCAGCAACACATTTATATTTTATTTTAAATGTTCAAAAAAGGGCTTAATGGGTTTGAGATCTTTTTGCAGCATTAAACAAGTAGATTTGAGGGTTAAAATTAAAGAACAAGTTATTTTCATTCTCTTGATTGTCCCTTTGAAACTGAAACAGTTTTGGCAGTCTCTGGTCATTTCATGTAGGTTCTCCCTCCTCTCCCCAAGAAATCGCTTGTTCCTAAAAGGAGTCAGTTTTAAAATCAGCAAAAAAAAAAAAAAACCCAAAATACTCAGATAAGGAAAGGCCAACTTAAAATAAGTTGTTTAAATTAATAAAAAAAAAAAAAAAAAATCTTTTGGGTGCAAAAGTCAATGGGTCATCTTTCATTTTCAAGTGAAATAGAAGTACGAGTAAATGTTCAGAAAAAACAGGCTTGACATTTATTTCTGGACTGTCTGATGTTCTCTGTGTATGAATATTCATTTGTTTAATAAATCTATTGGTCTATATTTGTATTCAAAAATAATAATTTAATAATTGTTCTAAGACATTGCAGTACTTTATTATGGTCTGAATCTGTGCTATAATTCCTGCCTAATTGTATAGATCAACACCACTAGATGTTATTTATTGCTACATAATTCACACACACACTCATATGCTATTGCTTAATTATAAGAAGATCTTTCATTGTATGCTATTGTGGGAGAATGTAAACAGAAGAACAAAACACAGCAAATACAGCATTACCCACTTCTGACTGCCCAGGTCACTGATAAATTGCTCATTTCCAATCTGCACCATTAGGTTAAAAAGCATCAGACTGTTGATTCCTGTGATTAGGTCATAAATCTGGAAATAAAGACCCATCGATTCTAGTCCTGGTTCTCCTAATGACTGATTACGTAAAACACAGGCTACATACGTAATCTCTCTTTGTAAAGAATTGTGAGATTTATGGATGAAAAAGTACTAAATATACACCTCTACCCCGATATAACGCGGCCCAATATAACATGAATTCGCATATAACGCGGTAAAGCAGCGCTCCGGGGGGGGGGGGGATTGCGCACTCCGGTGGATCAAAGCAAGTTCGATATAACGCGGTTTCACCTATAATGCAGTAAGATTTTTTGGCTCCCGAGGACAGCGTTATATCGGGGTAGAGGTGTATTTTTATATAATTTAAAGGAAATATAAATATCAGAGCAGCACTGAAATAGTATTAAGCTTAACATTACAGAGTAAAGGTCTGCAACAAGTTATAAAAACAAACAGCTTTAGTATACGCTCTCTTAAAAGTAGAGATGGACCAGAGAGGTGTTGATTAGTTCCATATAAGGATCAGGTTTAGACAAATTTGAGTTTGACATTGAAAGGCTTGAGTTTGATAGCGAGAGAGAGTAATAGGAATAGTTAAGGTTACAGCATATAGTATTTTAAAGGCCTGTTATTTTATTTTCTTTAATGCTGTTCTTTACCAGGAATTAAGGAGTCATCCAGGGTAGAAGTATCCAGAAAGATTTGCAGGGTCTGATACTGCTGTCACTTATACCAGTTTTATAATTCCACTATCTCACTAACAGAATCAGTCCTGCAGTCGTTCAGCCATCTTTTAACAACAGGATCCCAGAAGGCTTAAAAGTTAGAGAATTTTGCTCTAATATATTGTTTTCAGACTTGCACATGTCAAATAAAGATATATGATAAATTGGTTAAAAGCTAGTTCTGAACTGTCTTTCCTATGATGAAGAAATAGTTCATGAGATATTGTGATAAATAGTAGCCTCTTCACGTGCCACTTGGACAGTCGGGGTAAAATTTGCAACTGATTCAGAATGATCAACTTGCAACAGTCTCTTAATTTCTGTAATAGAGATAATAAACTTTTTACCAGGTCCTAAAGGTGGGTCAACATTCAAATAACATATGACTAATTAGACCAGGAGACTTATTACAAGCATAAGACCTAATTTAAAAAAAAATCAAGAAAACTAAATAAAGAATTTCCTGATAGTGTACATGAAAGTGATTTTCATTCCAAGGAGGAAGGCTGTGATGATTTTCTTCACATTCTTTGTGTGCTATCACAAACTCTCAGTTTCTGTAGCAAGTTTAGGTGGATGACCCCTTGCTCCAAGTCAAAAATTTTCATAACCTGCTTAACATTTACTATAAAAAGGTATGACGACAAGTCTGTCTAGTGGGTGTATTTTTCTAGATTGACAGAGTACTGTGAAGATAAGGGTGGTTGTGACTGGGGGAGTGAGTTCTTTCCTTTAAAATACAATTTTCAATGCCTCAGAACCCTCAGATTCCTTTTTTGACCCACTAATTGAAAAACGTTCTAACAGAGCAACAGCAAAGAAAGCTCTCCCCCAGTGCTCACATACTGGTTCCTCTCTACTCAGTATAATTGTAACTAGTCACCTGGAAGTAGTATGCCTGAACTTGAAATTCTAGTCCTTTTTATTCCTCACAGAGATGCCATTGATAAACTGAACAATACGTTTTCCAAAACTAGTATTCAACGTCTTATACAAACAAGATCCTGAAGCCCATCTGAGAAGCAATCCATGCAAGTTGAATGAGACACTATCTCACCCTTTTGGTCCATGATCCTGGGCTCTGTTTCAGGGTGTTCTCCAAGCTCAAGTCAGAATACTCTAAAGGCTAATCAAACTTGGACTGGCTGAGGAACCATTCTGGCAATGGAAATAACTGGCTTGGCATAAGCCTATGCTGAGGGTAATCCTCTTGGGACCCATTTAAACCAATATTAGGAAAGTTTTGCACTGGTGGAGCAGCACAAAATTTCCCAAATGCACCAGGATATTTCTGTTTCAAGAACAATCAGAATTCTTATAGAATTTTGTTTCTCGGGCATCACTTGTCAGCAAAGAATGAAAAGGGCAGTATCAAATAGTTTTTTTTTCCTTCTCATTTTTACCATTGGTAGAATCTCATGGGTGTAAATGTTAAAACTGGGGTGTGCAAATAGGACTACATGTAAGGGGACTGTTTCCCCTTACTAACATTCAGTGGGGGTGTTTTGGTTGGCTAGCTCCCAGTACCAAAAGGGGAAGGGTCGATGGGAAATCAGTACCCTGAGACTGACAGTCCCCAGGGGCAATGGGGAGAGGCCAACGCTCCAGGTCAGCCTGATTGACAGGACGGGCAGGCTAATCAAGGAGTCAAGAGACCAGAGGGGATCCTGTCCTCTGTGTGAGCTGGAATTGCCTGGGTCAGACAGAGTGGGGCCGAGCTAAGGAGAGAGCAGGGGCCCAATCTGAGCTGGGGAGCAGAGTTGCAGCCCCAAAAGCCAGAGCACAGCCCAGAGAGAGCAGACATGCCCTGGGGGCAGAACTGTAGCAACCAGAGCCAGAGGGGCCAGAAGAGCAGCCCAGGGAGCTGGAGGCGGAGCAGCAGCAGCCGTGCTGAGGCAGAGTGGAGCAGTCCGGAGCTGGGTGCGGTGAGCAGCTGGGGAGAGCGAGGGGGACCCTGAGCAGTGGGCCCAGCACAGGGAGACGTCTCAGCCCAGAGGCTCTGCAGGCCAGACTTGGAGGGAGATCGTAACCTTGACAGGGTGGGGGCGACGCTGGGATGAAGGGTCCTGCCACCTAGAGCCTGAGAGCATATGGCCACCGCCAGAGCAAGTGTCCAACCCACAGCATCCTTGCAGCACAGCCAGAGCCTGAGTAGGAGGCCTGGTACCTACAAGAAACAGACTGGGAACTGCCCTGATATTCCAGAGACACTGTTTGTGATGTTCCCTGCCACAGAGTGGGGTGATGTGTTTCCTTTAACCTTTCCCATTTTTTCCTTATTCCTTTTAAAACTAATTGTTAATTAAATAAACTGTATTGCTTTACATCGTATGTAATGATCAGTGGGTCAGGAAAGCATCCAGTGCAGAGAGAGTACCCCGGAGTGGGAACACCCTAGTCCCTGACCTAGGTGACCACAGCAAAGTTGGGGGTTGAGCCCCCCAGGAATCCTGGGCCCAGCCTTGTTGGGGTTACAAGGACTCTGTCAGACAGGAGAGTGCAAGGGGATTCCTCGAGGACAGGGAGGCCTCTGGGTAAAGGAAGTGGGAGCAAGGACTCACATCCTTCCGCTAGCCCATTTCACCGGGGTACTGCAGAAGCCAGGAAAGTTCCCCACAATAGTGGGATTTGGGCTGGAGTACAGAGAACAGCAAGTGCTGGTTGGAGCGGTGGTTCTATGTTTGTTGTGGAAACCACTGAGATTACAAAATGTACTAGTAGGATTTTTTTTTTTAAACTAACTGCCAGCCCAGCAAATGTAACCAGTCCCATGCAAGCCTCATTCCATTGTATAGAACGTATCAAACACCACCAATAACGATGCATGAGTAGTAATAGAATCTACCTCTCTCTGAAATCTGTGTTGGCTCTGCAGGGCTAAGAGTGTAAAGCCATGGTTTCTTCATTAAAACAAGCAGATAGGGCTGTCCATATACAAAGTTGAAAGATACTTTCAATTGATTTATATTCGCTAAGCAATGATCAAGAAGTAGCATAACTGAATATAATATATTTACCGGGCTATTTGAATGAAGAGAATTTATTTCAGTTAGCAGAGACAGACTGGATGAACTTTTCCATTATCCCATGTTTTCCTGCCTTCAGTTTCCATTTTTCTTTCTAGATACTATTAAGCCATCTCTTCTAGGAATTTCCCCTCCCTTTTTGTTCATAAAGATACTTCAAATTTTGAAGTACAGTGCATTTGCCTATAATTGCCCCATATGGCATCCATTTTGCACATTTTTATAGAGAAGAATTTCCTACAAATATTTCATTTTAAACATTGGAATATACATGACTAATTTATTTTTTTTCCAAAAAATTTCTAACATCTTCTGAGAAACTGAAAAATATGTAACATCTATGACGGACCAGAATGGACTTGCTCTTGCTTCTACACAAGTAAATGGATAGCTTCCACATGACTTCGGTGCAAGCAGGATTAGTCCTAATGTTTTATTTTCAGTCTTGCAGCTCTGCTGTCAGGGTTAATTTAAGAGCCCTATTCCCAGTGCTCTTCTGACATCAAAGTTACTGATGCATGAATGAGGAAGTAAACAAAAAAGCATGTTAAAGAGTAAGCAAACAAATAGGAATTATCCTTTTAACAAATACTTCTGTGTCTTTTTGGAATTTGATAGGAAAAGATGTACAATTATAATACTGAAAAGATTGCAAGTAGTTTCACATCCTCTTATTTTTAGGAACAACAAATACTGCTAAGTTTTAACATTCACAAATGCAAATTTGTCTCTTCACACAGAACCTGCTGTGTACACATTAACATTTGCAGACTTCTTCTATTGCATGGATAATAAAGCACCACAATCAATTTATAAGCTTTGACAATTATCAGCCTGATGGTGTAAATTAGTGACCCAAGTGAAGCATAGAAAAAATAATTAGCTATAGGTCACACAATGACAACTTCCGACATTAAAATGTATCATTTTATTATTATCAATAGAGAATGCTCTGGAAATGCTGTTTCATTAACGATATCATCAATGGCTGTCCTAGAGATGTTCAAAAGGCTAAATGCAAGGTCATGTGACTGCTGTCTCAATTAAAACATATGCATGTTGGGAAAAAGATGATTCTTACAGCCATCTTTTAGTTTCTAGTTTTGTGTAAAGATGCTAAGTAGTTAAAAGGGGGGGGGGGAAATGGTGGAGTCAACAACTTTGTATTTCTTCTCTTACCATTTATTTTTAAAAATCGGGTAGAATTGCTGGAAAACTATTTAAATTCTGCACATGTCCAAATTACTTGTGTGCTGTTCTCTGCAGCACTCATTGTGCAGTATACTAAAGCATCACTGAAGATAAGATGAAACAATATTTGCTTGAAAATAAGTTTATTTTTTTTTTAAAAGGTAACACATTGAACACCTATTTTTAAATGTCACTTTTCTCAAAACAGTAACAGTGAGGTGGGAAAGTATGCAGATAATACAAAATTTCTCAAGATAGTTAAGTCCAAAGCTAACTGTGAAGAATTATAAAGGAATCTCACAAAACTAGGCAACAAAAATAGCAGATGAAATTCACTGCTGATAAATGCAAAGTAATGCACATTAGAAAACATAATCCCCACTACATATACAAAATGATGGGATCTAAATTAGCTGTTACCACTCAAGAAAGATCTTAGTCACTGGGGATAGTTCTCTGAAAACATTTGCTTAGTGTGGAGCAGCAGTCAAAAAAAGCTGACAATATTAGGAACCATTAGGAAATAGAGAGATAAGACAGAATACATCATAATGCCACTATATAACCCCATGGTATGTCCACACCATTAATACTGAATTCAATTCTGGTTGCCTCATCTAAAAAAAAACAAACAACAAAAAACACAGAAATGGAAAAAATAAAGTGCTTAATTTGCAGTGCAGTGCTTAATTTGCGCCAGAGGTGAGCCCCGGCACCTCTGTGCTTGGCAGTTCATACCCCAGCACATCTAGGCTTGTTGAATCAGTTATGAATTAAAAAAAAATTGCTTGAGCCCCAGCACCTCTTTTATTACAAATTAAGCACTGGTGATAGGATAAAGGTCTATAAAATAATGAATGCTGTAGTGTTATTTACTCCTTCGCATAACACAAGAACCAGGGGTCACCCAATGAAATTAATAGGCAGTATGTTTAAAAATAAACTTAAGGAAGTACTTCTTCACACAATGCACAGTCAACAGGTAGAATTCATTGCCAGGGGATGATGTGAAGGCCAAAAGTATAACTGGGCTCGAAAGAGAATTAGATACATTCTTGGAGGATAGTTCCATCAATGGCTGATAGCCAAAATAGTCAGGGACCCAACCCCATGCTTTGGACATCCCTAAACCTCTGACTGCCAAAAGCTGGGACTGGATGACAAGGGATGGATTATTCAATAATTCCCCTGTTGTGTTTATCCCCTCTGAAGCAGGTGACATTGTCCACTGTTGGAAGACAAAATACTAGGCTAGATGGACCATTGGTCTGACATAGTATGGCCATTTTAATATTCTTGTGTACTTTCGGGAAATATTTCTTACAATCTGGAAAAACCTAACATTGGTTGTATGTGTTGATCTATGTAAAAGACTAAAGCTGTTAAATAGTCAGCTAGGCCCCTAGTCAAACAAAGACTAAGAAAACCATACAATGGCTTTATGAAAATGTTGTGAATAAAATGCTTGATTATAGCTGCATCTGATGTATCTAAGTGTTTTATTCATGTTTAGAATACAACTATGAATGTGATAGATAATAATTTGAAGGTACAAACAACATGGTCTTTTGTGATTATTTTATTTAGTTCCAATTTAACTTTGCACAAAGGTTCCCCTTTATTTTAACAGTTTTTACCACATCTAGAAAAGGTAGGTTTTTATAGGCATCACAATTTGGAATAATCCAAACAGCAGCAGGATTGAATATGCTGGCCTTCCCAAGTCACTGAAAATAGATAATGCTGTGCCATCTCCACAACTAAAACAGGTAAATAAAGCAATTTTAATCAGCTAAAGGACTTTTAAAAGTCAGGCAATTGCAAAGTTTATATTCTGTATGTGCAATGTATTGGTATCCAAAAAGATAGAGACAAATATTACTCAACTTCAGACCAAAGCTTTCACTTTAATTAAAGTTGTCTCACTTAAAGTAGTCTCTTCTGCCACTGCTAACTTTTTTTTCAGACAATGAAACCAAGCTGAGCCTGTTTTTTTTTTATTATTATTATTATTTATTTATTTATTTATTTATTTTCTGGGAGCATAGATGATCTGATTTCTTTCATTATGATTTATATTTGTATCTGTCCTATAGATCAGAAAACACAATGGAAATAAATTTTATAGATATGCATACATATCAATATTAAACTCAGAATAAAATGATTTAGGGTATTAGGGTATGTCTACATGGCCCCACAGTTGGGATTATTGGGGCATGAACAGCCATGTGCACCAAAGTGCTGAGCTGTAACTCTCTCGTGTGGACACTGTGGACATTAACTAAAAGGTTTCTAGTTTGCATAAACATAGTCCTCTTCATACAGGACTACATTAATGCAAAGTACAAACCTTTGAGTTCACACCCACACAGTGCCCTTATGGGAGAGTTATAGCACAACACTTTGGTGTGCACTGCTGTTCACATCCCCATAATCCAAACCATGGGACAGTGCAGACATGCCCTTATTCTGAAGATTATTGTGAGATTGAGATTCTGGCAGGTAGCCTCTGAAATAAAAAATCTTGTTTATCTGTTTGACAATGAACAAGAGAAAATGTGTAGCCTAAACAAGGAAAGGTATTTATATGCTCATCGCTTGCCTTGAAATTAGGCCTGATCCTGCAAACTGTTACAAATCTGAGCAGTCTTCACCAACTAGAGTAGACTCATTGGTCTCAACAGGTTTATCTGTATGAAGAAATTCCTGGGGGAATTATGTGCCACTGCACGTGTGCATAATTAATGTGCTGAGCATATTTTGTGTGTGTGTGTGTCCGCGCGCGCAGAAAATAGGTTCTGCTGGAAAGTTGCCTCAGTTCTGCCTTTTTCCCACCAGAGGGTGCTGTGGTGCTAGTCTAACCCACATACACCTTCTGGGTGTGGTGTTCTGTCCTATCTAGTGGCACCGAGAACACTTAGAGAGAGATAAAATGAGCAGCTTTAGCTAACAGCTAGTTGGCTTTTAGCTCATGTGGTAGAGGCTCATGCACTAAGCTCCAGACGTCCCTGGTTTGATCCCGCCCACCGATGACGAGGGTCTGTTGCTGTTACACTAGAACAGAGAAGACGCTCCTGGCCAGCTAGGGAAGAGAAAGAGCCTGCAATGTCTTCTTCACAGCGCCTGTCGGGCCAGGTTAGGAGACAGGGAATATGGGGAGACAGCATGGGGCACATGGGAGGACAGACTGTGGCAGGGGCTGAATGGGAGTGGAGGCACAGGGGCACAGGGCAATGGGAGGTAAAGAGCCACAAGGGAATGGGGAAAGGGGGATGGCTGAGTGAGGGCACAGAGACATAGGGGCAGGGATGTGGGGACACATGGGGATGAGGGGAGGTGGAATAGGTGTCTGAGTGGGGGTGGAGGGACACATGTGGACAGGGGGTACAAAGGCATATGGGGACTGGGTCAGTTTGCCTGAATGAATGGGACAGGCTGGGGGTCAGCCAGGATCTGCATGGGGGAAGCTCCCTAACAATCCCTCCCCATCTCCCCCTCTGCCCCCCCAAAAAACTGTTCCATACAGTTCTAACCCATACCCAACAACCCTCCAAGTTCACACCCAGGCTCCTTCCTAGCAATTACTTCCCTCTCCCTCAGCTCCTCTGTTACCCCTGACTCTCCCAAGCCTTTGAACTGCTTCTGAGGGGTCCAGGAAATACAGTTCTGTACTGTAGTTTAAATGAATTATTCAGAGTTCTGTATTAATAAGCCTAGTAAGGAATCTATTTGTCAAAAGACATTTCCTGAATCTTTTTTATTCTCTGTATTGTTATAGACATACTTGCTGACAGGTATTTTGAAATAAATTACCAAAATAATTGAAACTGGTGTGATTATATTGTGTTATTTTGATAAATAGAATATGCATAATTTAAAAATAGTGTGTGAAGAATTTTTTAATGTTTATGGCTTAGAATTCCCTCAGTAAATTGTATTGACAACCACAAATCTGGATAGTTCTTCTTCATCTGTTTCCTCTCCCTTTATTTGTTTGTCAAACAGTCCTAGTCATTTTATAGTAAGCATTGAGAGGTACCAAAAATGCTTTGGTATTTGCTTCATTTTAAAACATTTAAATCAATTTAAGTTAGTTAGTTTAGTATCTGCAAAAAATGCTGGTTTGGCAGCTCTGAAGTCAAGTCTTCTACTTACCGACAGAAAAGGCCAAAGGTAACATTGTAGCAAACTTCATTACACCACAATGTCAAGATGCCTCCACTCTGGCCTAAAAAACAATTCTAAGGTAAGAATGTACTTCAGCCTCAGTATCCAGTGAATCCTTGCCTAGTCAGCTGTGATTAGCAATAAAGGTTCAAAACAACAATTAACCCTAACTCAGTCAATGGACCATTGAGTAGCCATGAAGTTACATAACTGAGTTCTATGGGTTGATGGAAAACAGATCCTGTCAAACTAACTTAATTCCTTTATTTGATGACAAGTTTGGCTGATAAAGGTAATAGTGTTGACATAATGGACTTCCAAGTCATTTGATTTGATACCACACAACACTTTGATTAAAAAACTAGAAAGATATAAAATTGACATAAATGGCGAACATTGCATGGATTAAAAACTGGCTAACTGATAAGTCTAAAATGTAATTGTAAATGGGGAATTGTTGAGTAGGTGTGTTTCCAGTAGGGTCCTGCAGTGAACAGTTCATGGCCCTACACTATGTAAAATTGTTATGAATGACCTGGAATAAAACATAAAATCATCACTGATAAAGTTTGCAGATTACACAAAAATTGGGGGAGGATTAGTAAATAATAAAGAGGTCACTGATACAAAGCAATCCAATCTGGACCACTTGGTAAACTGGTCACAAGCAAACAATATGAATTGTTAAAAAAAAGGGGGGATAGTGGATAAGACGGAGAATATATTATTGCCTTTATATAAATCGATGGTACGCCCACATCTTGAATACTGCGTACAAATGTGGTCTCCTCATCTCAAAAAAGATATACTGGCACTAGAAAAGGTTCAGAGAAGGGCAACTAAAATGATTAGGGGTTTGGAACGGGTCCCATATGAGGAGAGATTAAAGAGGCTAGGACTTTTCAGCTTGGAAAAGAGGAGACTAAGGGGGGAATATGATAGAGGTATATAAAATCATGAGTGATGTGGAGAAAGTAGATAAGGAAATGTTATTTACTTATTCCCATAATACAAGAACTAGGGGCCACCAAATGAAATTAATGGGCAGAAGGTTTAAAAGAAATAAAAGGAAGTTCGTCTTCACACAGCGCACAGTCAACCTGTGGAACTCCTTGCCCGAGGAGGTTGTGAAGGATAGGACTATAACAGCATTTAAAAGAGAACTGGATAAATTCATGGAAGTTAAGTCCACTAATGGCTATTAGCCAGGATGGGTAAGGAAAGGTGTCCCTAGCCTCTATTTGTCAGAGGGTGGAGATGGATGGCAGGAGAGAGCTCACTTGATCATTACCTGTTAGGTTCACTCCCTCTGGGGCACCTGGCATTGGCCACTGTCAGTAGACAGGATACTGGGCTAGATGGACCTTTGGTCTGTCCCAGTATGGCTGTTCTTATGTTCTTATGAATAATATAGCTAACTGTAAATGTATACATCTTGGAACAAAGAACAGACAACACATTTACATGATGGGGAACTCTGTTCTGGGAATCAGTGATGGAAAAAAGATTTGGGGATCAATCAGCTCAACTTATCTCCCAATGTGATCTAATGCCACCCTGGGATGCATAAACAGGGGAAACTAAAGAAGAAACAGAGAGGTTATTTTGCCTCTATTTGGCACTGGTTCAACTGCTGCTGAAATACTGTTTCCAGTTCTGATTCCCATAGTTGAAGGATATTGAAAAATTTGGAGGGGGTTCAGAGAGGAGCCACGAGAATGATTAAAGGATTAGAAAATATTTCTTATAGTGACAGGCTCAAGGAGCTCAATCTATTTAGCTTAACAAAGAGAAGGTTAAGGGGTGACTTGATTACAGTGTATAAGTATTTAATAATGGGCTTTTCAATCTAGATGAGAAAAGTATAACAGGGATCAGCAACCTTTGGCACGCGGCTCTCCAGGGTAAGCACCCTGGTGGGCCTGGCCGGTTTGTTTACCTGCCATGTCCGCAGGTTCGGCCGATTGCGGCTCCCATTGGTTCACTGCTCCAGGCCAATGGGGCCTGCAGGAAGCAACGCGGGCTGAGGGATGTGCTGGCAGCTGCTTCCCGCCACCCCCATTGACCTGGAGCAGCGAACCGCGGCCAGTGGGAGCGGCGATCGGCCGAACCTGCGGATGCGGCAGGTAAACAAACCGGCCCGGCCCGCTAGGGGGCTTACCCTGCCAAAAGTTGCCGATCCCTGAAGTATAACATGATGCAATGGCTGTAAATTTAAGTTAGACAAATTCAGTCTGGAAATGTGACAATTTTTAAACTGAAAGTAATTAGCCATTTGCACAATTTACCAAGGGTCGTGGTGGATTCTCCATCACTGACCATTTATAAATCAAGAATAGATGTATATTTTAAAAGATATGCTCTAAGAATTATTTTTGAGAGGTTCTATGGTCTTTATTACACAGGAGGTCCGACTGGATGGTCCTGTCTGGCCTTGGAATCTATCCCAAGGCAAATTCTGGTCCTGAATATGAATGTATATCCTATTATCAAACCAGTGAGCTATCCAGTCTCTTGGCACTTTTTTTCTTTAGAGCATATATATTCTATGCCTTGACAATCATGATTAGTTATCAACAAGTCTGGATGTACGATAAAGAAAACAACTTTGGTAAAGAGAACTTTGGATTTCTAGTTCCCAAAGAATTTTACAGAAAATACTAGTATGCAGCAAAGTTGGAGTTGGATAGGGAAGGATATACAGTCTCATGGATCCGCTGACCAAATGCCACCTGGTCCCGGTGAGTGGAGCATTTACAGGAGTTGTCACAGACCTGAGGATTCAGTAGCAGCTATGGCATAGTTCTGCTGCCACTGCAGCCTGGGTGATAAGTAGGAAAAATTCTCTCCAACAGGATTATCCCCAGTGTTGGGCCCAATTACTCGAATTGAAACTAGGGAGAGGTATTGCACGGTGGTATTCTTTCTAAAGAAACAAGCATGTGCACTTACGTTTTGCTTCCATATTTAATTCTAATACAGCCTTTCACCATTTGATGCATTTTTGCATTTGTTCCCTCAGAATACAAATAGGGCTGCTAAAATATATAATTAGGCTTCACCTCCTGAAGCTGCCTTGCGTACTGACTTCTTATTTATTTCTATATAGCCCAAAGTATTCTAGGTGTTCATCTATTACTGTATATGAGACATACTATATGACCTCAGAAAGCCACTCCAGCCTGCTCTGATTTAAGGTTATGATGATGGTGCCGCTAGTTTAAGAATAAAAGCATTCTGCCCATTTGTACTGAAGGGATGAGAAGAATTTGCCATGTGCTTTTATTGCTACGAAGCAAGGTTAATAGAATCTCTGCAGGAGTCTGAAAGTTAATATGATTTTTATGATCATTGTTATATTAATATCCTTATTTTTAAACTTGTACATAACAAATTAATTAAACACTGTGCACCACTGATTTTCTGTTCTTGTTGTTGTGATAAAAGATTGCATAATGACTTTTCCTGTAAGCTCTTTTTAATTATAATAAGAGTGTTTCTCTATTACGCTGTATTTGGAGAAAAAACATTTGGATTATTTTACAGTGTTTTAGAAAAAGGTATGGTCAGATTCTCATTTGCACTAAGTCCCCTTTACTTAATACTGACAGTGCAAGGCAGCTTTAAACTGGGAGGAAATTATATTTACATCTAGTTTTAGGGTCCTTTAAACTTCTAGTATGGTGTAAAGTGGCCGTAGTGTAAATGAGAATCTAGCCCTTAATGCTTGAATTAGGAGCTCAAACAGAATAGCTACATATAAAGAATAGGACATACTGCAGTACTTTCATGGGAAGAGTAGGGTTTTTCCTATACTTAGGGAGTTAGGATAACAATCTTTTAAGAAAGTGTAAGACCTTTCCAAGATTACTGATCATCTGCCTAGAGAGCAGATTAATTCTATAGCTCGAAAAGTGTGCTAGTTACTGGACACATGTATAGAGATAAGGTCTCTCTCCCCCAAACAACTCACAGCCTAGATGGACTATTGTGCACCAGGCCAAAAAGCAAAAATTCTAACTACTATATCAGTCATAATATTTCTGCTTGCTATATAGCAAACACAGTTACTAAATACCATATTCATTACTCATTAACTCATTCAAAAGTGTATTCATCAACTCAAAGTAATATACAAAATGATTCAATTAGAAATTAACTGCAATGCAATGAATACTCTCTCTCTGAATCAATGCTGTATTGTCTACATTGGCTTTCCTCTTCTTTGCTGTCATCATCAGAACACACACACTTCTCTTGCTTTGTTCATTGATTCTAGATCAGCGCTGCAGACTGCAGCCATTTGCAGAGCAGTCACTTCACAGATATGGACAGGAAAAGTAATAGTCTCTCTTACTGGTGCTCTCTGCTCTAGCAAATCAATAAACTATGTAAAGGGAAACATTCTGTCCTTAATAGGAATGGCCAATAGCCACAGTCATCAATAGGAGTTCTGGATACTGATCAATGCAGAATATAATCCAGGTAAGGCCTAAAATGAATAAACAAAATAAAAAAAAAAGGTTGTTTTTTTATTATTACAAGATTACTAGTTTTATATAATGTTCCAAATTTGAAGTAGTTGCTAGGAGATACCACACTGCAGTGCAGCAATGTCTTGCTTTGGCTCAAAAGGTGCTGAAAATTAACAAACACTTTCCATGGCCTTCAAGAAGAGTCTTGCTACTGAGGTGTAGATTTGGCAGCCAAATGGCAAAGGGAAACAGAATCAAGTGTGAGAACTGATTTCTTCAGCACCCAGTCATAAACAGAAAATATACCATCACAATTTTCCAGCAGTCCAGTCCATAACATCATGATGTGAATACAGCAAGAAAGAAGCAGTTGCTTCCATGATCAATGTCATGGTGCAATCAGATAGAAAGTTTGAAGTTTGAAAATATGAAGTTTGAAAATATGACATTTAAAAATCAGTATAATGGACAAGTATACTAGTGATCTGCAATGGAAAGATGCTGCAGGGGAAACAGACCCTAGATAGATAAAACAAAAGAAAAAAAATATTCTCTACTTATACTATACGCTAGCAAAAATAATTTGAGAATGGTGCGATGTATCAAGCACCTGGTCATAATAGATACAGAAATATCAAAATACGCTAATGACGGGGGTGGGGAATCTTACTGGCTTTGCTGAAAATTCTACTATAGTCCTACTTCAACTGAATATGAGAAATTAATCCAGCTAGATGGAGAAATGCTACTGGATCCCTTCTAAGGCAAAAATGCTAAGACTAGAAATCGAAGTACTAAATATGGGGGTGGGAAGGTTGAGGGTGTGGGAAGCACAGATACCTAGGACTTTGAGCAGATGTTGAAGAAAGAAAGAAAGCTAAAGAATAAATAAAGCGTGGTCTATATTCAAAGTTTTGCTGATGCAGCTGCGCCAGTTAGGAGCAGGAGCATGAAAGAAAAAAACCCCAAATCAGCCCACACCCCACTCCGAAACTGACACAGCCATGCCAGCAAAAGCCTAGTGCAGACACAGGAAAATAATAATATTGCCAGTATATCTAATGTTGTTTGGGGAACTGGTATAAACTATTCTGGCAAAAGAACTTTTTCTTTGTTTGACAAAATAGTGATCCTGGCAAACACTTCCTACTGTAGACAAGGCATTGCTCAGCGTCAGTTCAGATCGCAGGGCATTGGAAGTGGGAGGGGGAGACAGGGCCGGCTCCAGGCAGCAGCCCACCAAGCTGGTGCTTGGGGCGGCACCTGGGGGGGGCGGCACGGCGCTCCGGCCCCCGGGGAGAGCGGGGCCATGGCCGGGCTCGCCGCCCTCCCCCCAGCACTCTGGCCACCTCCCCCCCGGCGCCCTCCCCCCGGCCGCCGGGGGGGAGAGCGGCGAGCCCCTGCCGGGGCCCGCTGCCCTCTCGCCGCCCTGCCCCCTGCGCTCTGGCCGCCGGGGGGAGAGCGGGCTCGCCGCCCTGCCCCCGGCCGCCGGGGGGAGAGAGGAGCCCCCGCTGGGGCTCGCCGCCCTCCCCCCCCCGGCGCCCTCCCCCCAGCCGCCGGGGGGAGAGCGGAGCCCCCGCCAGGGCTAGCCGCCCTCCCCCCGGGGCTCCGGCCGCCCTCCCCCGCCCCCCGCGGGGTGGGGGGGGCGGCAGGAGGCTTTTTTGCCTGGGGCGGCAAAAAAGCCGGAGCGGGCCCTTGGGGGAGAGGAGGTAGTTTTGCTCCCTCTCTTTCCAAGCCTGCTGTTGCCAGAGGCATAGGGAATCGGGTTTCACTTTGTTCCTGCTGTGGCCAGATTAGCACTGTGAGAAATGTACCTGGGGGGGGGGGCGGGGGAAGAGAACAAACACAGCAGAGGGAATTTCTAGTGGGGGTGAAGGGATAAATGGTGGCCTGGGGAAGGCTCACTACAGCAGGGGCAAGGGGTTACCACCAGGACAGGGGTTGGGGAAGCCGATAGTGGTGTGTTAGATCACCCAGAGCAGCCTCATGCACTGGGGGGTGGGGGGGTGGGGAGAGAAGGGGATGCTCCAGGGGAAGCAGCCACACATGCAGGTGAGCAGGCTGTGTTGGCTGGTGGGTTAGTCAGCAGCCATTTGGGGCAACTGGTCGGTAAGGTTGTTTCCACAGCACTGCAGGATTTCCAAAATGTACTGGGCTGCCCAGAACCAAGAGGTTCATCTATACTGAATCCAGGAGACAGGGGTGAGGCTGATTCCAGGGGTGAGTGTGCTCTGCAGTAGACAGAGGTTGGGGGGACAGGTGGCACAGGCAGGGCTGGCTCCAGGGTTTTGGCCGCCCCAAGCAGCCAAAACCAAAAAAAAAAAAAAAAAGGCCCCATCGCGGTCTAAAAAAAGCCGCGATCGCGATCTGCTGCAGCAATTCGGCGGGAGGTCCTTCACTCCCAGGCGGAGTGAGGGACCGTCCGCCGAATTGCCGCCGAATACCTGGAACTGCCGCCCCGTCCGGAACGGCCGCCCCAAGCACCTGCTTGAGAAGCTGGTGCCTGGAGCCGGCCCTGGGCACAGGTGATATCATGCCTTGCAGTGTGGCAACGGGTTGTGCTTGCACAGGCCTCAGGGAGGTGCAGGATCCGGGCTCAAATTGTCCATCTCAGAGTGTACTTGAGCAGGACAGGAGTTAGCCTGGTGGGATAACAAATACACCTCTACCCCGATATAACGCTGTCCTCAGGAGCCAAAAAAAAAAAAAAAAATCTTACCGCGTTATAGCTGAAACCACGTTATATCAAACTTGCTTTGATCCTCCAGAGTGCGCAGCCCCACACACCCTGGAGCGCTGCTTTACTGCGTTATATCCGAATTCATGTTATATTGGATCACGTTATATCGGGGTAGAGGTGTAGGCCATGGCCAGGAATGGGAGTCCCAGAATCCATATCAGACCCATCTGGAGGGTGAGCCCCTGCTGGGGACATTAATGGTGTTGCACAGCTGCTGCAAGCTAATCTGCAGTTGCCGCGACAACTTCAGGCATGTGTGGGTGACGGGTCCTGCCTCGGTTCCAAGGGAGGCCCAGCATGGGCACAAGGCAGGTGGGGCAGACCCCCCACACGGTATGGTTGAAATCTCTGGGCACATTTCAACTCACCAGTTGTTAAAACAGATAACCTTCTGGAATTAGCCTCTTACAGTTGGTATGGCTACTTCCACCTTTCCATTTTCTCTGCATGTATATATATTTCTTACTGTATGTTCCATTCTATGCATCTGATGAAGTGGGCTGTAGCCCATGTAAGCTTATGCTGAAATAAATTTTTAGTCTCTAAGGTGCCACAAGTACTCCTGTTCTTTTTTCTGGAATAGAGTTGAGCTTCCTGGGAAGGTTGTGAGGGAACAGGGCACCATGGAGGCCGTGTCAGTCAGTCCCGAGTATGGTTATGCTGGGGTGGGTGACCTGATGGGAGTTCACCTGCTCAGTACAACTAAGGATAAAATCCTGAGAGCGGAATATGTGGACATATTATCCCTCTTGCATAGGGAGATGTTGACAGAAAGTAAGCTGGGACAGAGCACACAGAATAAGGAATTGTCCAAGAGGCCATAGGTGCCTAGAATGTGGGGAAATTGGGAGGCTGCTTTCCTTATCTATGCAGGTGTTATAGTACAGCCTTACCCGGAGAGAAGCCCAGCCTTGTTTAAGTATATGGATATAACTGGGTGGGCATACAATACATTTAGGGGCATGTCTTGGTTTAATTATGACGAGCAGTTTTGATTAAGGGCAGCAACACAAACTGGGATCTGGTGGGACATACTGCATCACACGCTGTGGTTAGAATGGATGACTCTGCAGGAGTTCACATGGATAGTGATCTATTCCTTCCACTGCAAGCTCAGGAAGGGCATGAGTCACATAATAATATTTGCTGGGCATTTAACAACCATGGTTGTTTTCACAGTCCCTGTAGATTCAAGCACATGTGCGAGATATGCTTTGGGACCCATTTGGCCCATTCTTGCAGGAGCGGTAGGGGATGATCGCAAGGGGAAAACAGGATTGGGGGTGGGTGGAGTGTCAACCACAGGTTTGGCTCGGCTGAAGCAGGTCATGAGGTGCAGAACACAGGCAGGGTAGGGGGAAAACTGGGGGCAGTCCAACGGGCCTGGGCACCATTGCCAGTTAGGCTTAAGGTGTTCAGGGTTTCCTGTGGTATTGCCCTAATAAATAGGGTGACCATACTTCCCTATGCTGAATACGGGACACCTGGTAAAATTACTCGTATTCAAGCGAGTTCAAAGGCAATCAATTGTACAAACGTTCAAATTAATATCAAGTTGACTGAGCCCGTTAAAAAGAAATACTGCTTAGTTGGATTCTTTTTATTTACAACTTCAGGGTTCACATGGGGAGGGTAACAGCCCCACACACACGGGGAGAGGTGACACACACACACACTCCTGTACATCTCTCTCACACACGGGGGACGGGCAACCGAGCTGACCTTCCTTGTGTGGCACTCTCTGCCCTCCATGCCTGGCTGGGGCCCTGGGATGGACCTGCCTCTCCTGGTACCTGGCATTGCGTCTTCCTGAGGCAACACATAGGGGGCATGCAGGGTCACATGCCCCCCCCCTCCACAGATTTCTGTCAGGATTCACACCAGAATGTGACCAGCAGCAGCCTTTCCACACCATGCAGGAGGGAAGGGACAGGAGCTGCTTGCAGCTGCAAGGTGGTGGGGGAGAGAGAGAAGGGATGAGCTGGCCTGTGCCTTTGCAGAGCTCATCTCTCCCCCACTTCCCCCCTCCACCACCACCACCACTCCTGTGGAACAGGAAGCAGTTTGTCCCTTCCTGCCTGCACAGTGTCAAAAGGCTGCTAACATCTCCAGGCTGCTGCTGGACAACGACATAGCCACCTCTGGCTACAGTGCAGGTAGGAAGGGGTTAAGCCCTACGGATACATTATGCACCAGAACCGAGGGAACCCGAGGGCAGGGGCTTCTGTGAACCTATCCAGAGAGGTGGAGAGGGGAGTGTACCTAGGGAACGGAACAGCTCCGTGAGGGCAGGAGCCAGGGTCAGGTGTGTGTGAAGAGGGTGTTTAGCCCCTGCCTGTGGGGGTTTCTGTGGAGCCTGGAGGTTCAGGACGTGAACAGGCTGGAAATCACTTCCCCCCCTCTGCCACTCCCAGCAATGGATTTGCTGGAGGGACCTGGATGGAAAAAGAGGGGGAGTTGGTGGAAGCCCCCTCCTCCACTGGGTAATTACAGAATAAACAGGTTACCTGTACTGTACACTTTTATCTGCCGGATAGTCCCAGATATCTAGTAATAAAGTTGTGGCCTGATTAAATCCATATCAAGTGTCTCCTGTCCTCCTTTCGGTATAGCTGGACAAGGCCTTAGTTTAAAAATCAGTAGAAGTTTTACTACTGATTTCAATGGGGCCAACATTTCACCCTTAATGTTTGAGAATGATAAAATTCTGTTGTTCTCAGACCTCGGATGGCAGAAAGAGGCCAGGCTGACTGGAGTTTGCAGAAATTAAAGAATTCCAGAGAAAGGGGGTAGTTGACTCCTTGATATTACTCTTAAAACTAAAGATTTATGCCTAAGAGACATAGGATTTATTAGGAGAAAGAGCAAGATTACAAATAAGCAATGATGTAAAAATCCAGAAGAAGATTGCAACCCACACTGGAAATTTAAACTCACGAGCCAAGAGCTAATTATAGTGCCAGCAAATACTTTAAAGTTCTGAATAATTTTTCTAATGGGTGAAAAGGGTTTAGGATATGCAGTAGGACTGACATATGTAGGAGTTTTGGATATTGTCTGTCACAGGACTAGAACATGGGCAGAAATTATGACAAAATGTTAGCAGAACTAAAAATATGCACAAACTTTTTTTTCTCTGTTTACTTTGGATCAAGTTTGGATAGCTATTAATCAATTGTTTCAATCAGAAAAACAGGGGTTCTTCTATTCCATCCACTGTGGATGATCAAAACGAACTTTTATCCATTATTTCAAATTGGTCTATTGTTGTTTCAGTCGGCTCACCACAGAAGGCTGGATTAAATCCAGATTCTATTCTGGCTTTTGCAGGAAAATTAAAACCAGAGTATGGAGGCTATACTTTGAGAACATAGAGCCCCACTAGTAGATGTTAACGCTGCCCCTTGCAGTTGAAACCAAAGGAAGGAGAGGTAGCAACACCATTTCTTCTTCCTTGGGATGTATCCTCATAGGACTGCAAATGACTAAATTAGTGCAGATGGAGCTGTAAATTACATTGCCCTGCATTAGCTTCAAGGAATCTCTGGTGCTGCATTTCTATGATACTTATGTATCTTCCAGGAGTGTAATATCTGAGCACCTTGCAGTCTTTAATGTTTTTATCCCCACAACACCATGTGAGGTAGGAAACTACTATTATTCATGTGACGTTGCACTCCATATGATTTATGGAAATATGCTTATGAGTGTGAATATGATGTAACTGGAATATGCTTTATGCAAAAGGTCTCTTGTAAGGTATCATAAAGGTTATAACCTACTGAATATATTCCTCCTATTTGTTTGCATGTATCATTCTTTTATCTGAAGCTAGAAATATGAAGTAGAACTCTGAGGTCCTATTGTAATTATGCAAAGTGTGGGCCATTAATGGTGGTTTAGAATCTTGATGGCTCCCATTGACCCAGACAATTGGTTGTTTAAAGGGTTTATTTACCTGCAAACCTTCCTGTGTAAGTGTGGAACAACCAAGAAAGAATGAAGAGTAGGGGTGTTAGTGACATGTGACCATGTCACAGGATACTGGAATCCATCTTAATCCTTGTACTTTTCCATTGATGAGGCCAGGGTGGGGACAAGCACAGACAAGATTCCTACCTTGTGCCATAAAGCTATAAAAGGGGGTGGAGCAGGACAAAAGGGGTGGCCAGTCATGAGAAAACCCCTGCTTACCACCTGAGATGCCTGCTGGAACTAACAAGGACTATACCAGGGGAACGGATTGGGCCCAAACTAGGAAGGAGTCTAGTCTGTGAAAGAAGCTTATTGGAACATCTCTGAAGGTGAGATATTATCTCTAATCAGTTTCTTCATGTATTAGGCTTGGACCTGCGTGTTTTTGCTTTATTTGCTTGGTGACTTACTTGGTTCTGTTTGTTGTTACTTGAGACCACTTAAATCCTACTTTTTATACTTAATAAAATTACTTTTCTTTATTAATAAACCCAGAGTAAGTGATTAATACCTGAGGGAACAAACAGCTGTGCATCTCTCTCTATCAGTGTTATAGAGGACGGACAATTTATGAATTTACCCTGTATAAGCTTTATACAGAGTAAAACGGATTTATTTGGGGTTTGGATCCTATTGGGAACTGGGTGTCTGGGTGCTGGAGGCAGGTAACCTGCTGAGCTGTTTTCAGTTAAGTCTGCAGCTTTGGGGGGCATGGACCAGACCCCGGGTCTGTGTTGCAGCAGGCTAGCATGTCTGGCTCAACAAGCCAGGGTTCTGGAAGTCCCAAGCTGGCAGGTAAAACAGGCTCAGAGGTAATTTCAGCACATCGGGTGACAGTCTCAAGGGGGTCTCTGTGACTGAACCCATCACAATCCCCATTTTACACAGGAGGAATTGAGGCATTGAGACACTAAAGGTAACATTTTCAAAAGCACCCAAGTAATTTTGGCATTCGGAGCCCAAATCCCATTTGTCTCCTAAAACAAGCAGGTGTTTTGGAAAACTTTATCCCAAGTAACTTGCCCCAGGTCACACAGTACCTCTGTGGCAGAGCAGGGAATTGAATCCAGGTGTCCCAAGTGCCAGGAAAGAACCCTAACCATTAGGCCCTCCTTCTTCTAGATGCTGGTCAGAATATTGCACAAATATGTGCATGAGTCCATTGTTAAATGTTTGCATTGTATATAGTTTAACAAAATCAATGTCAGAACTTAAAAATATTCAAGGAAATCAGTTACATGCTTTAAATCACGAAATAAGAGACCATATTTAATAATTTGTTAAATCAAAGCTATTCATCTCTTCAGTTTTGAATATCACTGTTTCTGAGACTGATGTCTTAAAAAAAGTGTTCCTCTTTCAATAAGCTCATTCTATGGTTTGTTTTGTTGTCGTCATTTTTAAACACAATACATACCTTCTTAATATGGTTTTCTAAATGTGTAACTTCAGTGCTTGTTTCTCAGGTGTCTATATGTTAGAATAAAATAGGGTCCTTACATATCTGAAAATTATTTCTTTCAGTACGTGTGTGTGTTTCCTATCCATTGTACTCCTTCTCCTTGTTGCAAATGATCAACTCTCCATTATACACCAGTAGAAAGAAAGAAAGAAAGAAACTTACAGTACAAAAGAAAAAGAAAAATCAGATATCAGTAATACTTCAGCATTTTCTTTGTACTGCTGTTTTGTTGCTGCACTAGGAAGGTCACACAGTGTTCCTCCCACTTTCTTGGATGAGAAGCCACATACATGTCAACTATGAATATGCTCCAAGCTATCCTGTGTACTTCACGAACAATACTGAAACTGTACCAGCATGCTGATACATCATGTTTTGCATTTTATCACACTTTGCATCAAAAGATCCCAGGTACTTAAGCAGTTAATTAACCCTCACAATACCCTTGTGAAAAAAGCTATTTTCCTCATTTTAGAGAGGGGGAACACAGACACAGTGAAGTCACAAGACTTGCCCAAAGTCTCACAAGAAATCTGAAAAGCCAGCTACAGAATCAAAATTTCCTGAAGTCTAGTCTTGTGTTTTTATCCACAAGACTATGTTCATTCCCGCCTCCCCCTTTTTTTTAAAGCACACAGTGAGCACCCCTACGTGCTAATAGAAGCAGTAGGATCTAAGTATCTCAGAGGGAGATATATCTAGCCCGAGTCAACTCTATGTATTGATGGACTTTACAATCATCTTGTGCCTTTGACTGACAAATGACCCCATATACACCTTGCTCCCTGAGTTTTCTCTTGCGGGTCTCCATGATAGATGCCTGGGATTAATTGAAAGAAATATTCTGTAGTCTCATGCCATGGATAGTAGAAGACATCCAATACCCAAAGTCAATGAAAACTAGATTGGACAAAATACTAGTTAAGGGTACAAAAAAGAACCATCTTGAAGTGGCACAAAGATGACTTATCCATATTTTGACTTTTTCCATCTTTACCTGTTATTTTTCTAGGAAACATATTTTTGTCATAATCATGTTACATGATTACAGTCTGCTCTGGTGGGGGCTGTGGGTTTGGTCCCTAGCTGGTGCGCTTGATGTAAATCTACCTGGGTAAAGCAGCAATAATAAAAAACAACAACAGCAACAAAACAACCACATATCTGCCAGATAGAGAAATAAATATCACACATGAAAAATGCCTGAAATTTAGTAAGGGCACACAATACAAAGGGTGCATGTTACAATACTGCAATCATTACTTTAGTGGGACCCAATAGTCTTTTGGATAGGATTGTTAGGAAGAACACAGCTTAAGGGGTCTACATATTTCAAAGGAAGTAGATTTTAGCACTTTAAAGGGGCTTTTGTGTCAGGTTCATTGGATTGAAAGTAGATTCCACTTATTAGCAACCTCTCAGTTCCCAGCAAAAAGTTGTCATTATCTGGAAATTGTCAATAAGCAGATAGCAGGTTTGCAGGTGTGCAGCCAGGGAAGAAAGTACAGGGATGGCATCAACTCTCCAATCTGTCTCCAGCTGGTGCTTGGTATGTCCCAGCACTTCCTTTCCTGGCTGCAGCCTTGCAAACCTGCCTGTAGGGCCGTGACCAGGGAAAGAAGCACTGAGAAGTGATGAGCCTAGGCTGCCAGTGCCAGGACAGGAGGCAGCATAGAAAGGGCATGGAGAGGTACCGTGCAGATCTGCAGGCCCCCAGTGTCCCAGCTTTCCATGGCAAGTCCCAGCATCCACTCCCTCTTCCCCAATTGCTGTCCTGTTCGCAATGTCAGAATTCCATCCAGGTTTCCAACCAATTACCTCCTAGGAAGGCAGCAGGTCCCCAGCCTCAGGCAGGTTTGTGGGGCTGCAGCCAGGGAAGGAAGCACTGAACATGCTGAGTATCAGCCACAGGGTGGTTTGCGGGGCAGTAACCAGGGAAGGCACTTCCCAATGCTTCCTTCCCTGGGTGCAGTGCAACAAACCTGACTGCACCCAGGGCATTTCTTCCAAGAAAAAAAACATGTTACTAAGTGGAATATGTGTTGCCAATATCTGTATCCCATTAACACTAAAAAAACAATGGGCTGGAATTGGTTCCTGGCAAAACATTGCTATTAAGCAAAAGTCGTTAATATCAGGATTCTTATTAAGCGGTAACCATTGTCTAAAATGGTAATATCCAAGGTGGTTTTCTCTTGTATTGTTTGTTTTATGAATAAAAAGGATGGGAGTCAGACATTTCCCTTACATGGATTAGAATTTGAGGGTTTCAAGTTAATTAACAAATATGAACTACAGGTTAAGTATCGATCGTACAAATGGATCAACCCAAGTGTGTGCCCCATAAGAATGCCTAGGTGGAATCTACAAGAACTCATCCTTAGCTAGGAATTATGGTCCCAAAGTCAGTTGTCAGTGTCTCCAATTAACCACTACCACACATATTGTGAACATTTTCATCCTCGAGCCCTGCAAGATCTTTCAATTAAACCTATTCCATTCTGACTCTTCAAACTATTCATGATAAACATGACATTAGCTTTTAAGAAATTAGCAGAGTTTGTATAAGTCTTCCACAGAGGGAAGCCTACATGTAAAAAAGAACAAGATTAAAAATGATGAGTTATTCCATTATTGTTAAATATATGATGTGCTTCTCTCATCCATGAAAACTAATCATCACCTATATATTTCAGCAAGATCTGTGGGATTGTTTTTGTGAAACTGATTGAAGCAAAAACAGCAAAAGTGGGTGTATTTGTTGTTTATATTAGAATTTAAATTATTCTGTAACCAAAATAAGTTTCTGCAGAAAAGAATACGCATAGGAAGAGTATTTTTTTTTCTAAACCAAAACAATCCACACAATTAAGTAGGAAGTACATAATTTTGTTTTATTTCCTTTAAGCATATAGTACCAATGGGAAGTAGAGATTATTTTTGGGGGATGGGGAGTTTGTCTCTATTTCTTACAAATTCTTCTGTTTCTGACTTTGAGCCAGGATTCACAAAAAACATCTTTTAAACAATAAAAATGGTATAAAACTTCTCAATACCTTCCATCACATCAAAGCACTTTCTATTAATTAACGAAAGAGGGAATTGAAGGAGAGATTTTTCAAAAGCTACAACTGGCATTTAGGTGTCCAACTTCTATGGACTTTCAATGGAAATTAGGTGCCAAACTCTCCTTTATGCCTTTGAAAAATCTCCTCCTTTATCATTTTCATCAGGAAGCTCATTATGGAATACACACACAAAGTTATGCTGGGATCTTTTTTGCTTACAGAAATTGCATCATGAACCCAAAACAGAATAACTTGGATGTAATAAATATGCAGGAAATGAAGGCTAAGACTAATTCCTCTTTTATGCACCTCTCCTCTGCAAGATTACAATGATATTTTTGAAAAACTGTTTCTCTTGTCACTATTAATGGAATCCAAAGAACGAAGTTTTGTGGGTTTTTGTTTGCTTGTTTAATAATGCCTGATACATGTCCAAAGGAGATGAAAGAAGGGGCCAAATGCAAAAGTGACAAATAATGGTGTACACTACTAACTGGTGTTCTGGATTAGACCCTTCATACATAAAAGTAATTTATATCCCAACCAACAGGGGATACAAAAGAAGATAAATTCTGCTTTATTTTATACCTTGTTATAGATTTCTGTGGGTTGCTTTGCCAGACACAATTTGGCCATTTTACTCTTTAGATTGCTTCTCATCTCCTAGATTATTATTTTTTTTTTAAGCCAAATTCTGAGGTGACAAATGATGGTGTAAAGTTATACGCTGTGTGTGAGTAATTCACACCACCATTTATGTCACCTCAGAATTTGGCCTTAAAAATAAATAAATAAATAAATAATCTAGGAGATGAGAAGCAAATGCCTTCTCGTCCCCTATCTCATCCTTGATCCTAATACACAAGCATAAGTGAAATTGTAGTAAAAGTGTTTCATACCAATTAAAGACGAAATCTACTAGTCTCCTTCTGCAGCTCACAATGCTTTTGAATCAGCTTTGTCAGCCTGTTTGCACAGCTGTTTGGTTTGTCGGATTAAAGCAAGAAACCAATGCCTAAATTTTTTATTGATTGTTTTTCACCAGGTCAGATTTAGATTTTTTAAAAAACTATATCCTAAGAGGAGTTAGAAGAAATAAAATGATTAATTTTAGAGACACTATCAATAGATTACTAAGATATGTCACTGCTGTAAAATTGGAAGGCAGTAACTTGAATATGAATTCCTAAGAACGCTAATAATTTTATCTTCCCATTTAGAAAATTCAAAACCAAGGAAGATGTGCCTGCATGCATACATGCACACACTATATTTTATTACCCATAAGTATTGTTTTACTGTCTGTGAAGCTGTTCTTTCGATCTGTTTTTACCATTACACACTGAGGACATGATTCTGCAGATATTAGGTTCTTCTTTGCAGTGAGTTGTGGAACCGCCACAGTTTTCACAGTATGATCCTAATTCTAGGAACACTTTAAAAAAAAAAGTCAAGCAAGTTAAAGTAGAGCTGTATTTCCCAAAGTGAGCATTCTGCAAAGGAGTTCCCTGATAACTGTAAAAAGGAGGGTGAATTCTCTGGAATATCTTTGAATAGTTACTGATTATCATGAACCTATTGACTTAATGTAACTAAAACCAGAATGTCCTTGACCCCAAAGAACAGAACCCCTCAAAAACATTTTTCAATTTTTAATTATTTTAAAGTATCTGGAACTGTGAAGGGGGCTGATAACCCATCAACTTTTGTTGGAGTAACTTTCTACATAAACAATTATTTCAGCTGGAGAAGGAAAGTTTTACATAACTATTGAAACAAATTTCCACTGTCATAACCCCTTTCTTCAGAATGTTTCAAAGCACTTTTACAAAGCTGGGCAAGTACTATCATTATTTTACAGGTAAGGAAGCTGAGTCAGAGAAATTGTGTGACTTGTCAAATCATTAACAATACTTTGTACTTTTGCAGCATCTTCCATCCAAGGAATTTAGTGTTTTATAAATATTTCAACATTTAACTACCTCACAAAATGTGTTCAGGCTAAGTATTACCCCCTATTCGTATATGAGAAAACTGATGCATGGAAAGATTAATTGATGTGGCCAAGATCACATGATAAGTCTATGGCACAGCAAGTAATAGAAACGAGGTCTCCTGACTCCTAATGCTGCATCTTGACCACAAATTAATCCAGTTGAATTAGGAATAGATGACTATGTATTTTTAAAACCTTTGAACAGAAAATGGCATTACGGCTGAATAGCTTAGTTTGCTGCAGTGTTAGTTTGTGATCCTCTATGGCTTTTGATATCATGTAAAGCTGCAGATACGAACTTACTCTCACTACATATTCTGCTTGAATTACATATATAATTTTTTGTCCCAATGAGGTATTTTGGCCGATATAGTTATTTTACATATACAATTTGAAATAGATTTTAGTGACTGAAGGTCTTTTCTTTTTAATTTGTTTCTTCAGTTGAGACTTTATTAAGACTTCATACTAATCAATATCATATTAATACCTGCCTATAACTTCCTTGAATACAGGCAGAAATATTTTATTGAATTCATTTTTCATGTCCACTTCAAAAAAAAAAAAAAACAAGCAGCCAGCTGTTAGGCATTTTTTTTTTCAAAAATTAAGTCTCAAATAGTATAATCAATAACTCAAGTCTCAAGTACTCACATCAATATTGTATCAGTACACATCATAAATTACTTCCAAATTATGATGTCAAATGCCCCCAGTGATATTAAATATTAAAAATAAGCAAAATAACCAATTTTAAACTCAAATTGCTCCCTGAAATATTATTGCCCTGAAACAACACAGAATTTTTTAGTCTCATGCTAATATTTAGCATAAATTTTAGGTGTAGTTTCGCTATACATGAGTAATGTCTCTGAACATCAGAAATTAAGTCAACAGATGTGGAAAGTGTGAATGCCTTATAGGAAAGGATGTGTTCAAATCTCTCTCTCAACATAAAGATGCAATCAGCTTTACCCTGTGATTGTGATCTTATAAAGAGATATATGCAAATTGGCTTCAGGAAAAAGCCACTCTCTCCCCCTTAGTGACCAGTTACATGATTTCAAACATAGAAAAAGAGAGAATAGGGAAATAGTACCAATAGCACAAGCTTGACACATACAGTATTAAAAAAACAAAAAACAAAAAAAAAAACCCTCTCTCCTCTCTGTCCCCCAAATCTTGAAATGCTGAAGTTGAATGTGTTTTCCTGTAGGCAAAGGTTTTATGTAAAGAATGAGAGAAGTTATGATTAATGGCTGTAGCAACAAAAAAGGAAGAAGAAGAATGGAGATGAGACTATCCTATGAAAGCAAGTTTGTATAGTTAATGCAGTATTGCCAAATATGCTGCTGCACATGTTTAAAAAGTGGATTTCATAAAACAAAACATACTTCTTAGATTAAGTGTAACATTCTAAAATAAGCAACATTTTATTTTACATTGTTAAATATATTATTTGAGATGAATTTAGATGAGTTGTAAAATTACCTAAGCTATTCTTACTTTAATTGTGCTCCCCCCCCCCCCATCATCATCTATAGTGCAATACTGTCCAATGAAGTTTATAACCATTTCTTCTAAGCCTTCTCCTATTTTTACTCCTTACAACTGTGTGGAGAAATTAGGCAAAAAATTGACCACAATTCTGGAGAAATTTGAGAGTTCTTGGGATGAGGGCTCATTTTTCCATGAGGTTTTTCACTTAGATGGAGTGAAAAATGACACTATAATCCAGTGGATAGGGTACTCATTGAGAAGTGAACAGTCCCTGTTCAAATTTTGTCTTCTCATCAGACTGAGGGTGAAACCAAGGGTTCCATACCTTTGGTGATTTCCCAAACCACTGGACTAAATATTATAATGAAGGCCATCTCTCTCTTGACCATTCTGTGTGGAATTAGGCATGTTTTGAGATCACCTATCAGATCAAGCACTGAAGGAAAGCTAGGCAGAAAATGCCTACCATACTGGGGCTTTCACATGAGATTGGCATCCAAGTACCCAGACTAAGGCATTGTGTGCATACTTTGAGGGTAGGTATGTGTGTGTGTGTGTGGGGGGGGGGGGTGCGAGTTACGTATTTGTTCTGTAACTGTGGTTCTTTGAGATATGATGCATATGACCAATCCACTTTACATGTCTGCATGCCAGTGCACTAAGGACGGAGAATGTTTTCCCATAGGAGTATCCATCAGGGCAGGGCAGCAGCCTCATGCTGCTGGCTGACAGCATAAAGAGTGGAGGCACCTCAACCCTCCCCACAGTTCCATCACACCGGAAGCCATAATTTAACGTGACTCCGATGTAGAGGGGAAGAAGTGTGGGTCATAGAATGGACATATACAACACATCTTGAACAGATATGCAACAATTTTTCTTTTGAGTACTTGTACATGTCCACTTGTACATGTGAATACTTTAGATGATTCACAAGCAGTCCCAGATGGAGGAGAGTATCAGAGTCTACCTAAAACAAGGACTGTAGCACTACTGTCCCAAACTCAGCATAATAGATGGTGAACCTATGAACCAAAGACCGCATAGCAGTCCAGCAAATGTCAGTAATGGGGAAATGACCCAGGCAAGCTACTGAAGTTGCTTGAGCCCTTGTAGAGTGCACTAAAACCCTTTGTGAAAGAAGGATGTTAGCAAAGTCATAACACAAATGAATGTAGGAGGAGATCCAGGAAGAAATTATCTGAAAGGTAACAGGTTCTCTCATTCTATGAGTGTAAGAGACCAATAACTGAGGAGATGATCTAAACTTGTTAGTCCTGTCCATGTAAAATACCTATGATCTGTAGATGTTCAAGTGTTTCTTCATCTTTGTGAAAGTGAAATTTCAGAAAGAAGGTTAACAAGTATATAATCTGATTCATATGAAAATCTGAAAGAACTTTAGAGAAAAAATTGGTATACAGGCACAAACCAACTTTGTCTCTGTAAATATTATATATAAGGGTCTGTCACTAAAGCCTGTCACCACTCTCCTTGCTGAAGTAATAGCTACTAAAAATGTTTCCTTCACTGAGAGATGGGACAAGGAGCAAACAGGCATAGGTTTAAAAGGAGGCCCCATTAACAACTAGAGCACTAAATTTAGCTCTCAGAATATCAGGGTTGGAAGGGACCTCAGGGGGTCATCTAGTCCAACCTCCTGCTCAAAGCAGGACAAATCTCCAGACAGATTTTTGCCCCAAATGGCCCCCTCAAGGATTGAACTCACAACCCTGGGTTTAGCACCAATGCTCAAACCACTGGGCTATCCCTCCCCGGCTGGGTTTTGATCTCTGGGGAAAGTCTTTATGAACTTTTCAGGAATTAAGTAGTCAGGGTTTTGTTTTTATTTTTTAAAATGTTCTCCTCCAGAGGAGAGTGGAATGCCAAGATGGTGGCTAGGTGGACCTTCAGGGAACTAACTGAAAGATCCTTTTCTTTCAGGTGAAACAATCCAAAGTAAACTGAAGTTCAGGAGGGGGAGATACGCTTCTGCCTCAAAAACCTCTTCCACCAAATACACGCATCTCATGAAGTGGACGATTTTCTGCCATCCAAAAAGAATGTTATGTATAATTTAACAACCAGTCATACAATCAATTAGTTGTAGGCTCAGATGCTGATATTCAAAATCTGCCTGTTGTCCCATGAAAGTAAGTCTGGAACCTGAGAGATGGTTAAGAGATCTTGTACGGAGAGGCTCAACAGTGTTGACCAGGCCAGGGTGGTGCTACTAAAATCATAAGAGCATGATCTTGTCTAAGTTTGCTCAGTATCTAGGGGATCAAGGGAATGGGAGGCAAAGTGTAGAGAAGGTTCCCTTTCCACAACAGCAGGAAGGCAGCCATCGCAGACCCTGGACTGAAACCCACCCCTGAACAAAACGGATGAAACTTCCTGCTCTGTCAGGTGGCAAGCAGATTCGTTTATCTGAAAAATGGACTTTACTATATCAGTGCTGAGGGACCACTTGTGGTCTTTGCTGAAATAGTGAGGTAAGCAGTTCAGAGATCCAGGAAGGTGAGATGCTTTGAATGCAATTTCATTCTTGACAAAAAAAAAAAGACCAAAATGTCCATCGCCTCTCTACAGAGGGGGTCTGACTTGGTACCTCCCTGCTAGTTAAGATAAAACATCACTGCAGCAGCATCCGTGAGCACTTATACAAAGCAGCCTATAATATGGGGAAGAACTGTTTGACAGACCAGACAAATAGCTCAGAGCTCCCTCACATTGATCTGGAGGGACAAGTCCTGCACTGACCAGAGACCTTAAGTCTAAAACTTTCCTATATGCACCTCCTGCATATGAGAGCTGGAGCATCTATGGCTAGAGTCATAAAGAGAAGCAATGGAGCAAAGGGAACTCTGTTGCCAGCTCCATGCATCAATCCAGAGAAGGGGACAGTTCCAGGTACATGAGTCAGCATGTCCAATGGATGCTGAGAGGGATGGTAGAAAGATTAACCACCTCTGCATGACGCTAAGGTGAAGCCTGGCACGCTGAGTCATACAAGCAAGCTGCCATGTGGTCGAGTAGCTTTAGGCAGTTCCTCACCATCAGATGGAAATAGACCTTGAACTCTTTGCACAGGTCAAACATTGCATGAAACCTGGCCTGAAGCAAGCATGCCTTTGCTGACATGGAGTCAAGAACTGCTCCTGTGAATTTGATTGTCTGTACTGAGAGGAGGCCTGACTTTTCTTTGTTGATTAAACAGGCCCAAAACATGGTAGAGAGAGCCTGGATCAGCTCTATGCCTTCCTCCATTTTCTGTCTGGACTGAACCCAGTCTAACCAATCATTCATGGCTGCTGCCACCACCACCACCACCATGTATTTTGTAAAAACTCGGGGGGCTGAGGATAGGGAAATGGGGAGGATCATGGACTGATAATGGAGCTCCCATTACTACAAATGTCAGGAACTTCTATGTATACACTAGAGTCACAGAAAGTAGGCCTCCTTTCAGTTGAGGGCAATGAACCAGTTGTGAGACAGGGAAGGGATCATGGAAGTAGCAAGGGTAACCATTCAAAACTTGATCTTGTGTACGTGTTGAGGTTTTGCATCTGTAAAACAGGTCTGAGGCCTCCCTTGGACTTTTGAATTAGAAAATGGGAACAACATCTGGGAAAGATATTAAGGAGTCACTTCCTCTATGGTGCGTAACTGCAACAGAGTCTGCACTTAAATTAGTACAGTCTCATGAGAGTGATCCCAGAAAAGAGATGGGGAAATAGAAGTGGCCCAGGGCCAGCTAAGTTATGCTTGTGGACTCTCCAGTTCCTAAGCAGCCTTCCAGAAGCGCAAAGTTTCTCTCTCTCTATCATTAGATAACTATTTTTTATTAGAAAGATGCTCAGCAATTATTAGATCTGGTATTTAATCTGCCAGTGTTAACAGGACAATTGCATACTTCAGTTTCTTTTCACAGATGGCAACATTTACCAGTAGGGTACAGCACGTTGAATGCTGAGAGTTACTATTTTCTTGATGTGCTCAGGATTTACATCTATAGATTCTCATGCCTGGGTCTAAGAAGTGACCCCTTTCTATCTGAAATGAGGAGGACAATTCTATTGTTTGAATGTAATTTTTTTTTTGTTCTGTACGTAAATGTTTTTCCCCTCACAGCAGCAGATGGCATATGGAGCCAGCCATGCTAACATCCTTTCATTCTATTTTAACAGGCCAAGTCAAACCTTTTCCAAACCTGGAACATTTCACAGGCAAGCAGAGGTGCTAACATCTTTTTCACCCAGCAAACAGAGTATTTGGATAAAGGCCTCAAAACATGTAAAGAAATATGCATGATTTTTGTGCTTTATTTGCCACACTTCATTTGCTCTTCTATGCTAGTAGAACAGATCTGAAGTTTTGATGGTTTGGTGTGTCGGAGAATAACAGAGTTCTCACTTTTTGTTTGGGTACAGCAAGTCAGATACTTTATTTTCTCTCTATCAATTGCATAGAGGGAGAGAGAGCTAAACAGGTCTCTCAACAGGTAAACAATTACAGCAAGCATTTATACCTTTTGTTACAGACAATAATGAGCAACAGCTGCATTTTGTTTATATATAGGTCATTTTGATATTTTGTTTTGCTCACTAATGTAGACTCTTAGTCTACATTCCATATTATCTACACATTATCTACACAAGGTCGCAACAACTTCTCACACAGTTCTTTTCCACTCGCCTTACACATTCCTCGCTTCTACAAATTTCGCATTATTAGGGTTACAGTTAGCCTGACTCTTGCTAACAAACTGTCATGCATTGCAATCCCCTTCCTCTCAGTTCTTTTTTCTGCTTCCACAGGTGTTTTATCTTGATAAAGAGAAGGAGGCTTTCCTCCCTTTGCCAAGATTTCTAGAACAAATGAGGTGATATCTATTACTGAAAAGAACAATCTTTTCACCATTTTTGTCCGTCCACTCCCCCACAGCCTTTTTTGTTCTTGGATGTCAAATGTTGATTTAAGTTGTGGGTGTTGTGAAATATTTATAGAAGGTGTCAGGATTTTAATTTTAACATCCACACAACGTATTTGCCTTGTACTCTGCAGAGGAATGTTGGTACAATAGAGTGACAATGTTTATACTTCTGATGTCACTTTCAGGGAACATGTTTTGAAAGTAGTCTTCAATATTTTCATTTTATTCATGGAATATGCAACTTTATATTTTGTTATCCTGTTATGATTTTTTTTAAAAATAGAATGAATCTATCAAAAGTGATTGGTGCAATACATTTATATATAAATTTATTTGTAAATATCAAGGTATTTATAGGCCCATTGGTTAAAGTGAATTATAGATTTTAGATACTGTATGCAAAATAGAAGTTTTAGGAACACAGAAATTCCCATAGCAGATCTGATTAATGGTCCAATCAGTCCAGTATGCCATTTCCAACAGTGGCCAATACCAGCTTCTTGAGAGGAAGGTGTAAAACTTCCGGAGTGAACAAATAGTCATTAACAAGTTTCTTCCTCACCCCAGTTGTCAGTGTTTGCGAAGTTTATGGCAAAATGATTGTTTATGTACTATATACATTTTTCCTATCTAATTTGACTGCCAGTATTCTTATGACTCATCCTTTTCTTCAAACTTACTCCATTGCTGTCCTCAATATATTGTGGCAGTGAATTCTACAAATTACTAATGTATTGTGTGTGTATATATATATATATATATCCTTTATTTAGTGTTGCCTTTTACCACTGTTGGGTTCTTGTAATCATGACAGGGTAAGTATAAGTAGAAGCACAAATTTACCTTTTCAATAGTGCTCAAGATACAACATGACGGAGGTATATATAATGTTATGAGCTGGGTGAAGCCTTACTGTAGGTTGAATTAAAACCTCTTAAACCGATGTGTGAATGAGTCCCCATTTAAGTCAGTTGTAAAAAACAATTAAGGGGCCACACCTAAAACAAAACCTAATAGAGTCAGCCCAGAAACTAATACTAGGTGGGCAGAGAGTTCACCTGGATATTCTGACCAGGTGTGTGTGGGGGCAGGGCAGGGGAAGTGACACCAACTGAGAAGAGAGAGAAACAGGCTGAAGGAGCTCTGAAAGTGCCTGTCTGACTCAGGAAGAAACCTGGGAAGAAGGCTGAAAAGCAGTTTCCTGCCATTTGATTCCCCCTCTGCTCAGAGATACAGGATTTTGTACATTCTTTGTAAATAAACAAAACTGGATCAAAGAAAAAGCTCTCTAATTTCTACTCCCAAGTGTAACACCCACAGGTCTTCAAACTTTGACTAGCCCCTTTTCCTTTCTAAATAAAATAGCCATAATCTTTTTACTCTCTCCTCACAAGGAAGCCTCTCCATATCACTAATCCAGTCTAGTTGCACTTCTTTCAGTCCTACTGAATCTTTTCTGAGACAAAAAAAAAAGATAATACACCTACAACCTAAGTATCATTGATATATAAAATGTCATTTACTGTATTCTCTTTTCTAAAGGTAGCATGGATCTTGTATGTTATTATCTGATATTATCATGATTATCTTGTTCTTGTAATTTTTTGCTCTAATCCAGTGTGGCAAAACTTATATTTAATAGGCTGAAATATATGTTATAATACTATTTAGAAAAGCCATTACCAGAAAATATAACACCGATGGACTACAAAAGAGCTTTAAAAATAAAGAAGGAATTCAGATTTGGCATTTTAAATAGTGTACAACAAAATATTGTACCAACCAACCAGAAATCACACAAAGGGTTATCAAGGTATTTTACTAGCCTATTGTAGTTCAAAAGTAAAATAAACAGAGATTCGTGATGAAGTGTGTTTTTACCGAAAAATTAGAATTGGATGACATGACAGATAAACTTAAGATGAAATAAGGAAACATCCCTCTTCTTTACCTCAGGTCTACCCCAGGGCCCAGAAAATCATGGAAGAGGAGTATCTCTGCAAAGCCATCTTGTGGAATTCCTACCCTATTGTTCCATCAGAGGATGAGTGGTAGGGATTGTACCTCACAGACAGATTATTGGGCCAGTTGCCTGCCAAACCCAGCCAAACCACAGAGACTTACATGAATCCAAGGCCATCTGCACAGAAACCAGGTGTCTATGCGCCAGCTCTGTCCTCCCCCAACTCCTTTGGTGCATCTCTGGCCACAGCTGCCTGCAGGATGTGAGTAAGGGGACTTTACAGAAAACGTAATAGCATGCTGCAGCACAGGGCCAGAGAGTACATCCACAGGCTCTGCTCTGGCTGGACACTAGACATGATGTGCCTTAACAGACCACCAAATAGAAGCCCTGCATGTCTTATCTACCTTTCTTTTTTCTACCCGTAAACCATAACACGATACGTGTGGGCTCACATGGAGCCAACAATCATCCATTTCTTCTCTATTAACAATATTGTGACAGTGTAGGTGTATATGACATTCAACAAATATGTAGGAAGACAAGATTCCTGCCCTGAGTAGCTCATTTAGACAGATCCAATTATTCAAGGATCTGGTATGACAGATGATAGTTTTGGAAAGAAGATAACTAATTTAAGGTTTCTGCCTTGTGTGTCTTCCTAATAAAACAACACTCGACAAAAGTTGGAAAGGTGATTCACCTTACTGAGGTGAGAATGAACATGAACTATTAGATAACAATTACAAGATAGAGAAAAAGAAAATGTCTGGTTGGATAAGACTGCCAACTCCTTTATGCTCCATTGTAGAAAGAGATGTTCCTAGAGGAAGCTTTATAACTGAAAGGATGAACAAGAAGTAATGAGGTCAACGTTCAAAATCCAGGACACAAACAATGGAATATCTTAGATTCTATTTTGTCAAAGCTCTCCTGACCAAGGACAGGAGAATGCTAACTGACAACATGAAATGAAAGACTAGAGAATGAGACCCCCCCCCCAAAAAGCTATGAATTTAAACACCAGCAGTGGTATGGATGGTCATAACTTTAACAGTCAAGGTGTTCATTTGAAAACTTTTATCCTGGAATAAATCCAGTACACAGTATACAAAAATCAACCTTTTTCTTCCACACAAATGTATCCCTTGATTATATAATAAATGCTAAAGATGGATGATCTGAAATTAGGTGATACAGATGATACAAAATTACTCAAGATACTTAAGTCCCAAGCAGACTGGGTGACTGGACAACAAAATAGCAGATGAAATTCTATGTTTATAAATTCAAAGTAATACACATTGGAAAAAATAATCCCAATTATACATATAAAATGATGGGCTCTAAATTAGCTATTAACACTCAAGAAATATCTTGGAGTCATTGTGGATAGTTCTCTGAAAACATCCACTCAATGTGCAGTGCCAATCAAGAAAGCGAACAGAATGTTGGGAATCATTAAGAAAGGGATGGATAATAAGACAGAAAATATTATATTGCTTCTATATAAATCTATGATACACCCACATCTTGAATACTGCGGGCAAATGTGGTTGCTCCATCTCAAAAAAGGTACATTGGAATTGGAAAAGGTTCAGAAAAGGGCTACGGAATAGCTTCCATGTGAGGAGAGATTAATAAGACTGGACTTTTCAGCTTGGAAAAGAGAAGATTAAGGGGGGATATGATTGAGGGCTATAAAATCATGACTGGGTAGAGAAAATAAATAAGGAAGTGTTATTTACTCCTTCTCATAACACAAAAACTAGGGGTCACCAAATGAAATTAATAGGCAGCAGGGTTAAGACAAACAAAATAAAGTGTTTCTTCATACAACGCATAGTCAGCCTGTGGAACTCCTTGCCAGAGGATGTTGTGAAGGCCAAGATTATAACAGGGTTAAAAAAAGAACTAGATAAATTCATGGAGGATAGGTCTATCAATGGCTATTAGCTAGGAAGGGGAGGGATGGTGTTCCTACCTTCTGTTTGCCAGAAACTGGGAATGGGTGATAGGGGATGGATCTATTTACCTGTTCTGTTCATCCCTTGTGGGGCACCTGGCATTGGCCACTGTCTGAAGACAGGATACTGGGGAGATGGACCTTTGGTCTGACCCAGTATGGCCATTCTTATGTATGACCACAGGTAACCACTGGTAGCGTGTCTCCACAGGACTGAAGATAGAGGGCTCCCTGACACAGTCTCCTGTCTTCCAGGAAAACCTAGTCCTCACCAGATTCCTACCTGTTGCTTCCCAGCCCTATATAAGGTTGAGAGATTAAAAGGGATATCCGTCCTGACAGCCTGTTGTGCAGATGTCTGAGGAATAAAGAACAGATATTTCCCCACCATTTCAGATATACATACTGGTTACCCCCAAGCTCTGCAAAGGAATCCCTGCTGACAAACTGTCTGTGCACATGAGGGTTGTAATGATGCTAGTGCATGAGACAGGAGGTGCAACTGATCATCAACCAAACAGTGAAACAAATTCTACGTGAAGTGATCGCACATGCCCAGAGTAAACTTATGGGGGGAAAAACATTTTAAAAGTTGTGCAGCGGCATTTAGGGAATAAGATTAATTGGACATGATGGTAAGAGGCAAACACTAAGATATACACATACTGCAATATTGGTGTTGGCCCTCTTCAGGAGGTGCACCATCTCTTGAATAAGAGAATACAATATTAATTTCTACAAATATATTTCAACCTCCCCGCAGTTTATCAATAGGAATTATTCTGGTTGAATAAGATCACTGAACCCATTCTGTCTGAAAATGACCACATTAAATGAAGCTTTACTAGTTTGTATTTTACAACTTTAAAGACAATCTGCTGGAAAGGGAATTTTTTTATCTTTGATTGCTGAATTCTCTGTTTCTTTGACTGACACGGAGACAGAATTTATAGTCAATCAAATTTTATACTGTTACATACTAATAGATAGTGCTTATTCTATTGGATGCATCTTGAACTTATTTTACCAGTCCTATGCTCCGTTTAGTTTAGTTTCCCTTATTCAGTGTTCTAAAACATTTTTAAATGTATAGGTAAGATTTTTAAATATTTTCTATTTATTCTTGATAGGATTAGGTTTACCTTTATTGAGATTTTAATAACTTAGTCTGGGTATAATTATGAATTTTTAATTTCTGATGCCTGGAGAATATAACTGCTGTGGCAACTAAGATAAGTAATGTAGTCTAATATTACCATCTGTTATTTTCTTTTCTATGCCATTTTGCTTTCCTTTGGTGACACTGTTCACACTATCTTCTACAAATAGAACTACAGTGCAAATGTGATTTTTTTTAAATTATTCTTGTAACTTTCCTTGTGGAGGACTCTGTCAGCATACAAATGAGTCCTACAGATGCAGGGAAACATTAATTTTCACAGAACAGACAAAGCAAAACAAAAAGTCCATCTGTTTCAACAGTGCTTTTTCCTGTCAAGTCAGAAGGGGGTGTGTCACCATCAGTATCGTTTCCTCATTATGTTTAGTTCTAGCCAGTCAGCCCATGGCATTCAGGCATGCCTTCATGATGATAAATATATTGGACCAAATCCTGAGGTCCTCATCCAGTTTTCACTCAAACAAGTCTGGGTGAGAAAATAATTAAAGATTTTAGCATTTCACCCATTGCGAGAATATACTGGAAATCATAAAATGCCAAAACCAGAGGACCTCACTGACATCAATGGGAACTTTCTTGAGTAAGCAACTGAGTACGGTCCTTCAGATTTGAGCTAAATATTGAAGGGCTATCCAATTTGGACTAGATTATTTTCAAAAGTGCTTTTTAAATGGGGAATTGATCATTTGTGAAATATGCCAATTTAGCAGAGAAGGAGAATCTGCATCCTCTATTTAGCCACAGAAAAATAGAGGACAGGCCATGAGAATGCACAATTCCAAACACCGTCCCATCAAGTTGCTTCATCACCATGGCAATATATCTTCATTATGCTTCAATGGCCACTCAGTCCTGGACTAGTTGGCTGAGGCTGCCAGTGACAATGCCAATCAGTGCCAATTATGATGGTGGTTCTTGTATCAGAAAATGGGCTGAGATCATCAATTAATTTCACACAGACAATCAAATGTCCAACAGATGTAAATGTATTATTGCTATTTGGTCAAATTTGAATCCATCAGAAATATACTCAGTGACAACATCCTATAAAGGACTGTGTATTTTAATGTTAAAACATCAGTTCTTCTATTTGGTTGACTGAAAAATGGCACTTTTCACCAATTTAAGTCAGCCTTCTGTACAATGGATTACATGGGCTAGATAAAGAGGTACCAGTTAAATAGATAATTATCACGGTTATTTAGTATCACTATGAAAATAGAGTAAGACGTTTGTTAATCTTATCACAAGTGGCCAGTCTCCAACATCTATATTGGCATCAAGTTGCACCTTACTGTGTCAAACTATTTGGTAAAGTGAGAAAATCTGGCCCAAAGAAAATATGGGCTTAGAAAAATATTTTATACACCATTTTTAACAACAGGACTCAAGTTCTGCTTTATGCCACATATAAACAAAATGGAAAGTAAATGGCAGTCAATGATATTAAGTTGAGAGAGTGAAACTGTACAGAAAATGACTATATGACTACAGAAAGAAACATACCCCTGAAGGATCAGTCTTTAACCCCACAAATATGAAGTACATGAGCTATATTCACAATGTAACAAATTTCTTTGCTTATTTTACTGGTAAAGATTGTGCACAGCATGCTATGCTAAATCCAGCCTGGTTTTTATATATTTCAAATGTAAATACATTGGTGACATGTGTAATATAAAGTTTTCTTCAAGACAGTTATTTTGTTTTTAGAAAATTCTATTCTTTTCATAATCTGGTTCTGTAGCTGCTTTTCTGTATTAGAAATATAATGATTTACAGTATAGCAAATTGTTTTCAGTTTTTAAAACTACAGTTTTTCTCTTTAGCTCCTGTGACTTCTAAGCCTGTAGATGATTCAGTACTGACATGATTTCTTTCTAGCAACTTGAAATAAATCCTGTCTCCTATCTCTCATAAGAATACTATTTCTAGCACTTACTGCTGTAGCATGCTTAAATCTCAAATGCAAAGGCTCCCGAGACTTTTAGGGTGAAATTCAACCTTCACCACACAAAATTCAAGTAAAGAGACTTTGCTGAGGAACCTGAGGACTGGAATGCAACCACCAAACTGTAGACAGACTGAGGGTAGGGCGGGGCAGGCTGACCCTTATACAGGAATTGTCACTATAGCCACTCTGCTCGCCCACCTGGATTTTCTGGGTCCCTTGGATCCCCAGCGCCTGCCCAGTTCATTCAAAATGGGGCTGTTATTTAGAGATGACCATGAGTCTTTTTCCAAGCAATGCTGGAACTACAGATGCCCCACTGCAGAAGTTTCATCTTCTCACTGTCGCCCCCACCCTCTATAATCCCATCAAAGCTCTTAAAGGTAGGTAACCTTAGCAGGGCTCTATCTCTTTAAATATAAAGGGATTTTGCAGTAAATACTCTTCCAGATTAATAAGAAATAATTATAGCAAAGCAACAGCTCTGCTAAGGTTAAGATGTACTCTTTTTAGAATCTGCCATTTTAATTAAACAATTGTATCACTGACACAGTTAGGGATATTTTTAAGGAGTGTTTGTTGGGTCTGGTGTCTGTATTCATATAATTGTTTATATGTGTTTTAATGCCACATTAATTATTTGTATGGCCAAGATAACATGATATTTATTAGGTCCTCTTATCATAGTTAAGTTTCTAATTGTGTAAATATTGGAACAAGTCCAACCCCTGGGGTTTCCTCTGAGCTCCATAAGTGGCCATGAGTTGGGGAGGGTTGGAAGCCTGTGAAAAACCCTGAAATATGTATTCATTGCTTTTACCTGTGTACTAAAATATAAGTATTATACAAAAAAAAAAAACAATTAAGAGGACCTTCACAAGGCCTGTGAATCACTTAAATCCCACTTAAGCCCTATTTTGAGATCTTAAGTGGTGCACAGATGTGAACTGCACTCATTGACATGCGTGTGCGCGCACACACACACACACACACACACAGCTTTTTACTAAGAAGGTTTATAAAAAGAAATCAACTAGTTGAGAAGTATGGATGGCAAAGTGGTCTCAAACACTATGAAAATGATAAACAAGTTATCCTCTAGAGCAATGGGTCCAAATTCCATACCAGATAGCAGGTTTAATTAGAGGGTAAAATAATTTGAGATCGACCACACGCAAAGCCACACAAAACTAACTATTGAAAATACCTTGATCATGGAAAATTGCAGTTTAAGGTTTTCGAAGTCACCTCAGAAACTCGGAGTAAAGATACTTGGATTTAGATATCGAACTTGCTTAGGTACCTATCAAAATCTCAGCAGCACTATTCACAAAAACATTGATATTTGGATTATTCAGAGAAGAAATACACATAGTAAATGCAAGTGAAGAGTATGTGTCTGTAGTGCACTTAGGGATGTATGGGTATATTTTATAGCTTAGGGTGATTTTAAAGAGGCATAGCAAGCCACTTGGGTCAGACTCCCACATGGGCCTGGGCTCCCTTGGGAAACAATGAGTACTTTCAACTTTTACTGAAAGCTACTCAAGCTAGTTCAATTCAGTGAGTCTGAATTTTACATATATGGAAGTATGATTAAAAGATCTGAATTAATTGGTTCATAATAAAGAACCCTGGGCATGTTTGTTGATGTTCTTCTACAGCCTGTATATGAATAAGATTCTTCTTATTCATTGACAGTCAAAAAATCACATTGCTTCAATTTATCACTACAAAATGTGTCTCTTAGGAAATTGTCACATTAAAATGCTCTGTGTATCATTATTGATCTGTCTGCAGGTAGTCATTAGATTTGTTAGTTTAGAATAATGCATTTTATAGATCTTTCTTGAGTTAGAAGCTTAATAATATTAGAAAATAATAGCTATAATTATTTAGTCCTTGAGAAGCTTATAGGGAAATTTCATAGTTATAATACAAATATAATAAATGAGTACATGTAACAAGGAGGGGCTTGTCCTACGCCACAGGCCAAGTATGTGGTGCCCACCCAGTCTCTTTCAAGCAGGTTTATTCTCTTTCACAAGTAAACAAACAGAAAACAGTCATTTAACTCTGCTCTCAGGGTCATCAGCACACTGATCCTGGCAACTTCCAATTTCTAGTCAGCTCCCTTCTTGAGCACCTGGCTGCTTGTTATAAGAGCTCAACAGAGGAGCTCCACTCCACTGTGGTTTCCCTTCCCCAGGCAAAGCCTGGCCCAAATAATCTCACCCCAAACCTGGCCTCTAGCATCCTTTTTATAATCGCAGGTGTAGCCCAGTCCATTTAATTGGCTGCATTGGGCTTACCTGCTCTGACACAGGGGAGCTGGGCCCAGTCTGCTTGCAGGCACCAGCTGCCCAGTGACATCTCTCTCCCCTTTTAGGGGAATAAATAGTGGGTTTTTTTTTTCCCCAAAGACATAATTTATAGCACTTCAGGTCTCCAAAATTTCCCCAAAGCAACCAAAATATTCTCCTTAGTTGCTTAGCATAAAAAACCCCATGCAGCATTTCACATAAATACTGCCCCATCACTGAGGGTTTTTTTTCAGTCCCATGACTCCTAACACGGTCCCTAATGCAAAACCCTTAGTCCCAGTTTCCCAAAGTCTTATACAATGGGGTTACGGTCATGCATCTAGCCTCAGCTGGCACAGTCAACATACAGTCTAACCTTCTACACCTAGACGTTGAGTTTCCTACCTACATAGGCTTTTCAATCTCTGCACATAGTTTATACTTTAGTCTCAAATTCATGGAAAGTGAAGAGTAGGTGTTCTCCTTCCTCCTCAGTGAGATGAAGATCTGTCATGAGTTGTTCTCTCTTGTGCTTGAGGTTCTGTAACTCACATTCTGGTGCTTCCAATCACTTTGTAAGCTCCCCGGTCTGAAGGGTGGGAGCTATAAGACTGGTACTCGCTATATCCTGCCCTATACCAGAGCCTTATGTCCATGGCAGACCCCTCATGTTGGCCTCTATTTGTTGGTATGATCCCATCTGAATCCCCACGCTAACTTGTATAATGGGGAATTTAGTTGGGTCCCCACAGGTTTGAGACTCAATTTGGGTCTCACAGTACCCTGCTGAGACTGGGACTCTGTCTTGTCTCCCACAGTAGCTGGCTTACTTTGAGACTCAGTTTCAGTCTCTGATGGCTTCCATTCCATGGTACTTTTCCCTATTTGGGTCTGAGCCAATTCTTTTGGCAGGATCAAGCATTGTTGCTTCTCTTTCTCAATCTCCACCCAAACCCAGGCTAACTCTTCTTCTAAAGCCAGTAGGTGTTTGATAATCCCTCCCTCCTCATGAGCTGCTTACATCATCCAATTCTTCTTGATACTTGCTAAGATGATCTCTTAGTCCTTGGAGATAGTCATGATCTCCCTCTCAGCCTCCCTTTGCCATCTTTACTATGACCCCTACCCTTCTTACTTCCTTTTCTAGTCAACCCCTAGCCTCCTTAGTTCTGGGTTGTTCTAGTCTCTGCTTTATGAGGGTTGAGAAACCTACCCAGTGACTCCTAGGAACTGTTGGCCAAGGCAGATTCTTGATTACCTTGATACGTAGTCGAGCTCTCTGACCCTGAACCTCCAGGTCAACTTTGGCTCTGGGGTAGACGTGGATCTCTCCATGGATACATGAGACCTGTATTGGGAGATGCTGGTCTGTTATTTATCCTTGTCCAATCTTCCCTGTCAAGAGTGCACACATAACCCTAGTCTACATGTCCCTTATCCACTCTTCTTCCCAATCTACTGGTACTAACCACAGCCTGCCCCCCTGAATTCTGAGTGGACCCCCACCACCTGGTCCTGCTGTAGTAACAGCCTATGTAGTGACATTCCATAATCAGACAACTCTATTTAATGTGCATGGCCTGGCCACACTGGAAGCATGTGATGGGGCCACTTGGTCCATCCCATCCAAGTGTTTCTGCTAAACTGTGGAGCTACATGGCCCCTTGTAGTTCCTGTGTCCCCCCCCAGGTTTTGGCCTCTCATTGTCTTTTCCCCTTGACAGCTTCCCTGGGACATCCCTTGTTCAGCCCTCAGGAGTTGGTCATATTGCCCTGGTTGCTCTTCTCCTTCAGCCTCAAAAAAGGCTTCAGTTTGCTTCACAGCTTCCCTACCTGAGATCAGCTGAAACCGCATTGCCCAGCTCTGTACTCCCACAGGTAGAATCTTTAGGAATTATTCCAAGATAATCTGGCCCATAACCTTCTCTATTGAGCTGGTCTCAGGGCAGAGCCACTGCATTGCAAGATCTCAGTTTCTGGGCTGTTATGCCCCTGGAGGAAACAGTTCCACCTGAAACCAGTGTCTGTATGCCCGAGGAGTCAGCCCTAATCAGTCTGAAATAGCTACCTTCATTACTGGATAGGAGTTTTCCTGGTCATTGCTTACCACTCAGTAAGCTCCCTGTGCATCACTGGTAAGGAACGGTGCTATTCAGGTCACCCATGTCAAATCCTCCTAGGTCACTCTCTTTGCCACCCTCTCTAACACAGGGAGAAAGGCCTAGCGATCATTTTCTGGTCCAAACTTCTCCAGGCGCAGGGCCAGCCAACCAAGGGTTCCATCACTGATTGTGTTGCCTGGTGCTCCTTGGACCAATCATTTCTGCAGCCACTCCTGCTGTTGGAAGTGGATTTCTTGACACCTCTGTTGATGCTGCAAACTGGGCTTCCTGCTGCTTCTCTTGATTCTCCATTAATTGAATAAGTAAGGCCTGAGTCTGCTGTCGCTACTTTCGTGGCCAGTATATTGAAGCCCTCTGCTGCTGCCGCTTTGTCTCAAACAAGAGATCATTTCCTATTCCATGGGCAGGCCAGATCCCAGTTCTGGTACCACATGCAACTGGGAGGGGCTTCTCCTCCCCCCACTCACCCAGACTATTGGCCAACTATGTAGTGCTGCTCCACATTTCTTTCAAGTAGGTTTTTTCTCTTCCACATGAAAGTAAATAAACAGAAAACAGTCTTTTAACTCACTCTTTGGTCTCAGGCTTCCTAGTGCCCCTCCCAGGGTCACCTTGCAACTTCCAAGTTCTAGTCAGGTCATCCTCCTTCCTGAAGTAGTAGTCCCAGGGCTGCCTCCCTGAGTACCTACATTTAATATTTTTATTAGTTCATTTATGGCTTTATGACAAAAGTGGTTTTGCTTGTAGTATCTGATTCAGGGTGGATAGCTCCTGTTTCAGCCATGAAGCGGCATGATCTGCCTAAGAATGAAAATGAGCAGTCCCCTGCCAGCTAGTATATATCTCTTAACTGGGGATGCATGTCACCCATTATCAAAGTTCTCTCAGCAGTGTTTTCTGAGACATATTTTTGCATTGGCCAAAAAGCTCTTCTACTACATAAGTGGCCAGCACAACTCCACTTCCACCTCCACAACCCTGTATCCATTACTCTGTCAACACACTTGAATGGTAAATGTCAATTAGATTTGTGTCTATTTTTACTGTGAATGGTCAGGGCACACCATAACATTCTTGCTAAGCCAGAAAAGTTCTTCACTTTAAAAAATAACAAAACAATAAAAATAAAAGCCAGCCACCATGATTTCAGTGTGCTACCACTGGTGTGTCATTAACATAAATATACAATACTAACTTGCAATAATCACCTCACTTGTAACCAGCGGTGTATTATCGCCTAGGCCAACAAGGCCTAGGCCTAGGCCGGCAAATTTGCTCTTGCCCCCTCCCCAACCCCGCCCCTTCCCCAAATCCCCGGCCCGCCTCTTCCCCCAGGCGCGCCGCGCTGGGAGGAAGGGAGAAGCGAGTTGCAGCGCGCTCGGAGGAGGCGGAGCAGAGGTGAGCTAGGGCCCACGGGCGTGGGGAGTAACGAGGGGCCGGGAACCGCTCCCTGGCCTGCCCCAGCTCACCTCTGCTCCACCACCGCCGCCATCCCCCGAGCGCGCCGCAACTCCCCTTCTCCCCCCTCCCTCCCAGGCTTGCCGCGCGAAAGCGCTGGGAGGGAGGGAGGGAGAAGCAAGTAGCGGTGCATTTGGGGGATAGCGGAGGTGAGCTGAGGCCGGCAGGCATGGGGAGTAACTCTTGGGGGGGGGCAGGGAACCACTCCCTGCCCCAGGTCACCCCTGCTCCACTGCCGCCATCCCCCGAGCGCGCCACAACTCCCCTTCTCCCCCCTCCCTCCCCGGCTTGCCGCGGGGCAGCGGAGGTGAGCTGGGGGCGGGGGGAGAGGACGGCAATTTTTTGACAGCCTAGGGGCAGCAAATTTGTTAATCCGCCCCTGCTTGTAACCCCTCTGCTACTGGGGGATTGCAACCTCCCTTGCAGAAGAAATTTCAGGCCCAGACTTGCAGACCTTACTCATACAATACTCCTATTGAAAGAAATGAGAATTTCTGTAGTCCTTGTTTATGCAGATCTGGTTTGTAGTGACCTTGGTGGCTAAAATAATCCGTATTGATATAACCAGAGTTTATTTCCTCTTATTTAAAAGAACTTTTAATAATACAAAAGTCTAAGTGTATGATTATCTAATCAGAAATTACTATCCATAAACATCAATTTTTCAAACAATAAATCATTGTTTGTAATCTCAGGGTTTGTCTACAGGGTGGGGTAAAGCACCCTGAGGGACAGTGATTTCTAAAGTGCTAATGTGCTGCTCATTAATTTCTCCATGTCGATTCTGCTAGTGTGCTTTAAACGTACTACTGTACACTGTAAATTAAATGAAGATATCAGAAATCAGTGACAAAGTTTCCACACAATCCCACAGATTTTGGATTTCCGCTAGCAGCATGAATTCTGAAATAATTGTTTGTTTGAGCAGAAGACTTTGATCCATAGCCTTTGCCAGTATTGCATATGGTAGAACATAGAATAAAACATTCAGGAAAAAAGTAATCAAGATTATGCTGACTTTAACATCCACACTTACAAAAAGCTTTAAGCAACTGATACAGCATTTTGCATTATAATTGCATACACCGTTTTGATTTATCAAAAAGTAATTTTAAAATATACTGCATTGCTTTTCAAAGAAATAATAATTCTCTTCATGTGAAGTAGGTTTACATTTTTTATTCACTTACAATTCAAAGAATACTCCAGTTTTCTTTGGGAGGGATGGAGTAGTTATATTCTTTCATCACTGATTATTCTTTAATTTCAGCTTTAGACATGTAGACATAACTTTTTTTGTTAGAATACTTTCTTAGTGAGCAGAAGAACTATTTTCTTTCACATTTAATATAATTTATGTTAAATCTTCTTAGTATGTAAGTTTGCTAAAAAATTAGCAAGCTCAGGACTTCAAATTAATAAAACACGTTGTCTCATTCACTTGAGGTGAAACTGTTGCAATTTACAGGACTGAACATCTTATCTCTATGCATATGAGTAGCCGCTCCAGATAGCATCAGGGGTACTACAGATCTGTCTCATCTTACGCGGGGGTTCCGTTCTGCGATTAGCGCGTAAAGCGAAAACCGCATATAGCCAAAACCTCATTGAGTTCAATGGCGGACGAAATCGCCCGCACTACAGATATAGTATTAAAACTGTTGTTTTTCTCTTTTTTTTGTTTTGTTTTTGTTTTTGCTGACCGCGTAAAGTTGAAATCGCACATGTTAAATGCGCGTAAGATGCGACAGACCTGTATATTCCCTTTCCACTGGCTGGCGGGCTCTACCAGCTGGTGTTGAGTAGGTGTGGTCATGGTTCAATTTTCTCCCACTGCTTTTCCAGAAGCAAACACTGGCAGCAGAATTAATCCTACTATATTTGTGCTTGCTAAACTAAAGGATTTCTATTGTGTGCCAGTCTTAGGCAAGGAATGAAAGAGCCCCTTATTTTGTCTTCCTAACTTTTGAACGCTTGGAGAAAGCAGTCTGATTTTATCTTTCCCCTTTTACATAATGGTTGCCTGTAACATCCCATTCTCCTATTTGTATAGCCACTGATTACTATACTAGGTTGTAGAAGTATTCTGTATTAATAGTAAATTCACAGTTTTCTAGAGATGTACAACATATTCAAAAATCTGAACAAAATTACTCAAAATACTGCTTTTCCTGATTTGAATTTGGGTTGTGCAAACTCATCTGCAGTGGAAAGATAAAAAATTTGCATTCAAAATTCCAAGTAGCAAAAAAGTTGAACATCACACAGTTCTACCTCTCACAGGCTTTTCCCAGCAACTAACTCATTGGAAAGAGAGAGCAAGTCACTAGTCTCATCATCATTAATTTCTTTCCTCAACCTCAAAGAGAACAAAGATAAAAATGCTTTTCCAAAACACTTGTGAAGAGAACTCAAACTGTGGAAAAGGTTGGACATCTCACAAGTCTGAGCTTATGAAATAAAAGACAGTAGCTTAATAACCCCCAGAGGCCCAAACCTTAACTTCAGAGATATTTTTACCTGCATAAACAGACAGCAGGATTAGGCCTCAGCCGCAATATGAAAGAAATGAAGTACAGAAGCACATCAAGAGACTTTTTTTTTCCTGCTGGAGACAGGAAAAATGAATTAACAAAGGCAAATGAAGCATGTGTCCACAGGCAAGAAGATTTGTTTCTTCTTCCTCTACAGGAAGAAAGGTTGAGCCCTATCATCTCCAAATGATTCCAGAAAACAGTGCAGAACAACGTACTAAGTTCTAGTGTATGCTTCATTTATGTTGGTTAGAAAATTATAGGAATCTGTTTATTATAAGCTTACTGAATTTTTATGACTAGTCTGTTGAACCAAAAATATCTATTTTAAGTAAACTGAATGATAACTGATAACAGCCAATATTGTATATGGACAGCAGTATACTTATTGTTGCTCAGCAACCAGCAGAAAGCATATCAGATAATAAAAGAGGAAAGATACAATACATCACAAACCCACATCTATATAATTACAAATGTAGGTTTAGGACCACATTTTCAAAAATGGGTCCAACAAGTGCACCCCAAATATCTGCCATATACTCACACACACAAAGGGTCATTTATGGATACAAACTAGATATTTACATATGAAAGAGTGTAGTGAGGTATGTAATTAACAACTTTGTATCAATTTATAACCAATTTGAGTTTCCCTGAACACCAACTAAAAATTATTAGTTTTTAGTGTATCTTTAAAAGATTGTGAGAGGTGCCCGGAGGATTGGATGGATTCTCTTTTGTTAAAAAGAGTAGTTACTTTTTAATAATAGCCATGTTACAAGATACATTGATTTAACAAAACCACAGCCATTTTGTGCACTTAGCCACCATTACCTGGAAGCCACCATTACCATGTAGTCAGGAATAACTTGAGCTTTGCATAAGCATATGAAATAGCTGCAGCTGCAGTTTTGCAGATAAGGATAGAAAGTAAAATTGGAAGAACCATGAGAATGAGTGGAAATGTGGATATTTGACCTTGGATCTGGGTGTTCGTGATTATGAGTTTTTGCTGATCTCATGACTAGGAGCTGCTTGCTGATGTTAGGAAAGTTGTTAGTTTGCAAGTTATGTGCTTTGTTTTGAGCAACCTATAAAAAGATAAGTCAGTGTGTGTAAATTGGAGATGTTTGGATAAGTTTTCTATGAACTCAGAGGCTGACATCCCACTCCCCAGCGGTTAAGTGGAAGGCTGCCCACCAGAAACCTGCTGCTGACCACTCAACACCATCTCAGACTTTGGGCAACTATATCTGGATTTCTCTAGACTATTATAGTATTTTAGAGGTGTGCCGTAGACCTAATAAAAAGGGGGGGGGGGGGGGGGGGGGGAGTGAAAACACTGAAATGTATGCCAATCATTTATCAGATAGAGAAGCTGTGTCCCCATCAATTTATTCCAAAAACTGCCTGGAGAGGGGAGAATAGAAGTTACCATACTTTCAGGTTCAGAAAACTCCAGGTAGCAACCACATTTAGTAATAGTTACCATACTATGATATCTGAAATATGGCAATATAACAACTGTGTTTATCTTAGACCATCCTGTGGTAACTTTTGGAGAAATGTTGACTTTGAAATGGGGTGAATTGCACACACTAATGAAATTATAACAGCATTATATGGTATGGGCACAGTTCACTACACTAACATAATTCGTAAGTTATAAGGTCTCCACAAACACACACTCTTACACACTAATAAAGGCCTCCATTCAGACAGTTCCATTATCCCTGTCTCTCTCTTTGTGAAACTTGCAAATATGAATCAAAGAAGTTATGGTGTAACCCAAGCTTACACTTAGAGCAACTGACATTTCACATTTTTCAGTTGCACAAGATAAGTAAATATTATAATAGGTCTTAAAATGACATTTGAACTGTAAAAATTGCTTAAGTGTCTGTTTTAAATTCTCTTGTTCATAGAAGATAATGTATCTGTCAGTGGTGCACTAGTTTTTAGGTCAATATTGTCAGTTCACATCTATTGGTGCCTTGGCCCTTCTTGGTAGCTGGAACTTATCCCACTCTCTATGTCTCTTCGGATACTTTTCTCTTTATTTCTATAAAAAAGCTACTTTCTACTACTACATACCACAGGTGCTGACTTTCCATTGTGCCGGGGGATGCTCAACCCCCGGCTTTGCCCTATGGCCCATCCCCACTCCAACCCTTTCCTCAAGGCCCCACCCCGGCCCCACCCCTTCTCACCTCCGCTCCACCCAGCCCCACCTCTTCCAGCCCCATTCTGCCCCCTCCCCTGAGCACACCATGTCCTCGCTCTTCCCCTCCCCCCAGCCTCCTGCACGTCACGAAACAGCTGATTGCGGTGGGCAGGAGGTGCGTGGAGGGAAGGGAAGGTGCTGATTGGCGGAGCCTGACAGTGGGCAGGAGGCGCTGGGGGAGGGGGGATGCTGATGATAGGGGGCTGCCGGTGGGTGCTCAGCACCCACCATTTTTTCCCTGTTGGTGCTCCAGCCCTGGAGTACCCATGGAGTCTGTGCCTATGCTACATAGGGTGTTCTAGCTATAGTGCAAAGAAATAGACTGCAAAAAATTTCCAGCTACCACATAAGTTATGATACTTTGAGCTACAAAGTACAACTATTTTTTAGTGTAGCATCAACAATAGAAAGTGAGTTATAAGTAATAACTTTCTTATTGGCTCAATGCACCACTGACTCATATCAATCCTCCACAAAAGTATCATACATTTGAATTCCAGTACTGCCTTAAGTGCTGTTAGTTAATTTGCATATAAGAAATGAACTTGTTTGCATATCAGAAATGAACAACTCTTCAAAAATATAAAATGCAAAGAAGTAACAATACATTTTAGTTTTTCCCCTAGATTAATTAGAATTTGGTTGCGTTTTGAAGAGTTCATCATAAATTGAAAATGAAATACTGATGCTTTGCTAGAAGGAGTTTTTTCAATAGTATAGAACAGACTCATGTGATATTATTATAACATGACATTATTGATCTGACTTTTTATACTAAGATTATACTATTCTACAATGAGGACTGAAAACACTGCTGTCACAGGTAGTACACCTCTACCCCGATATAATGCTGTCCTCGGGAGCCAAAAAATCTTACCGCATTATAGATGAAACCGTGTTATATCGAACGTGCTTTGATCCACTGGAGTGCACAGCCCCGCCCGCCCAGAGCGCTGCTCTACCGTGTTACATCCGAATTCATGTTATAGCGGGTTGCGTTATATCAGGGTAGAGGTGTATTCTGGACCACTCATTAATGCAGGGGAAATGACACTTCTAGCTCATAATGTGGAGATAGGCTTATAATAACCTATGTCTACATATAAATCATATAAATTACATATGGGTATCTTATGTCAGATCAGAATTTTTCCCTATATCCTTTTAAATAAACATTTTTAGGAAATGTGATATTGTAAGAATCACATTCACAGATATAAACATTACAGCTACTTATTCTCTCTGCTTTTTCCACAGCGTACATCAACATGGTACATCACTACATTATCCCGAAACATTTTTCAACTGGCTTCTTCTTTTTTAAAGCAAACAGTCACTATTATAAACTCAGTATTTATCAACAGGATTGTGCTTTGCTATCAGTTTACAAAATTATCCTTTAGGCCAGTGGTTCTTAACCAGGGGTACATGCACCCTTGGGCAGAGGTCTTCCGAGGAGTACATCAACTCATCTAGATATTTGCCTAGTTTTACAAGAGGCTACATAAAAAACTCTAGTCAAGTTAGTACAAAGAAAAATTTCATTGTCAGTTCAATATCTATATTCCAATTAATTTATTTTATACTTGTATGGTAAAAATGAGAAATTAAGCAGTTTCTCAGTAACAGGGCTGGCGCTTCCAGTAGGCGACCCTAGGCGGTCAACTAGGGCGGCAGGATTTGGGGGGGCGGCATTTTGCCGCCCTCTGCGGAAATTCGGTGGCGGGGGGTCCTTCCGCTCCCGGTCTTTGGCAGAAATTTGGCAGCGGGTCCTTTACTCACTCCGGGACCCGCTGCCGAAGTGCCCCGAAGACACGGAGCAGAAGGACCCCCGCTGCCGAAGACCCCAGGCCCCCTGAATGCTCAGGGGAGGAGCGCTGCTGCCTAAGGCAGCAAAAACCCTGGTGCCGCTCCTGCTCAGTAACAGCGGGCTGTGACACTTTTGTATTTTTATGTCTGATTTTGTAAGCAAGTAGTTTTTAAGTGAAGTGAAACTTGGGGGTACACAAGACAAAGCAGACTCCTGAAAGGGGTACAGTAATCTGGAAACATTGAGAGCCAGCGCTTTAGGCTGTTAGGCAACATGTTAAACTTGCTGAGTATGTAGTTTCAGTCCTACAACAACCAAAATTTGGGTATCAAAATGGATTTAATAAAGAAAATTATGTGAAAATTGGATGCTATTAAAATCCTTTGAGAAGGTTATATGTTTCCATATCTGTAACTGAGGAATGACTGTATGATGATTAATGTAGCTTAATTATCCAAAAGTCTACCATTGTATTTTCCATCTGGAAATGTATGCAAAAACATCAATAGCTATATTCTCAACGAAAGGTTCCAATTCTCTGTTACACCCTATCAGTAAAAAAGAACATTATAATTTGCCAATATCTACTAAACAATTTTCCATGAAATATGTAATTGTTATTTGTAACAAACATGAAGGGTACCCATGCATGTCTTCAGTACAGCAAAGGCAAATATAAATTAAAGTTACAATACATGGAACATGTCAACAGAGATCTGTTGCTCAAATCTTGCTTTCACCTTCAAAAACACTTTTGCAGATATTAATTAGTATATCATTATACCATACCAAATGCATTGACTAGTATCATCTCTATTTTATAACTAGATAAACTCAGGCGGAGAAAGGTCAACTGACTTTCTCAAGGTCAGAGGAAGAGTCAAATATCTGAGCCCTTGTTAAAATTCCGGGCCAAAATCCTGACTTCACGGAAGTGAGTGGCAAGACTCCTACTGATTTCAGCAAGGCCAGGATTGCACCTGAAGAGTTTATGTCTCTTACTCCTGTGCAGCCACACTGATCTCTGAAGAAGTTTCTTCTAACAGATACATACACCTTGGAGCAACCCCCCCCCCACATGCATTTTAGCTTATTAGTACTAAAGTATTTGACAGAAAAAGAAACATTATTCCCTTGGTATAAGGTAACACAAGTATTAAAAATAAAAACTAGGTATATTGAAGAATGCATACCCCATATGTGACACGCAAGGATTGCTAGCAGTGCAATACCTTCACCATCTCTCCTGCTCTAAACTTTTTTGGACTGAATCAACAATCAGACAATCTGAACATTCTCTTTGTCAAAACTGTTAATGGTATTGCACTCATATCTCTCATATTCCTTTTTTTTTTTTATTTTAATTTAGCTCTGAGATACAAGAAATAAAAACAAACAAACAAAAACGGATATTGACTTGAAATTGTTTTTAGCTCTTGAGAAATCATGTATCTGAAGAGAATATGGAAAGAGCACTACAAAACAGCAATTGTAGCAAAGTTAGTTTTTAAGTGCTGGATCCTACACATTTGGAGGAAAATGTATAGTCTAGCAAAATCCTGCAACTATTGTGTTTTTTACACAAATTGTCATCACACTGATCTGAAACTTCGGTTAGTTTCTTTAGCTAGTACGACTTATTTTTTCCCCAAGTGGGATGCGTTAGGAACAATAACAGGAAGGCATAAGAAAGCAGGTCCTCACAACACACTTCATCCAACACTGAAACATCAATGGAGTTTAGCTGTAAATATGATGTCAGAATATGGATTCCTTCTATACAACACATAAAAAAAGAGTGTACTTTACCTCACTTTTAAATTGCCTTGTTGTGGCTGTCCATCATAAATTGACAAAATATCAAAATCTTCCTCGAGGGCAAAAGTGTGAAATGACAGTTGTATCCGGTTACGTTCGCCTGTGATAATGATCCATGTGCAGTTGGCATAATTTGGATAACCATGAGGAAATCCAGGACTTTCTATTGTACCATTTGGTCCCTGTACTAAACCTCCACAATTCTGACCTGGAAAAGAAGAAATGAAATTATGTCATTTTTTGTAATACTTTTCTGCTGCTTTTTACCCCATTTGTTTTTAACCAATACCTGAACTTAATTTTTTGACAAATAATCTTTTGTATGTTCACACAACAATCTTCTCCTTGGGCCCAATTTTCAAATGCCATCACTGGGCATTCTGAGGCACCTATAACCTTGCAGTCAATCATTAATGCAGTTATTAAGTATCAAATTGAGCACCTAATGCAAAGTTTAGTCAGCTAATGTAAGTACCAAAGTTCGAACAATAAATTACATTGTTTTATAGTGTTTATTTAAAGCTATAAACTTAACAGAGTTTGTGTTACTCTGAAACACATTTTAACACTGAAAGCTAAAATATAGGCACATTTTCTGAATTACTTGCACTGAATACTAAGAGTCCTACATTTATATGGTAAATCATTATATAGTACATATTCTGTAATTTATGCAATCAGCAAAGAAAGAGTTAATTTTGTCAGATTTCAAAAATTAATATGAAGGTTCTGCTTATCATGCCCTTACTTCTAATTTTATGCCTCCCGCAGAACTTTATGAGGATACAGCAACTCATTCACACGAAGTCCTCAGCAAATAGACTTAACTCACTTCTGCTAACAGTGTAGCTGGTTTCCTTAATCCTACATACCGTAGAGATACTGAAGCTCGGAATTACTGTGAAGCTTAGAATTAAATTGCCTTATGATTAATGAAATATTTGTTTGGGAAAAATTTGAGGACATGTTGTATACTACAGTGCTTAGATTCTTATGTGTAGCTCAAGCATTGTAAAAACAAATATAATCCCAGCATTTATTGTTACACCTAAAACAGAAAATTATTTTAGACTACCGTTTTATTTTTAACTTCACACTAGTAGGTCTCAGAGTATAAATCTTTAAAAAAAATGCTGTCTAATGCTTGTGGGAGGTTTCTAAATCTTAATAAAAGGATTTAATAAAAAGGATTTGCAGGTTAAAACTAAGGAACTAAGAAGTAATCATTTTCTACTAAATTTTAAATCTAGCAATAATTCTAATGATTAGATATTAAAGGTCTGGGGATTCAATAGGTCATTAAAAGTAAAAGCTTTTCTAATATATTCACTAATTGTTTCATATGAAGCCAATACAGACATTAGTACACATTTGTGAACAGTGAATGCATTAAATTACAAAACACAGCATGTTTCAGTTATACACTGTTTAATTGAATTTTCAAATGTTCTCATAGAACCTCTGGCAATCCATTGTCTTCCTTCCCCAACAACCATAGGGGAAAGAACACCAGCAGGGAATTTCTTTGGTGTGCAGGAACTCCCTCCTCACAGAAAGCCAGTACAGCCAGGTTCTGTGAGAGCCTCCCCACTCCACCTGAACACAGAAGGGATACCAGAGGGTGGAGCAAAGCTACTGAAAGCAACCTGGCAACTGACCTAAGACCCATCTGGGCCACAGCTGCCCCTTAGAATTACAGCTCTGTAACTGGCATGGAGAAGAATCTAGCCTACTATGTTAATTAAATTTGCAGATGCTGCAAAAGTGGGAGAAATAACACTAAGGAACTTAAAGAGGCTACCAATATGAGCAAAGCAAGGACAAAACACAATCCAAGAATGCAAGGTAGAAAGGGGGCAGTAGGTAGATCGAGAGTGCATATTTATAAGGAAGCTCGATTTCAATTTCATTCTCAGCTAATGACTATTTTCATGCTATTTTAGTCTCCCCTGCAGCGTAATTGCAAAGCTGAACATCTGAGGTCTCGTTAATGTAGACTCAAGTTACCCTGCAATCTCTCTCTTGCTTCTCAGTTTTTACACCATGTGCTTAAAATGAGTAACACACCAAACCTATGATGTACAGGATCAAGCCTCAAAAACTATTGAAACAGGATTAAGGAGATAAGGTGAAAATAAACGTTCTTTAGTGTGATGAGTGAGGCTGTGTAGTTACTTCCCCAAGGATTTTCTTTTTGTTTTATTTTCTGTCCCCTAGCGTGAGACTCAACCTTATCTCGCCTCATTGTCTGCAGCCTCTTCTTTCACCAGTTTGATTTTGCTTTTCTGTGTGTTTATTACCCTTCCAATTTTTATATTGTCCATAAACATGATCACTATTCAATCTGTATCAAAGAAGCACCTGACAAAGGGAACCTTGTGAAGAGAACCATAAAGGGGCCAGTACCAAGAGGTGCTTGGGTTCATTTGCTTTTATTTGCATATATTATATATTTTTTAATTTGTTCAAAAAAAGAACCCTGTAGAAATCATAATCCTTGGCTACAACTATCAACAACATCAATGACTGAAGATTGAGAGATATTTAGAGAAGCTGTTCCATTGACCACCAGAAGTGTTTTCATAGATTCAATGACTGGAAGAGACCTCGAGAGGTCATCGAGTCCTGTCCCCATGGCAGGACCAAATACTTTCACTCTAGACCATCCCTGATAGACATTTATCTAACCTACTCTTAAATATCTCCAGAGATGGAGATTCCACAACCTCCCTAGGCAATTTATTCCAGTATTTAACCACCCTGACAGTTAGGAACTTTTTCCTAATGTCCAACCTAAACCTCCCTTGCTGCAGTTTAAGCCCATTGCTTCTTGTTCTATCCTTAGAGGCTAAGGTGAACAAATTTTCTCCCTCCTCCTTATGATACCCTTTTAGATACCTGAAAACTGCTATCATGTCCCCTCTCAGTCTTCTCTTTTCCAAACTAAACAAACCCAATTCTTTCAGCCTTCCTTCATAGGTCATGTTCTCAAGACCTTTAATCATTCTTGTTGCTCTTCTCTGGACCCTCTCCAATTTCTCCACATCTTTCTTGAAATGCAGTGCCCAGAACGGGACACAATACTCCAGTTGAGGCCTAACTAGCGCAGAGTAGAGCAGAAGAATGACTTCTCGTGTCTTGCTCATAACACACCTGTTCCACACACAACATCCCAGAATCATGTTTGCTTTTTTTGCAACAGCATCACACTGTTGACTCTTATTTAGCTTGTGGTCCACTATAACCCCTAGATCCCTTTCTGCCGTACTCCTTCCTAGACAGTCTCTTCCCATTCTGTATGTGTGAAACTGATTGTTCCTTCCTAAGTGGAGCACTTTGTATTTGTCTTTGTTAAACTTCATCCGGTTTACCTCAGACCATTTCTCCTATTTGTCCAGATCATTTTGAATTATGACCCTATCCTCCAAAGCAGTTGCAATCCCTCCCAGTTTGGTATCATCTGCAAACTTAATAAGCATACTTTCTATGCCAATATCTAAGTCGTTGATGAAGATATTGAACAGAGCCGGTCCCAAAACAGACCCCTGCGGAACCCCACTCGTTATACCTTTCCAGCAGGATTGGGAACCATTAATAACTACTCTCTGAGTACGGTTATCCAGCCAGTTATGCACCCACCTTATAGTAGCCCCATCTAAGTTGTATTTGCCTAGTTTATTGATAAGCATATCATGCGAGACCATATCAAATGCCTTACTAAAGTCTAGGTATACCACATCCACAGCTTCTCCCTTATCCACAAGACTCGTTATCCTATCAAAGACAGCTATCAGATTGGTTTGACATGATTTGTTCTTTACAAATCCATGCTGGCTATTCCCTATCACCTTACCACCTTCCAAGTGTTTGCAGATGATTTCCTTAATTACTTGCTCCATTATCTTCCCTGGCACAGAAGTTAAACTAACTGGTCTGTAGTTTCCTGGGTTGTTTTTATTTCCCTTTTTATAGATGGGCACTATATTTGCCCTTTTCCAGTCTTCTGGAATCTCTCCCATCTCCCATGATTTTCCAAAGATAATAGCTAGAGGCTCAGATACCTCCTCTATTGGCTCCTTGAGTATTCTAGGATGCATTTCATCAGGCCCTGGTGACTTGCAGGCATCTAACTTAGGTGGGCCTACCCTGTCCTTGGTCTTCCTCTTGCTTCTAAGGTATTGATAAAAAGTCTTCTTGTTTCCCTTTATTCCAGTAGCTAGTTAGAGCTCATTTTGTGCCTTTGCCTTTCTAATCTTGCCTCTGCATTCCTGTGTTGTTTGCCTATATTCATCCTTTGTAATTTGTCTTAGTTTCCATTTTTTACATGCCTCCCTTTTATTTTTTAGATCATTCAAGATCTCGTGGTTAAGCCAAGGTGGTCTTTTGCCACATTTTCTATCTTTCCTACCCAGCAGAATAGCTTGCTTTTGGGCCCTTAATAGCGTCCCTTTGAAAAACTGCCAACTCTCTTCAGTTGTTTTTCCCCTCAATCTTGATTCCCATGGGACCTTACCTATCAGCTCTCTGAGCTTACCAAAATCCACCTGTTCTGCAAGCCCAGTTCAAGAACTGTTGGCCCAGGAAACTGACCTCTTATTTCAAGCCTGGAACTAGTCCCCACCCAGGCAAGAGATGGAGCATATTAGCAGAGCTGCATTGGGAAAAGAAAACAGGCACTTCCCAGGTTGTAATTGTTTTGTCAATAAACATAAGTCAGACATCCAGAGCTGTTACATTCTACACCTCTCCCAAACAGTAAATGAAAAGACTTATGGGAGACAGTTGACAGCAAATTAGATATGAGCTGGAAATGAAATACAGTATAAAATAACACCGTTTTTGGCTACAGAGGCATCAGAAAACAAGCATAGACCACTGGTGAGATTAATTTACAATGCTCTATTATGTTCTGGACACTTCAATACCAGTAAAATGTTGATAAATTGGAAAAAATTCAGAGAAGAGCAACTAGAACAATTAAAAATCCTGAACAGACTGAAATGTAAATATTAAAGATCAAAGGGTTTAAATAGTAGTAGTCAGATGAAATTAAGCAAAGGAGAATGTAGGCTTACTAAAAGGAAAAATACCCTAAATATAAGATCTATTAACATAATTGGCAGATGCTACAGCCTGTGTGTCAGTTAAATCTGTACAAGGCACATCACCAGAAGAAAATCTAGTCATTGTCAGGGGAATGCAATTGTGATCTAATAGGTCCATCATTAAATTCCATTCTACTATTATTAAAAGGTGTACAGTAGATTGTATGGATGTAAAATGCGTTATTGGCACTAATATGCTTTTTATATACAGATTGTAAGGAGACATGTCAATATAGATATTTTGACTTCATAATATAAAAATATAGTACGAGGGAAGTTCTAGGACTGTAACTGAAAGTCTGTTAGAAAGCTTTCTAAGGATTTTCACTCGAACTATCCTTAGAATAGAGGAGGTTGGTACTTGGGTACCCGAGAGAGTGGTTTTCTTCCAATACCATACAGTAATAGCTGCGATCCATGGAGACCCTTGAGCTATATCAGCCCAGGCTTGCACAATAGTCTTTGTGAAGGACCCTTGCTTCAGGGAAAGAAGTGGAAGCTAAGCATCTAGGGAATGGGCATACAATTTGCTTGTTCCTTGTGCCTATAAAGACACAAGTTTGAGTGATGACCCCATATGTGTACCTGTATATACAGTATAGGTGAGAATGTGCATATTGTTCTAGCCTTGTATTTATAAGGACTGTGCATGTTTCAGTCCATACATGTAGTGCTTTATTTTAGGCTTCAGAATAAATTTAGGCCCCAATCCTGCTGAACTTTACACAAGTAACTTTAGTAAAGGCGAGTAAATCATGTGCATGTGTTTTCAGGATCAAGGCCTTACTTTGTAATTTTCCTTTTCTACTATTTATATTGCTCATCGTCACTTTAAATGGTCACTGTTAAAGTGTTGGGATATATCTTTTAGGAAATAATTAGAGATTCATTATGCCATTACAGTTATTTTCTTTATTTTCTGTATAGCATAACACCACAAAATTATACTCAATCATTAATTTCAGAACAAAATTAAGTCAATAACAGACTTTTAAAACCAAAGGCAAATTTAAACAGAAATACCAAAAGCAAGCACTAAAAAATTCTGTCTGAAACAAGGTCAAAAGTCCATAAAAACCCCCTCCATACCAGCCTTCAAAACCCAGAGGCAAAAACAAGCACAACATTAAAATAAAATTGATCTAAAAATAAGTTGACTAAGTTGCTCAAATAATAATATGTCTTTCAATAATAATAAAATAAAATAAAATAAAAGAAAGATACATTTCACACTACTAGCCAAACACTTCTGGCTAGATTGTGATACCCAATCTGAAACTGAGTAGCACCTTACCCCAGAAGCTGGGTCATTAATTTTGATAGGCCTATATATGGATTAAGGTACTATTCAATGTGAGTATGGGTATCAGTAACTTTGAAAGTTGCCTTACAGTAAATCTGGAATGAGTCAGAATTGTTTACTTTCTGCAGGCAAAGAGAAATTAAAAAATATTGAGACATTTAAAGTCTTACTCATTTAAATTGTCCCATCTTCACAAGCATTTTAAACCTACTAGCATAAGTAAATTCAAACTCCTACTGAATCATTTCCATTCAAGTTACCATGTAAAGACCGCTAGCTCCCTACAGCCAGGCCCTTCTCTCTCTACAGCCAGAGAGAGAGACTGTCTGAGCTCCTGGCTCCCTGCCTTTATAGGGACAGCTGAGTCTGTTTGGGTGTGGCCCCAGCTGCAGCCACTTCCCCCAATCAGCTCAGCCTTCAAGCTGCCTTCTCCCTGGGCTACCTCAGGCCTTTCCAGGCAGGAGCAGGTGTCCACCCTGCTACACTATACAAACAACCAATACAAACCAGTTTGCTCAGTTTTTGTTTGTATTAAGGAACCCTTCAGTCAGCTTGGATACCAATGTTTTATTTTAATTTATTTTATACTATATCTAATATTGATATTCACAAATATTTTGTTGCTGCTCTTGACTGGACAATTTTGAGTTCCAAAGGTATTTGCATGAAAAAGTCACATAGGGAAATTGACTTGTTTTTTCCCAGTGTAGATATTGATTACTCACATCAGTAAGGAAAAATGAATCACCATAAATGCAGATTGTTTAATGTTGGATGCTCACATCATTTATCACACCCAAAAGCACTTTACAAACTAAGGGCCCTAACTTTCAGAGAGACACATACTTGACTTTGGTAATGTGAGTACCCCAGTTCACATCATACCTTCACCATATCTTAGTGTATTTTTTAATATTTAAGTAATTTAGTCTTTTGAGGAGAAGGATACTGTGATTTTGTTGTCAGTATCAGAGGGGTAGCCGTGTTAGTCTGGTTCTGTAAAAAGCAACAAAGAGTCCTGTGGCACCTTATAGACTAACAGACGTATTGGAGCATAAGCTTTCATGGGTGAATACTCACTTCATCAGGCGCATGAGTCTGATGAAGTGGGTATTCACCCACGAAAGCTTATGCTCCAATATGTCTGTTAGTCTATAAGGTGCCACAGGACTCTTTGTGATTTTGTTGGTTACTGTGTTGCTGGCTAAAGGGTAGCTAAGAGTTAAATCAGCCTTAATTAGTTTTGATCAGCAGGAACCAAAGGTACTGGCTGTAGAAAGCTCCAATTGCTGTGACTCAGACCACATAAGTATTAATTCTTTGGAAATTTACCACTACTAATATGTAATCAGGAGTGAGTGGGAAAGAAGAATTCCAGCTTGTACCCTCAGGGGTCTTCAGGCAGGAAGTGTTAAGAAAAAAAAAAGCTTAAAGGTGATTAAAAGATGATCTTCTTAGGAAACAGTGAGTCACTGAACGGGGATCAGACTGAAAGGCAGAGCCTGCAGTCTGCCTCACCTGTCACCAATACGGGGATGCTTGGGACAATGGAGGTCTACCTAAACTTTCAAGAAATGGTTAAGGTTTAGGTATGTGTATATGTCTTTTGTTATTTCACCCAATGACTGGGTGTATGACTGTACCCAATGACTGGAAGCTAGCTAATGTAACGCCAATATTTAAAAAGGGCTCTAGACGTGATCCTAGCAATTACAGACCGGTAAGTCTTACGTCGATACCAGGCAAATTAGTCGAAACAATAGTTAAGAATAAAATTGTCAGACACATAGAAAAACATAAACTGTTGAGCAATAGTCAACATGGTTTCTGTAAAGGGAAATAGTGTCTTACTAATCTATTAAAGTTCTTTGAAGGGGTCAACAAACATGTGGACCAGGGGGATCCAGTGGACATAGTGTACTTAGATTTCCAGAAAGCCTTTGACAAGGTCCCTCACCAAAGGCTCTTAAGTAAATTAAGCTGTCATGGGATAAAAGGGAAGGTCCTTTCATGGACTGAGAACTGGTTAAAAGACCGGGAACAAAGGGTAGGAATTAATTGTAAATTCTCAGAATGGAGAGGGGTAACTAGTGGTGTTCCACAAGGGTCAGTCCTCGGACCAATCCTATTCAACTTATTTATAAATGATCTGGAGAAAGGGGTAAACAGTGAGGTGGCAAAGTTTGCAGATGATACTAAACTGCTCAAGATAGTTAAGACCAAAGCAGACTGTAATGAACTTCAAAAAGATCTCACAAAACTAAGCAATTGGGCAACAAAATGGGAAATGAAATTTAATGTGGATAAATGTAAAGTAATGCACATTGGAAAAAATAACCTCAACTATACATACAATATGGTGGGGGCTAATTTAGCTACAACAAGCCAGAAAAAAGATCTTGGAGTCATTGTGGATAGTTCTCTGAAGACATCCACGCAGTGTGCAGAGGCGGTCAAAAAAGCAAACAGGATGTTAGGGATCATTAAAAAGGGGATAGAGAATAAGACTGAGAATATATTATTGCCCTTATATAAATCGATGGTACGCCCACATCTCGAATACTGCATACAGATTTGGTCTCCTCATCTCAAAAAAGATATACTGGCACTAGAAAAGGTTCAGAAAGGGTAACTAAGATGATTAGGGGTTTGGAACGGGTCCCATATGAGGAGAGATTAAAGAGGCTAGGACTTTTCAGCTTGGAAAAGAGGAGACTAAGGGGGGATATGATAGAGGTATATAAAATCATGAGTGATGTGGAGAAAGTGGATAAGGAAAAGTTATTTACTTATTCCCATAATACAAGAACTAGGGGTCACCAAATGAAATTAATAGGCAGCAGGTTTAAAACAAATACAAGGAAGTTCTTCTTCACGCAGCGCACAGTCAACTTGTGGAACTCCTTACCTGAGGAGGTTGTGAAGGCTAGGACTATAATAGCATTTAAAAGAGAAATGGATAAATTCATGGTGGTTAAGTCCATTAATGGCTATTAGCCAGGATGGGTAAGGAAAGGTGTCCCTAGCCTCTGTTTGTCAGAGGATGGAGATGGATGGCAGGAGAGAGATCACTTGATCATTGCCTGTTAGGTCCACTCCCTCTGGGGCACCTGGCATTGGCCACTGTCGGTAGACAGGATACTGGGCTAGATGGACCTTTGGTCTGACCCGGTATGGCCGTTCTTATGTTCTTATGTTCACCCTTTTCCTCTCTGTTGTGTTCCTATGGATTAATAAATAACACTTTGTTTTGAACAAGCTATTCTGTCTGCATTTTTACACTGTTGTATAGTGGGGGCAAAATCCAGCTGGACCTGCTGAAGATTCCCAGTTGGTGAAATAGGGATGAATGTCAGGTTTCTACCTTGGAGAGAAGGACAGGTGTGGGCCTTTCCCTTGGAAAGGGTGCCTATGGAGAGACTGATTGTGTGGGGTCAGATGTCCAGCTCCCTTTGGAACTGTAACACCAGAGTCCTTGTTTGCTGTTCTAAATAACTTCGAAGAGTCAGATAGACCCACCTGATGCATCCCGAAATTGAGGCACCCCAAATGGAATCCTAGCATCTCTGTGCCTCAGTTTCTTTATCTGTAAAATACAGATAAAGAACAACTAATGTTTTCATTTGAACTAATTCCAACATATTTGTGGTGGGATCTATTATCACAATACATTTGTATTCTCACAATACAGTGGCAAAAGGTGAGGGGGGAGAAGCTTTTAATATCTAATTCTTAGATATTCTGTAGCATGGAGACAGTAAGTAGTAAATATCAAAAATAGAAAATAGCCTGAGCTGTGAAGTTTGGATTCAAAACTCCAGATCCAAACTCCCTCAAAGTTCAGGTATGTTCAGATTCTGTAATTTTTGTCCAGATCCACCACTATTTTAAATAAAAACAATAGACTAATGACTGGTAAGTGCCTACAGAGAATATAATGATCAGTTTGAACACTAATCCAGTTGCCAACAAGACTACTAAAGATGGAATCAGTCTAAAAGACATTTTAAATCCAGAAACCTAATTTTTAGCTTCAGGCATGATTTCCTTGATTATGTTGGTTAATCACAAAAGCTACTGAATTCAGAGTCTCAGATTAGTGATTTGAGAGTCAGATTGCTGCCTTTTTCAAGGTTATTATGTATATATGAGCCTGTACCTAGGACCCAATTCAAATAACAACCTTTCAGAAGGTTAGAGATTAATATTACTATCAGGGCCGGCTCTGGCTTTTTTGCCGCCCTAGGCAGAGCGCCGGGAGGAGGGCAGCGAGCCCGGCCGGGGCTCTCCGCTCTCCTCGGCGGCCAGAGCACCGGGGGCAGGGCGGAGAGCCCGGCCAGGGCTCCGCTCTCCCCGGCGGCCAGAGCGCCGGGGGGAGGGCGGCGAGCCCGCCGCGGCTCTCCGCTCTCCCCGACCGGCCAGAGCGCCGGGGGGAGGGCGGCGAGCCCGGCCGGGGCCCCGCTCTCCCCGACCGGCCGGAGCACCACGGGGAGGGCGGCGAGCCCAGTCGTGGCCCAGCTCTCGGGCCGGAGCGCCCCGCCGCGCCGCCCCCCTCCAGGCGCCGCCCCAAGCACATGCTTGGTGGGCTGGTGGCTGGAGCGGGCCCTGATTACTATGCTGCAAGTAACTCTGAAACCAGTCCTTCTAGTTCTGCTGTGTACCAAGGCAAAAAACTTAATTGCTAGCGTGTGGGATTTTTACTCTATTTTTTTAATGAAGTTCTCAGTGCTGAAACACATATATACATCAGCTGGATTGGGTTGCCACTACAATTGAAAAAAAGATATTTCATGCTCCCTTTTTTTACGCAGGGAGGTCCAAAAGAACAATAAATCAGTATTCACACAAGTTAATGTGGAAATAAAATGTAGCAAAATGTGTTTCCCTGAAGGAACACATTTTTTAAAAACAGAGGTTTCTATAATACTTTTTAAAATCCTTCCTCTAACACCATCAACTCAGTGCCACTGGCTAGCAGGGGCAAAAATAAAACCACCATAATCTCTCTCTCAAGGCTACGGCTCGTCAATCCTTGCTTCTGACACAGCAGCCCCATGCCTACTTCAAAATATCTGGTCTATGTGAAATTGCATGATCCTTCCTCCCTTCAAAGTAATGACAACAACCTAGCAAAGCAGAGTTCTTTGAACTCTCTCTATTATAATGCTTTTGCATCCATTCAGATCCTGCTTGAGATTCACCAGGAAGAAAGAGGGTGGGCATATTAAAAAGAGAGGCACATAAACTGCAAACCTGCTTATCATCTGTTGTATATGTAAGAGGAAGAGGCCAACATAAAGTCCCTTCGTAGAAGGCATGGGGACCTATAATGCCAAATCCTTAGTTAATGACAGATACCATGTTAGTTTTAAGGGGGTGCTAAACCTTGTTTATCCATCTGACTGAAGGGAGACTGTTGATATGGATAGTAATCTTTGTGGGTTTTTTAAATAAAGTAAAACAAAGTTAATGCTTTAGGTAAATATAATTCATAGTGTTATGATTCCTTAGCAACCAATAGGTGGAACAGGAGAAAGTAACAGCAACATAGCTAAGGCAAATGGAAGTGATGCCCTTTAATGAAATGATTTCACCATTTGCACCTCATTTGCTTCCTACTTACACAACTGTAATTTAAAAGTAACTGCACTGTTGCCAAACATATGTGAGAGGAGAATCATTTGTGAGGGCTCCTGCAATGTCCATGATAGCATTTCTGTACCAAAGTCTAATTACAGTCTGAAAGGTTGCTCTGACTTTCATGGTCTTCTTCCTGCCACTTCCCAGGGTGGTGGGGGAGACCACTTCAGTGATAGCCCTGCTTGCATATCAGTATCTTAGAGAAAGTTGCTTATTATCATCACTGTCTGTCTGAATTATGAGGTTGAGAACTACAGTATATTGTAGTTCATGTAGCTTGGTTTAAAGTACTATTGAAACAGCGTATTATCTGACCAAAAGATCAGACTTAAAACATGAAAAATCTATTTGTACAATCATAATTAATTCTTGCCTTCTATTCCTCTCTCATTCTCTTGTCTCCCCTGTTACCTACTCATTTTTATACCATTTTTTGTACCGAGGAGGCATCTAAGCATTGGAACTTCATTGGGATTCCTGGGTTTGACCCAGGAATCAATGCAGGAAATGTTCTATGGCTTTTCTACTCTAGCATTATAGTGACCCCTTTACTTCCCTGGTAAACGTGACCCTCTTTCCTCTCTTATTAGTTACTAATTCAGGGTTTATACACTGTCTGAGAAAGTGGACAAATAACATCTTCCCAACTAGATTCCAAAATGCTCTGCTGATCGCCTTGTGGGAGGAATTCATTCTTAAGGACTGTACTTAACGGTATTTTATTTTTTGGAATGGAAAAAAAGATAGATGGAAAATTCATATTTTTGACGTTTAAAATCTTATCTTTATTGCTACAATGAAATATAGAATAGAGACTTTTGGCATTTGCATCAAAAGCTGATATTTTATCCAAGTAACTACAATAAATCAGGTATTTATATGCATCATCAGTTCCTATGCAGTTTGCTATGCAGAGGCATTAGGAACCTCTTCCAATTTTTAAACTGTGGTGTCTATCATTAGGAATGTGGGGGCTTGGCAATTCTGTTTGCAGGCACTACTGACAAGAGTTCAAGCAAATCCTTGTCTCTTCTTTGGTGGGGGAGATGACCTTCAATGGTCAATTTAAGGGCTTTAGTTCCCTAGATAATCATGGGCCTTCTGACTGTCAGCACAGTTTCACCAGCAAACAACACAGGTAAAATAGCAGTGAACATGATGGAATTACAAGAAAAACAACAAGCAGTTGCTGGGATGTTCTAATTAAATCAAAAACTGAGCTGGTACCTCACTAACCAACAGGGATTCTTCATGCAGACCCTCACCTAATGGAGTTTTTGAAGCTCCCCGGTAATATCAGCTTATCCCAAGTAGGCCTAGCAAAGCACTTAAGCACATGCTTAACTATAACCCATTACTCACCTGCTTAATGTCCCAGTGAAGCTAGTCTCAATGATCCAGTGAAGTCAATGAGACTACTCGGGTTTTTACAGTTAAACATGTGTTTAAATGCTTTTGCTGGACTGAGGTCACAATGAGGATCTGAATGAAGGAAAGGAGGAAAGAATGACTTTTGATGGAATTGTGATATATAATTAATTTATGTAATTTATGCTTGTATATTAAAGTGATGGGCACTTAAAAATGTTTGCAATAACAAACCCCAAACCATAATCTTTGCTCATAATGTAGATGGCCATAAACCCATCATCCCATAACTCTCAGCAATCTGCAAGTAGTACAGCCACAATAGAGGCCTCAATGCTGAGTTTCTTCTCAAGGAGACAGTTGGTTTTGGAACTCCTGAGTTCAACTGCTTGCCCAGAAATTGATGCCCTCTGTGGCCTATGTAATAAATTTAGTACCTCAGTTTCTCCATGTAAAATGGGGGAAATCGTATTTACATTCCATATAGGTCTGTTGTAAGGATTACTATTTCCAAAGTGAATACATAGTGGGAACTGCATATTATTGCTAGTGAGCTACCTCTTGGTTTTCCATATTTGTGAAGTAGTTTGCATCGCAGCCAAACTAGGGCTGTTTGCTCAGCTGCTGCGATGAGTCAGCCCCCAGGCATGCAGCAACAGCCTATCACTGAGGGGAGCCTCAGTCAGATGATGCCAGGCTCAGATATTTCCACAGCCCTAGCAGAGCTGCAGATCAGTCTGATAAACAGTGCTATCCAGCCAAAAACCCTCCCACTGTCTCATAGTGCACCAGATACCAGCGACTCCCATCCAACCCCTGCCTTGCCTGAGCTCTGTCCGTGCCTTGCACTAACCTCACTCCAGTCTCATCAGTGACCCGTTCCAGCCTTGCCTCTGCCTCCTGATTCCCCCCCAAGACTCTGACTATCCAGATTTGACTTTTGGCATGTATCTGGACTCTGAATTTGGTACCGACTTAGCTTGTCTTTGAACTCTGATCACCCAGTTTTGAACTCTCGCGTGCACCTGACTTCTAGCTACGATTCTGAGCCTGGTTTTGTCTGTGGACTCTGATCTCAGATTTGGCCTGTCCCCAGATCTCAATTCCAGGACCACCATTGGCCGAGGCCCAACCCTACATCTAACTGTAACCATTTTCCAACTCCTAGGCCTGATTATTGGGGGCAGTGTCTGATAATATTTAGCAGAAGTTTCAAAATATGCATTATTCAGATACATTCCTCAGAGCAGCTGTATTATTTACGTATTCATTCACAACAGTTCCTAATCAGTATCTGATCGTTACTGTGTTCTGTAATATGCAAACACATAAGGAGAAATAGTCCGTCCCATGAAGAGTTTACAGATTAAGAAAGCGAACAGCATTTGAAGGATGGTGAAGATGAATACAATCAAAATATAGATAGCTTTTATATGTATGTAATATGAAACATTTAATTTTGAAGTCAAACACATACACCACAACTACACCCGATTGATGGTATAGGTTGATGCTTTATTTTGCAGTGGAAGTGGGCTATTCAATCATATTCTCTGGGGTTTACCAGTAGAAGGTATAGCTGCCTAGAGCACTCTTCAAAGGAATTGAAATTAAAGGTATTAATAATTTTAACCACAGAAAATGTTATAACTTCAGTATACATAAAATGTAGTGTCTTAGACATGTTTACCCTGTATTAAAAGTAAGTATGGACTTTTATTGGCCAATCAAATGGAATGGTGGGTAATGTACTTTCCAATGGATGAGTCATAATGCCAACAACTGGAACTTATGTACATCCTTACTCAGAAGCATGCAGGTAACTACCATCTTGTTGTGCAAATAGCAAATGCAACAGCACAGAAAACTATGAGCCTGATTCATCATTGTTCTGCATCTTTGGCCAATATTTGCACCATAGCAAAGTGGGTGGAAAACATTACCTTTTTAATTTGGCATGGTTTCACACCCACTTTGCAGTGGAGTAAATAGCTACGCAAGGCACAGGCTACTTTTATTTTCATTGTTATATATTCTCTTTTCCTTTATGCTGTACTGTATACAATCTTCATCATTTTCTCCTTATTGTACATCTCTGAAGCAATTATTTAGATTTGTAAACTATGATAAGAAATGTTGGAGGATCCGGCAGCGTCTGCAGTAGCATTTCAGTTTGCTTCGAGCTAAAGCTGATGAGGACAGTACCTTTTGAACAGTTGCTCTGCTAATTAAGGGGAATCAAACCATGCACATTATTTATAGGGGACACAGAAAAGGGCAAAGGTTGATACAACGACCTGAACACAGGATGAATTAGAATATGGTATGAAAGTCAGATGAAATTGTAAAATGTATTAACGTACAGGACAGATATAAAAATAAATATTAGCTATTACCTGCATGGTTTTATTCTCAAAAATGCAAAGCTTTACCTGATATTGTGGCGTATGTGCTTTCCAGAGATGTCTTCCTATAGTATAGATTTATTTTTAGTAGAAGTACCATGGGACATGGAAATCACCTAGACTTCTTTTTGTGAATAGCTGATTAAATAGGCAATCTGAATATATGTAGGCTTGTCTATGTATAAATGTTTAAGTTTTTCAGAAACTTGCTTCATGTTCCCATGGAACACATTCTTATTTGTTTAGTCTTCCCCCCATAAGCCACCTTTTCATGGTAAGATGTGTGTATTGAGTCTGGTGTGTTATCCGAAAGCAGCACAAACAATACAATTATGTACTTCCTTTTTTTTTTTTTTTGAAGAGCTGATCCGAGAAATATATTTGAATGCAGATTTGAAATGGGTACATGAGGATTGCTTTTTGTGGGGTTATTGCAAACAACGTTCTATCAAGTTCATTTTACACTAAATGTTTTAACAGCCTCCACCAGTGACTCATCTGCAGAAACTGCTTTGACTGATGGAAAATGGACAGCAGAACAACCAGAGCAAATGGATGCTATTCATATTGACACTACCAGTGTCAATGAGATGTATGATGATCTGCTGGGTCAGTGCCAGTTCCACAGTGCAAAATTGCCCAAGGAGTTGCAAGTTATTTTCAGGTGCATTGACATTTTTTGAGTAAATTATATGAAGAGTTTACCTGAAATATGTTCCTCTAAGAAATATTCTCCCCTTCTTTCTACTTTCTATATAAGATTGATAGGAGAACCTATTGCAGTAATTCTGTGTCCAACATTCATGTGTACTATTGCCCTTTCTAGTACATAGCCTACTGAAATTAAAAGCCCTGACAGCCAAGGGATCTCATTTAAATTGAAATAGCAGAAGCCTGTGTTTTTGTCATCAAAGATCCTTGGTTTTATCCCCCAGGTACAATAGTGCAGTGTGGCTGACTAATGTAGCATCCATGAGTGTGATCCTGCTCCCATTGAAGTCAGTGACAAAGCTCCCGTTGACTTCAGTGAGAGAAGGATCAGAGTTTATGTATGCAGATTCAGATTCATTAGACACCTGGCTTGTTTCCAAAAAGAGGCACAAAATTTGAGAGGGAAACTATTGGCATGTGTTAACAGAAACAAAATGAACATGCTTCTGAGATACTGTGTATGGGGCATCAACAAGGGCAGGGTACAACTCTAAAACATCAGCATTCATTCATGTTACATCAGGCTGCATCGTATCATGCTGTCTTACATCTCATCTGACAGACCTGAGACCAACACAGCTACAACAACACTGCCTATCTAAATTGACAGGCACACTTCTGTCACACAACATAAAAAGGCAGGAGAAAACAGCACAGATTTAAATAGAACATACTTATTTTAGATTAGATAACCATTAACAGTCCTTTTAAAATATGTTTTAGATAAATTAAAATGGAACATGTCCCCAAGATAAACAAACTAACCAACATCATGCATTTTTATAAAATAGAATTTAAAATTTAAAGGAGATGGAGCCAGTTATCTAGACACATTGACATCATCATCATCATCATAATGTTCCCTTTACGCCTCTGGCGTTTAGGGCAGCGACAAAGCTCTTCCAACACATCTGCATGATTAATCATTAAAAATAGTGTCAAAGATACCCATCTCCTATCTACCCTAATCAGAACTGATTCCCAGTTTACACTATTGTACAAAGCTTCTCTTACCTTTTTTTTAAAAAAAAGATTGTCTAATAATATATTGAAACTATTGAACACAGCAGAGTCTTGTGGCAGAAACTGTAAAACTGAATTTTCCACATTCATCTCCTGGACAGACAGTCGAATGCTGTTTCACACTCCAGCTGAAACACTGCAACCATGAATATCTTCTTTATGTCACTGTAACCTATAGAGTGATGCTATATAATTTATGGTGGGATTGTCTGCAGAGGTCATCAAGTCAAAGCAATCTATATTCTTACAATATCAAAGAAAGACCTTAAAACCAAAAAAAAAAAAAAAAATCAACTTAATAACAACTGTGACCTTCACTTGAGTCACACTTCATAAAACCCAATTTGGCAACACATGATCATGCCCATTATATTTCTGTTTAACAACTGAATGAGACTTATTTGTCATTTATGTCACTTGTTGTAACAGCAGCAGGTAGCAATGGTATCTTTCAGTGCTTGTATTTATGAACCCTGATTTCTGAGGCTGTAAAAACACAGTTTCAAAGAGATTTGCACAAAAAACTTCCACTGATAGCAGCTGGAGTGCCACACAAATATCAAAGACATTGAATAAAGCCTCATCCCCAAAGCCAGTATTTTTACAGAAAGTTTCACCTCCAAATCAGATGTTTATTAGTAGATGCCAGAGGGTAGCTAGCCCTCTGAACAGGTCAGGGACCCAGCCTACCAGCACATGGGTAAGATAAAAGGCTAAGGACACCTCCCTACCCCTGAGGAGAAAGAAAACTATCAGAGAGGGGAGGAAAGGGATTGCAGAGAGAGGATATCTCCAGCAAATTGAAGAGAAGGTGCTAGAGAAGCCACCATTCCAAAGAGCAAGAGGTTGAGGAAGCCTAGAGAGGAGGAGAGGTAGGAAGTACATCAGGAAGTAGCAAGGGACTGAGAAGGATTGGTTCTGCTTGTTCCAAATGAGGGCCCTGAATTGGAACCCACTGGAGTAGGTAGGCCTGGTTTCTCTTACCTATTCTATGCAAGGTCTTTGGAGAATAAGGCTCTAAACCCAGGAGACCTAAGGCTGTCTAGCCCCCACTAGAGCCACAGGGCTTCTGACTCCCTGTTACCCTGAAGAGAACAACGATTATTAAGAACCGGGCCCTTCAAGGGCTGGGTCATAACAAGAACTTGAGAAACACAGAAGTGAGTTCGGTGGCATGGGGGGGATGGAGTCAGATTGGTGTAACTCTGCATCCTGCTGCAAGGAGGTGCTAACAGATAAAGGGCCCATGTTACAGATCCACCTTTGATTTTAAGTGACTTTGTGCATGTCCAAAGCGTGTTTTACACATCGTCTGGAAAACCTGACACCACAAATACACATTTTGGGTCAGATCCTCACTTGGTGTAAGCTGGAAAATCAAAATTGGATTGAACAGACTTACACCAATTTACACCAGTTGAGCATCTGGCCCACTGTGTAGATTACTGGAAAACCTTCAACCTTTCCATATTCATTAAGCTTATGTATAATATTTGGTAAAGGCACTGCAGGATTTGATAGCATTAACACATCATCTCTAAGCAGTCTTGCTTTATTGATACTATGGGCTGGTCCACACTACCCGCCTAATTCGGCGGGTAGAGATCGATCTTCTGGGATCGATTTATCGCGTCTCATCTGGACGCGATAGATGGATCCCAGAAGCGCTCCCCCGTCGACTGCGGAACTCCTGCTCGCCGAGAGGAGGAAGCACTGTCGACGGGGGAGCCTGCCTGCGCCGCGTGGACCCGAAGTAGGTACTTTTAGTTCGATGTAGGGAACGTCGACTTCAGCTACGCTATTCTCGTAGCTGAAGTTGCGTTTCCTATATCGATCCCCCACCCCAGTGTGGACCAGCCCTATGTGTCAGCAAATTGAACATAATCCTGGACCAACTTGTCTACACTGTGGGTTGTGGCCTTAGATTCCTTGGACACGTATTCATGTGGACTTTGCCAGACCATTAGAAGGTTATGATTTTGATCATAGTCAATTCCCCTTTCAAAATGGCCAGAAGTTTTCAGAATGACACCTACTACAGCTACCAAGATCACAGGACATCTTGGGACCTTGTTTAGCAATTTGGTTTACTGTTATAGTTGGTGAGTGACAATTGACCTCAATTCTGTTCAGAAGAGTTTCAGAAGTTTCTAGATTAAAATGGAATTCAACACATATGTTCTGTTCCAAACCATCTTTTTTATAAATTTGCTAGTGGAATGCTGTGTACAGACAATGCAGCATGCCTTAAGAGCTAAGTTTATTCTGAGTTGTCAGCAGAAATTGGACAATTTCTTGCTTGTCTAAAGGACATGTGCGGCTACTACAGGAATCACCTGCAATTCTTTTCTTGATGCAATCTTTGCATACCAGTTGGACCTGCTATGTCCTGATGTTGCCTCATATATAGCCAATCCCAAACTATATAAATCTCAAGCTATGCAAATTGATCAACAATATAAAACTCATCCTTGTTCTTTTCAAGTAGGAAACTTAGTATGGACTTGCAACCACTGTTGTGGAATGAAATTGGTACCTGAAGAACTTGTAAAATGCACAGGACCTGTGCCATTTTTGGGAAAACTATCCATGGAAATGACATATGGACCAGTGGCAGCCTCCAAAGTCCAAGGATGTTCCAGCAGGATATTTTGTCCCTCTGATCAAACCTCCTCCTGTTACAATTCTTAATTTTGAAGACTTATTGGAAGAAACTTTTGGTATCAGATGCAACTGATTCCTTACCATCAACTGTTCCTGTTGTACAGGACAATATCACACCATCAACATGTTACCTAAAGAGAGTGTGAAAACCAGTGGTGTGTCTGAATTTATAAATTATAATTTATAAACCCTATTCTGGGAAGGAATAATCCCTTCCAATTTGACAGTCTGTGGTAATCCAACTGCAATTTATAGGGTATGTCTATACTACCCGTCGGATCGGCAGGTAGCAATTGATCCAGCAGGGGTCGATAAATTGACCCCCGAGTGCTCTCCTGTCGACTCCTGTACTCCACCGCCGCAAGAGGCGCAGGCAGAGTCGACAGGGGAGCGGCAGCAGTCGACTCACCGCAGTGAAGCCACCGGGGTGAGTAGATCTAAGTAGATCTAAGTACGTTGACTTCAGCTACATTATTGACATAGCTGAAGTTGCGTAACTTAGATCGATTTCTGCAGTGGTGACGACGCAGGAAAGGAAACAGAACGCCAGGTTTGTTGGTAGCTAGAGGGCTTTACAAGCCTCCTGCAAAAAGCCTCAAGCCAAAAGCCTCCCAGGAAAACTTTTCCTGGGGTTTTTATTTCTCTCCTTACTTTGTTTACAACTCTTTTTAGTGGTTACATCTTTGCCCATTTAGAAGGCAGGCAGGATACACGCAGTGTGCAATTATACAAGATAGCAAACTTATTTATTAAGCGCGTGAACAGCCAGCTGCAAAGGTACTATTAGGCTAGCCAATATGTTTTCCAAACATAGGCGCTAAAACAAGGTCACTCCCGCCTCAATTCCGAGGGAACAGTTTGCCGTTCTTCAAGGCTTATGATTAGGGAGCAACACATTCCTACAGATTTCCCCCCGCCATTCCCTCCCAGTGTAGACTAGGCCTTATTAGGTTATACAATGTTTTATGTTCACCATGTAAATAATAATGTGTATCTATTTGGGAACTATTTTAAAGTAGGTGGAAGAATGTGATATTCTGACCCTTTAAATGATTGGGCACTCTGTCCTCAGAGCAGAGCACTACCTCTGTTTGTTGCCAGAACTGGAAAGTCACCAGCAAATAGCTCTGTTTAAATGAGCCCATGTGTTTATTCCCTTCACTTGTCAGTCCAAATAGAACAATTATCATCATAGGCAGGACTGGTAGTACTGACTATTGTTAAGGTTGCCAGACACTTCCCATTATAAGACTCTATTTTCTGTGGCTTAAAACTTTGCCAAATTTTAACCATTTGGGCTGAAATTTTCCAGAACCAGATGTCTCCCTGAGGCTGAATTTATTTTGGAAAAGTTTGGCTGTTTCTGAGAACAAGGCAAGGGAAAAATATGTTATTTTGCCCATCTTAAATAAAACGGATCTTTTTTAGAAATGCTTTAGTACCCCCATGCTTGGAGTAGGGGCCTGAAATTTGGCAAGGGTGTGAAGCATGTTCCCTTTGGTATCCACATGCCAATAAACCCAAATTTGGCCAAAGTAATAAGTCTTTGAAGAACTGCAGTTTGCAGAGGATCAGTTAAAATATGCTGGAGTTCAACAGCTAAAATCTCTGAAGCTTCCATCCTCACTGAATATGCTCAATCATCTCACAGCTCTTAGCGCTGACCAGACTGTGCATGTGCCATTCTCACAGAGCGGCTGTGTGTGCTCCATGCCAGGGCTGCAGGGGCTCAGAAGGACTGTTCCTGAAATGGTTTCTCCAAGACAGGGAGGGGCTAGACACTGTATCTGAGAGCAGGGAGCCTCTCCTGTGCTGACAATGACCCCCTTGCTGGCACCAAGGCTGCTTAGAAAAGGAAAGCATTTGATTTGAATGCAGAGGGGACAAAGCCAGATGCCAGGAAGAAAAGGAGTAGATTGGGACAAGCAATCTGGTGAGGCTTGGGAACAGCGAAACTGTGACTGGGAGATGGAGGAGAATGTAGGCTGGGACTGGTTGGACATGGAGGTTACGACTGGGAGCCAGTGAGGGAGATAGGGGGGAGATGGGAAGCCATGTGGGAGTGGGAGGGGGCAGTGAGATCGGACAAGGAACAGAAAGGGGGAATTGGGACTAGTTAGGTAAAGAGTGGTGACAAAGAGCTGTGGTGGAAGGAGGGGAACTGGGAGACTGGCTGTGCAAGGAAATTGGAACCAGGTCTTTGGAGGGGGGAAATGGGCATCAGCAGGGGAGAACAGGAGTTGGATAGCAAGTCTGAAGGGTCAGACTAGGACTGGATGGGCAAGGAGACTGAAACTGGATGGAAAGGACAACAGGATTGGAATAAGGAGCCAGTGGTGGGGAAGACAGGTTGGAGGGGAAGGGGCAAGCTGCAGGGAAATAGGGAGAAGAGTCTGAGCCCCTTGGAACACACTTCCCTCCAGAGCCTGGAATGGAACCCAAGATTCCTGAGTCTCACCATTCTTCTGCTTTCAGTAAATATCTGTGAAACCCACTGGCAAAGCGTGTCTAATTCTCTTTTATTGCTGGCCCACATAGAGGATGACAATTCTATTGCTATTATTCATTCTATAAGCTCAAGCTGCAGATGTTTATGCAGCAGATATAATTGTTCCAAACCTGCTGATGAATCATGTTGGTGTCAAGATGATAGAATTTCTGTTATTTCAGTTTGTATTTTTTTAAGAAAACTTAGAAAATTACATACACCCAAAAATCTATGTTAAAAAAACTTTATTAGGAGATGCCAGTGTTAAGGTTGCAGAGGCCTCTTTGTGCATATGCATTTTGTGCATATTTTGGCCTCCTTGTGCATATGCATTATGATAAGTTTCAATTACATGATCACATACTATTTTTCCCACAAGACCCCTACCTCATTCATCATACAAGAGGGACATGCCTTGGGGATGAATCAGGATTGTAAAGTAAAGGAAGCTACTTGTTGTAGGACCATTGACTTATTGTTGCAGAAGCAAAAAGGTGAATGGTGAATGAGGCAGGGGACTTCAAAAAGAGATAGGATGGTGTGGCAGGGCAGGGGTAAAACCCCCTTTAAAGCCCTACCAAAATGCTGGCTGCAGCCTACTCTCTGGCCAGTAGGCCAGGTGTAGAGATGCAGGTATTCAGCAGGGAGCCCAGCTGCAAGCCCTAACGAGGGCTGGCTCAGACGAACATGCTGGGCTAAGTAGTGACAGCTGGGCTGGGGCAGGAGAGGGCTATAAAAGCCCTGGGCAAACCTCAGTGAGGAGGCTAGCCTGGGAGGAGGGCAGTATCTGTTACCATTCAACACCTACTCGATGTCTGCATTTTAACACTATGAGAAGTACCTCTGTTTCTACAGCAAAGAAAAAAAGTACCACCTCAAACATTATGCAAATACCACAATTGCATATTTCCTCCCTCTGCACTCATGAAAATAAATATCACTTAATAGGAAGCAAAGAGAAGGAGGTGATTCATCATTGTCCATTCCCTAGAATTTCAGGAATTACAAATCAATCTTTATTTCATTATCTTAACCCCTCAAATGGAGTTAGTGTTGCTTTCCATTTAAAAAAATAACTATCATTCACTTGCTCTTCAACTGATGTTAACAGCTTACTTCTGTCTCTGACTTTGACAGTTTGTTCTATATATCTTTTGTGTAAAGAAATTCTGACCAAAATTGCTTAGGTACTAGTCCTCTCAACTGCAGTTCATTATTCTTGCTTTAAAATTAGTCAGTGCCTCAGAGGCAACATAAATCTGTTACTTTCCTTTCACAATCTTTCTCCTGTGAAATCCTCTCCACGGGCATGATCCTTTGAAGTGCTGCTGAGTACCTCATGCAAGGTGCTAAGCGCTGCTGGCACCCATTGAAGATGACATAGTATGAGTGTGCTGTGCACCTCCCACAACTGGGCCCCAAGCCTTCTTCTCCCCCTCCCCCCCAACATACAGAGATTACATGATTGGTCATAGTACCATACATTAAAGAAGATAATGTGGTAAAAGTAACAACTTAACACATACCGTTGTTTTCATAGCAGGTATCCAAACATTATTTCATAGATTATATGAAAGAACATACACAAGCAACATAAAGTCATCACCACCTTAACTATTTCCCTAGGCTCCGGCAGACTTCCTATCCTGTTCTTCACAGGGTTCTCAGGAGGGGAATCAAATAGTGGAGCAGCCAGAGCTACTTTCTCCACCCTTTCAATGCAGCTGGATGCCAGTGGGGAGGTGCCACTGTGGCAGGGAAGAGACTGAAGTCCTCAGAGTGTTCTCGAGTCACACCAGAGCTGCTCATAGTGACCCCATCTCCTTGTCATAGCAACAGGGGTGATTCAGACACTGCACAAGGCATAGGTCAAGAAACACATTTTCAATTCATAATGAAATAAAAATTTTCTTCATAAAACACACACACTCTCAAAAGTCACAATTCAGGCCTCAAGTCACAGGTGGGGTATCCCTGCCATACACTATTTCATAGCAGGTAGGTAAATAGTTGCAGGACTCCAATATGAGGCCCATGTCTAGCTGTCCCCAAAACTTTAAAGTCTTTTGATGCATATTTTCTCTCACAGTAGTATCCTTTGCATTGATCTCAGGAATCATAAGACCTTATCCTGCAATGATTTGACACCTTCTGCAAGGTGACAAGCATCCTCATTTTCACTGACTTCAGTAAGAACTGAGGGTGTTCAGCAGCTTGCAGGATTTGGCTGATTAAAATATGGTTTTACTTGTACCTTTCGTGGTACCAGAATAAATATGCTAAGTTATAATGGACCCCACAGCAGGGAGTCACTGTGAGTGCTGTGGTACACCATCCTAGATATTTGGTAGCATGCTGGGAATCCATATGCTCAAAGGCAAGTGCCTTAGGCACTCTATGCACTAGGTCCTTCTAGCTCTAGCCCTTAGGGTACGTCTATACTGCAATTAAAAAACCTGCAGCTGACCCAAGCCAACTGATTTGGGCTTGTGGGGCTCAGGATGTGGGGCTATTTAACTGCAGTGTAGACTTTTGGGCTGGGCTGCAGCCTGAGCACTGGGACCCTCTCACCTCACAGTGCCCTAGAGCCCGGACTCTAGGCTGAACCTGGATTTCTATACTGCAAATAAACAGCCCGGCAGCCCAACTCCATGAGCCCGAGTCATCTGTTCACAGGCCAGCCTCGGGTGTCTGCAGTACAGACATACCCTTAGTGGGTTCCCCCTTCTCTCTAAGGGAATCAAACACTGGCCAGGAGATCCCCCAGCCAGAGTTCGATCCCATTGCCCAGTACTTGTAGTCTCATTCAGGCCTGCCTGTACAGATCCTCTGTTTACAGGCTACTACTGGGATCCATGTATCAGAGCTACTGCTGGCCCCCTTGCCAGCAACAAACTGCTTTTCAGCCTGGTTCTCAGCTCTAGGTCCTAAGCTACCCAGCCTTCTCTCCACAGCCAACTGCCACATTGCTGCCTCTGGCCCGCTGCTCCTGTTTCCACACAGCGTCCAGCTCCATTTAGAACCACGTCCCTCAGACTTCTTGCAGGTCTTCTCTTTCCTTTGAAACCCCCATACTGAGCATAGACAGAAGGAGAGGAGAATCTTCCCTGCTTATAGGCAGCCAGGCTGATGACACCCCAACATAGCTGCTGGAACTGCCATGGAAGCATGCATACACAGCTGGGACCAACAAGGAAAACAAGCCCTGCTATAAGTGAAACTGAACAGCAAGATATAGGAAGGCAAAAAAGCCTGGGATAGTGAAGGAACAACAGCCCCCCAGGCTGCCTCTAAGAAACTGACAGGGAGACAAAGAAGTAATGCAAGCCTTGGAGTTTAAAGGCTGATTGACTCATTTTAGTCTAAGTCTAATGGTCTCACTGGAGAAAATAGAGGGAGATCAGTTAGGAGAAAGCTGAGACCTCTAAAGAGACTGCCCCAAGAGCAGTTGACAGGAACCCTCAGCTGGCTGGATGTTGGGGATTTATACAGTGTCCAGTATAGATCCAGCAGGTTCATTACAATACATTTCCTATTAGTCACCAGCTCATGCGGTGAAACTCAGCCCATAATTTCTTATTTCAACTGACAGCAGCCAAAAGAGCAAGAAGAATAAAAAGGAAATATTCAGGTAGCAAGAATGCTCAAAGTGGCTGGTTTAGGACTGAAGCCAACCCAGGAATCTTCAGAAATAGTTTTGCTCTCTACCCTGTCCATAAACAGTGCTATGTGTCTTCTGAGGACAGAGGTGTTTGTCCCTGGCCATCCCCAGGCTATCTGGTTGTCTGTTTGCTTTTTTGTTTTCTCTCTGCCTTCTCTTTATTCAGGCTGTAAGCCTTCTGGGGCAGGCACCTGTCTTACTCAATGTTCCAAGGCACCTCACATGCTTCTGAGCTTGGATAATAAAATTAGGATGAGGAAGAATTAGGGAAGAGATGACATGAAAAATAAAATGTAAAATAAAGTTAAAATAAGAAAGAGAGCAAGATGGGTCTAACTCACACTTTTCCTAATTTTGTTTCATTAAGGAAAAATTTATGAAAAATATATCAGCTGAATTTTAAAATATTATCCTTATTATACAATATCTATCACGCGGCTTAAGAGACTATATATGGTACATATGGCATAATCCATTCATTTGTTTATAGATAAAGAGTAACATTTTCAAAAGGAAATGTAGGTTGCTAAATCAGTTAAGCATTGCAGTGTTGAGTGCAGCAATGACTAAATATCTTTAAAAATCTGGACCTATATGATTATGGGCCTAAGATTTTCAGTGAGACTTAGGCTCCTAAATGTCTAGGCCATTTTTCAAAAGGTGGTTAGGCTCCCACTTCTCTTTGGTGCTACTAATTTGATGGGATCTAATTTAGCAGTCTTTACATGTGTGAGTATATCCCACTCAGATTAGCAGAAGTATTCACATGCAGTATCACATATAGTCCTTCTCAGCTTTTGGTGTTATGGAATGACCAATTCAAAACCAGATTCAACCACAAAATAAACAAATCTCATCCTTGTAGAGGCCTTTGCTATGTCTTACAGGCCACTTGCTGTCTCCTTTCTAAACTGTTCCCTTTTGCAATGTTCTCCATTTCAGTTTCTAATATTTCAGAACTTTTTCCCTTTCCTACTTTAACTTTATTTAAAAATATCTGTTTGCATTACAAACTCAAATGTAAATTCTGATGAATTAAGTTCATTAGTTAATAAGCAACTACTAGTTTGTAATATATCAGTGGGTACAAAACTTCCTCTACATTGAAGTCAGTTTGCTTACGGAGTGGCACTTGCTGCTCAAAAAATGAAGCTATAAATAAGGAAATGTGGGCAAGTGCGAAGGGATAAATCAGCTTGAAATAGGGCCAGGGTAGAGTTTGTGGGAACAACAGAAGTCATTTGAACAAGGGATAGAAGCACACCCTAAAAAATTAACCATTGTTCTGTTTATATAGGGTTACCATTTGTCCGGATTCTCCCGGACATGTCCGGCTTTTCTGAGTTAAAAATAGCGTCTGGGGGGAATTTGTAAATGTCCGGATTCCTCCCCATGCAGAGCACGCGCGGCTGACAGGGCTGCCGGCCGGATCGTGCCACTCGCACAGGGCTCCGGCAGCCAGAGCCCCTCCTCCGCTTCCCCCTCCTCTCCCCTGCTGCTTGAGATCACTCCCCTCCTCCCTCTCCCTGCATTCGCAGATCGCCGGACATTCGCAACGGGCCTCCGGCAGTCTGGAGCTCCTCCCTCAACCCCCCCCCCACTGCCCAGCGCGCCGCTCTGCAGGGGCGGGGTCCGGGCTGTGCGCTCCGCTGGGGAGCGCGGCAGCATGTTGGGCTCCGCGTGGAGCCCGACACGCTGTTCTGAGCGGCACGGTAAGGGGGTCAGGGGGTCGGAGAAGGGGCAGGGGAGTTCTGGAGGGAGCAGTCAAGAGACAGGGAGCAGGGGGAGGGTTGGATGGGTCAGGAGTTCTGGGGGGGGCTGTCTGGGGGTGTGGATAAGGTTTTGGGCTGTCAGGGTACAGGTAGGGGGTAGGGTCTCAGGAGGGGGCAGTCAGGGGACAAGGAGCGGGGGGAGGGTTGGGAATTCTGAGGGGGGCGGGAAGTGGGAGGGAGCGGAAGGGGCAGGGGCGGGGCTAGAGCAGGACGGGGGCAGGGCTAGGACGGGGCTCCTCCCGTCCTCTTTTTTGATTGTTGAAATATGGTAACCCTAGTTTATAGGCAGGGAAAGCCAATGGAGAAAACATAATATTAAATTTGTACCTTTATATTCTCCTTGCTGAGACCTAGTGCATATTACCAAAAAGATACAAAATTTGATATCAAAGCTTTGTTTTACAGCTACAAAGTGAACAAGTTCTGGATCACAGACGCAATGCATGGACTCCTTAGCTGAGCTGTTAGCAGCATCCACCCAGAGACCCCAATCCTCTCAGCAAATGGGTCCAGACTCAAACCCAACTCAAGGAATCATCAAATCAGATTGAGAACATCCTGTTCCACTATATTCCTGGTATTTTTTTGCATTCCTTCTAAATTAGGGGCTGCTCAGACCTAGGGTCAAATCCTTGTTCCTGTGCATGGGACACTCCCTGGGGTATGCAGAGAAGGAAAACATTCTTTCCTTTCCAGTTAGTAGCTTCAGTGGCCTCACACAGAGAGAGCACTCCTGTAACAGCACTTATCCCTAAGCAGGGGAATTGTATCTATCCTAAGGTTTTTATGGCACCCATCAGTCACCATAGTATCTAAGCAGCTAATTGCTGGTGGATTTGCATGGTCCTGAATATACTAGTCCCAGCTTCACCACTAACCTGGAGCACCACTTTTCCCAACTACACCCCTCATCCCCTGCAGCTGAAATATTGCATTAGTAGATTCTGTACTCTGTGCTTGCAGAATGGTTAGCGGGGAGGGGTTAAGATAAGAAAGTGGCAGGATTGCCTTCTAAGAACACTGCCCGCCCCCTGCCCATTGCATTTCTTTCCTCCTCTCTTTCAATGCAAGAAAATGCATTTCAATGCATTTTAACAAGGCATGTTAAAAGCTAAAGGCACTTTACAGTCAATATAAAAATAATCTGTCTTTACTCTGTTCTTGAGGTAACCATTTAACATTGATTAATTTAGTTGTCTTAACATTTCTTTATTTTATTCTGTCAAGGTACAATAGTGATTAAGCATATTAATAGATTTATAATAGTTTTAGCTGTCATTTAGTAAAAAAATATTTAGAGCTATTAGTAAATGAAAGTTAGGGTATTTGTTCAATAAGAAAACCTGAAGCATACATTTCAAGGACACAACAGAAATCCAGCATCCTATGGATTAATGTTTTCAGCTACATTTTGGACTCTGTAGAAGTGAAAGGACAAATTCCAAATCAACTGCACTCAGTATAAGCCAGAGCAGATCTGGACAAACTCTTTAATTTGTTTCTAAAGGGAAGAAGCTAACTTTCCCTCACATTATGGTCTCATATCATGCAAATTGTCAGTAATGTTCAAGGTACAGAGATAATCTGTATTCATATGTATTTTAGGTACTTAGCAGACATATGTAACTTCTATACAGTAGTGTTTGCATCATGAAACTATGTCTATGTACATTGATTGCTATACATGAAACAGCTTCATGATGCTTTTTTTATCTGCCCTGGGGGAAAAATATTGATTTTTATTTAAGCCTCTGAAACAACTATCAAACTATTAAAGTCACTCTTAACTAGCAGGTTACATAGATTTCCCTCAGAAAATCATCTAAGATCTTTAAAACAGAGAATGGACAAGAGGTGAATTTGGCCCAGTATATTTTATCAAATTAACACTATCTGATATTGCCTGTTAAAAACATCTGATATTACAAAAGCTAGACTATATATATTCTATAGAATATATATATATCTATATCTTATACTGCAAACTGATTTTGCTCAACATAATGGAATGCTTTGAAGATGTTTTACAATTCTCTTTCACTGGTTAGACACTACTCTAATAATTAACTCATAAAAATGATGGAGGTTCTTAATGGCACAAGCGTTTTACACATCAAGCATATTCAACTGCTTATTAAGCTTTTTGTGACTTTTTTGTTGCTGTTGATAAAATGCTACCAGTATATTTATTTATTTAGTCATGCTTTTAAAGCTGAAACTTTATTTATTTAAGTGAAGCACAGTGAAGCACAAGCTTCTGTACTTCTGAAATAAAAACATATGGTACAACTCCAGGGACTGAATTTTGCCCTCAGCTGCAGATGCAGATCTCCTTAACATCAAGTGAAACCACATGCATTTCTGAGAGAGGGACGGTCACATAATAATTGTTTTTAGTTGTCTTCTACTTTTATGTTTGTGGAAACAGACATATTTAAGTTATGACTGAGTGCTGAAGTGTGCCTGAGCTTGTAGAAACAGACGTACCGGGGCAACCAGGCATTTGCCCATTGGCATCCTCCCTTTCTTAAACCACTACATGCTAATATTCAGTTCAGCGTTCTGAAGGCCAAGCAGAACAGATAGTTGCCTGCTGCATCTAGGGATATGGTTTGTGTGTTGTTAGTTGGATGTAAGCTTACAAGTAAAGAAGATTCTTTGTTTAACACAAGCTCTCTTTGGGTTAATGTGGAGAGCAACATAAGCCTACCTTCTCCCTCCCCCACACATATATGTTCAGTGCTTTAGCTCCAGAGTGCTCTCTTTCTTTCTCTCTCCCTCCTCAAATGTTGGCTGCCTGAGGCACTTCACACAAGGAAACAGTATCCTTTATTGGCTTCTGCTCTCTCAACGAATCACAGTCCTGAGACTTCCCTGTTCTGCCAACATACATAATTCAGAGATAATGTGACATGTGATACCAAAAATTCCATGAGAGAAAAGAATATGCACACTATTCCCCCCCCTTTTTAATGAGCGAGTAAGCCATTTTCTGGAGGGATAATTACCTGGCAGAAGATTTGCTTTTTAAACTAAAAATTTGAATTTTATTACTCCATAATACGAATGAATGAGTTCCGGTAAATGGAAAAGTGTGTCATATACCCATAAGATGAACACCCAGCATTCAAAAATCATGAGTCTGGCCTCAAAAAATCATGAAATTGGCTAAAAATCATGAGATTTTTCAAAATAAAATTCCTTTTGTCTTCTGTTTTTTGAGACTTTAGGCCTTTTAAGCTTTTCTCCATAACAACAACAGCTACAAACCTACTTTGGGAGTGTCTCAAAGTCACTACTCCTGAAGCCGCTGCTTTAAGAAGACGTAAAATGTATTAGACTCACAATAAAATCGCAACAATTCTGCGAAGGTTTTGTCAAGTTAATCTAAGCACCACAGAAGGTACTATAGTATACATGATACTTTCCAATTCACTGTGTATGGAATGCTATAAATCATGTTCATATTTTGAACTGAAAATTCCTAGTCTGTTGTGTTCTCATACATGATATTCTGAAACAGTTAAGTATTATGAGGAATATTGGTGAAGATTTTCAGAAACTGACACCTGAAATTAGGCTTTAAGGCTGGGATTATCTCTTGGGCCTAAACGAGTTAGACACCAAACTTTCATGGGGTTTCAGTGGAAGTTGGTTGCCAGGCTTCTTTGGGCCTATTTGAAAAACACAGCCTAATTCCTTATTTAAGTTCCCAAATAAGTGGCTTGACTTTTAAATGTGCTTGAGTTATTTAAGTGCCAAAATATGGATTTAGGATCCTACCTTTAGGAAATTTTGGTCTATGTCACAGTACTAGAACTGTCCCTGATGAAAAAAATCAACATTTACAAATGAGATGGATGGCAGGAGAGAGATCACTTGATCATTGCCTGTTGGTCCACTCCCTCTGGGGCACCTGGCATTGGCCACTGTCGGTAGACAGGATACTGGGCTAGATGGACCTTTGGTCTGATCCAGTACGGCCATTCTTATGTTCTAAATCGATATAATACACCCATCAATTTCTGCACCCAAAGGCCTTGAGAATGTCAAAAATACACACTAGCCACATAAAAGTATGTATGCACTTTTAATGAGTTCCTGACCTGAGTATCCACAATACTGCATATGCACATATTAAAAGATTTGCTTGTGTGTTCTAGGTATGATAGTCCTGACTCATTCTGGTAATGAGTAATTAAATATGTAAAAAAGACCAAAAACCCTTGTGTAGCCAAACAAGTCCCTATTACTTACATATAAATATGAGGAAGCTTAATATAATACCTCAATCCTATCAAAGTCAACTAGAATTCTAACTGGCTCAAGTTTTGACTGTTATAGCAGCCTTTTGCTAAAAACAGACATTGGAGGTCAAACAATGTCCTTTCTCATAAAAAGAAAGGACATACAGACCTGCAATGCTTCATCACATTGTATTTCTGCAATGGATGAAGAGATTTGCATATAATATCACTAAATATTATTGTATGCTTTCAGATGAAAAGGAGTAAGGTCCAAGGCATTGTTAATATTTTAAATAATACACATTTTCAAACAGTTATGCACTACAACACTGGGTAGGTCTGTTCCATATGTTTTGGAGGATGACAGAATACCACGTGATTGTAACCTACAGGCTATATAGTGCACTTAATCCATTGCCAAAAATGGGATTTACTTTGTGGATTTATGTCATTATTCAGCATGGCCAAAATGTGGAGGGGGGGACTATCAAGATCTCAAACTGTACATTTAGAGATATGTAATAGTGGAATTAAGATTTTTTCCCCAGTATGCACATGTGCAGAAACTGGATTGACATCAAGGACAGAAAAGAAAGTTTAACTGAAATTTCAATGGGGTGCTATTAATAGGTGTAGGCATGTTACATAATGCCAAGAGATAATCACAGAGACCAGGATCCTATTGTGCTAGGCTCTGCATTTCCTTTATAACCCTGGGCAAGTCATTTACCCTCCTTGTGCCTCAGTTTCCTGTTAAATAGGGCTAATAATTACTTAATTCACCAAGTTGTTCTAACACTAAGTAAAGCATAGTGAGATCCTCAGATGGAAGATACAGTATAGGAGCAAACTATTATTGTTACTATGATTGGATATTATGGAGCTTTTCACGCTTTATCCTACACTTTCTGTGTATAGTTTTCCTGGGTATAATTAAACTGCAATGGTTCATCCCAATGGGGGCTGTAGATTAGTGGTGGATGCAGTAATTTGCATATAATTTCCCTAAATATTATTATATCCTTTCAGATGAAAGAAGCATTGTACAACTTATTTTTAGTATTATAAACAATCTACATTTTCAAACAATGATGCACTTCAGAAACGACTTAATCCGAAAGGGTACTTTTATTGCCTCTTAGCTTCATATTTTCAAAATTAGTGTATGGTTCAGTGATAAATGGAGACATCATTTGTATCCCAGTAATATCTAGAGGTCACATTTGACACAGAATGCCATTGTGCTAGGCACTGTACAAATGTTTGTTGGATAAATAATATACAGATTTACTTACATATCACATTATATAAAGACAGTAGACAGCGATTATTCCAATTAGCCATTGGAACTTAGCATGGGAACTCTCAGAAATCCATCATACTGCCTTCCTTTCATATTATGTACATATATATAAAGAGAAATATTTTTTCACAGTATATAATTTGAAATAATTTTCTAGAAACCAACAAGAGAAAGGAAAATCAAAATTAAGGCTCAAACTCTGACCTTAAGCAGTAATTCAATCTTTAAATTGCTTTTTTGTTCCTAGATATTGCAGTAGTGTATATATGGTTTGTAAACTCACATACTAAACTCTGTCCTTTGTAATACTGTACTCATAAGGGCACAAAAGTTATGCATTAATAAATTTCAGGTCCTTCTTTTTAAAAAAATCTGTTGCTCTGTTTCTGCCATAACCTTAAGATTACATAAATCCAATTTTTAGCCTGTGGATGCACAAAGTGCCCCTTACAATGCACTTGTAATGCTTGTGTGCAATCATCTCTGCTGAATAGTTAATTTATAGCTTTTTTGTGAGGTACAGCTCTTCCTCTAATTAACTGCTATCCACGCTATCCTTGACCTACTGTACTTTGACAAAGCCAGATACACGAGCAATTTTCTGCAGAACAGTTATAAAAGCCAATACTTTTAATGCATATGACAGTTTTATATGTTTTGTCATTCTTAAAGTATTCTGGCATTCAGAGTTCATTCAAATTTTGTAAAGAATATACAACTGCTAAGACTGAGTAAAAACTTAAAATTATACAAAAATTTCTATAATTAGCAAAGACCACTTTTTTGTTAACAGGATATAATTCTGCAAGCCGATAGCTATGAAGATGATAATATGAAAATCTTTCATTTGGTACAGTTTATAAATGCATTTAATGACCTCTAGGAGGTCACTTTAACAAATTAATATTATCTTAAGGATCTTTCAGCTGAACTTGATTTAACTGGATGAGTCACAATTACACACAAGTTACTATGGTGAGTCAGAGATCCTCTATATCAACTTCTTAAGTGAAATGTGGATCCATAAATATTGAATCACTATCAGTATCCCAAGTTGTCTCAGATCCACAGTCTGTGAAGAGTTAGCCTCTCAAATGGTGAGCTCTTGTGACTGAGATTTCATGCATCTTGCCATAAAATATTTTATTTTGTGCAAGAGCAAAATCATCATAAGCTCCAAGGATTTTGGTGGTTTGTGCTTCTTTCACACACCATCAGAGCCAATATAACACTGAAAGCAATGGAGTGAATAAATATGTCTTGCCTGGGTAAGGACTCCAAGATCAAGCTCTGTGATTTTTTTATTCTTGAGAGAGCAGCTAGGGCAAAATTTGAACCATACAAGTCAAATTAGAGGTTGTATTTATAAATCTCAAATGGAATATTTTCAAAAGCACACATCCACATAGCTTTAGGGAAATATTTGTTTTTAATTAAAGCATGACTGATGTAAATGCAATTATTATAAGATTATCTAAAACAAGTTCTGATATAAATTTGGACTAAATATAAATTTGAAATGATGATTCGGTATTTCCCTTCCTGCTTGAGAGTATAAGAATTGACCCTGCCCCTCTGCTGTCTATGGCTTTGTCTTGACTAGGAAAATAGTAAAGGTTAAGTCAGGTTTAGCTAATAAGATCTAGCTAATTCCTGCCTAAATTTGATCATTTATCCTATTCTAGACCAGGTCTGTTAGTCTGTGTACAACCTACTCTGATGAATCTTTCCACCTCCTGGCTACATTTTGATTCTATCCTGAGCAGTGAATCTAATCTCTCTTCTCTACTCTTTGTATGATGAAGAAGGTAATGGATGGTTTCTTTTTTGTTTTATATGTTACATGTTTTATATGAGGGCTCTTTAATACTTTTGATGCTTTCATCAGGAGAAATCCAAAGACCCATGTTCTGTGGTTCTTAATCAAGCAAACCTCCCTTTGAAGTCAATAGAAACACTTGATTTAAAGAGCCAGCTTGGGATAGCCAAAGAAAAGAGCCCTGAGAAATACAGTCTTAAATTGAAATCTAACTATGGTGACCAGATGTCCTGATTTTATACGGACGGTCCTAATTTTTGAGTCTCTTTCTTATATAGGCTCCTATTACCTCCCACCCTCATCCTGATTTTTCACATTTGCTGTCTGGTCACCCTAAATCTAACTGATAGGCATTAGGGTCAAAATGTATCCATTTAAGTTAAATCAGAGATGAATTTAGCCTTAAGACTTTGAGAAACAGAATTCTTTATGAAGGGCTTATTTCTTCCAGGAATCTCTGGCTTGATTATTAAAGGACTATAATCAGGTGTAGACCTCAATACATTATTGTTCTATTTTGTTTCTTACTTTATGTTTTACAACCATGCAAACTTAATTCATTCCTATTGTGCATATGCAGTATGATGCAGTCTTTATTTACATAATTGCATGCTATTATTTCCAGAGGACTCATGCCACATTTGGCAAAGCTGCTGTCTGGATGAATCTGTGTTGCGTAATGAAGAAGGCTGTTGTTGGTAGGATCCCTGTCTTATTTGTTGTACAAGTTAAAAGTTAAAATTAGATAATGTTATAAGCAACTGAAAACAGGGTCTTATGGGAAGTGTTGGGCAACGTTAATTATAGACATCACTACCAATTCTACCTATAATATGTTTGCATCTGAATATATGATAATCAGGGAATTTCTTTATCAGTCTCTTAGCATACACATGACACCATCTGACTTCCTTGGTGGCATGTATTCAGCTATCTGAATCTAGGATGAAATAATTATCCTTTATTATCTAAAGCGCCTGAACAAATAAATTATATCTTCCTTTTTCAGGTGATAGAATCTTTACCAAAATACTAAAATTGTTTTTGTTGCTGAAAGAGGTGAAACTCAATGTAAAAAGAATGTACACAATTATTTGCCTACATTTGCTCATGCAGTCACTGAATGTGAGTTTGATTACTGGGTATTTGCATGTGCAAATGGTCAATTAGATTATCCACATGCACCATTGTGGTAATTGTATGTGTAGTTTAGAGTCCTTTCTTTTTTAATATTGGGTTAATATTTTTTCCTAAAATATATCATACATACTGTATATTAAAATGTGAATAATTGGAATTTACAATAATTCTCAAACTATCCAAATCTGCCAATTTCATACTAGCAAATTATTAAATACTGACATGCAACTGTTCCAGTGAAGTGTATCATGGAATCAGGTTGAATTTGTAGCTTAAATCAGCTGTGGGTGTTTTTTGCAGTCTAGACATTCCCTAAACATCTTCCCCAAGGCAAGTCCTTGGGGGGAGGGATAGCTCAGTGGTTTGAGCATTGGCCTGCTAAACCTAGGGTTGTGAGTTCAATTCTTGAGGGGGCCATTTAGAGATCTGGGACAAAAATCTGTCTGGGGATTGGTCCTGCTTTGAGCAGGGGGTTGGACTAGATGACCTCCTGAGGTCCCTTCCAACCCTGGTATTCTATTCTATTCAAAATGTCAGCTGACGGGCTTGCAGGGCTTGGGCTGTGAGGCTATTTAACTGAAGTAGAGATGTCTGGGTCTGGGCTGGAGCCCAGGCTGTAGGACCCTCCCCCTACATGGGGACCAGAGCCCAGGCTCCAGTCCGAACCTGAACACCTACACTGCAGCTTTATAGTCCTGCAGCCCAAGCAGACACAGGCCACATGTCTTATTGCTGTGTAGACAAATCCGTATTGACTTCTGCAGGGTTTAGTCAGAGCTCTTTACTGGAGAAAACAGTAGGTGATAATTATTCTTATGCTGATGCAGTTGAAGACTTTACTTCATGCAGTATCAAAGGACTTGCCTCCCCCCAAAAAACAACAAAACAGATAGATGCCCAGTACTAATTTTCGGCTTTATTATGTGTGCTGTTTCTACATTTGTTATTCACACTTTTGTGGCTACTCTTAACGTTTGATCCTGTTCCCGTTGAAGACAGTGGGCATTTATTTTGTCTTAAATGGGCCGCTAGTATATTTCATGAGGATTCTTAGTGGTTAGGAGCAAAATATATGTTAGCTCACTAAATTAATACTTGGGTAGGTTCTTCATGCTAGAGAAATAAAAACCAAAAACCCAGAATTTATCTTGCTTGAAGACATTTTAATTAACTCATTAACTAATATGACTGTTCTCCAACACATCTGCTATACGGGACCAAATTTCCTATGTGATTTCAAAGCAACTCCTCACTTGCACAAAAAAGTTGGACACAAACTGTATTTGCATTAGTATAGTGATAGCTAGACATCATTGGGGTAGTTAAATTATGCAGATTTAGATACTGCTTTTTCAAAATTTGGCTGATAGTGGTACAGCATGAAAAGAAGAATGGGGATAGGAAGGTACTGCTTTTTCCTACTTTTCTATTACTCAAGACTTTACCTTGCATTTTTCATCAGAATGAAGAGAGCATTTTGCTATTTACATGTAGGCCCACTCACTATGAAACAAAAAACTTGTTTTTTTTTTTCATTCTCTCATCAGCCCAGTTACAATTACAGTAAATCTTTTTCAAAAGTGGTAGCCTTCGGGCAGTAAGCAGATGTTGCTCAAAGCTGTTCAGTACAGAAGGTAAGAGAGAAACAAGCCATGTTTACAAAATAGGAAATGGGAAAAGGGGCATCTTGCTCTGTTTTCAGCATGTTCGTCCCATAGTATTTTCACAAAAAATACTAGATGAAGCCAGAGTGTCAACAATGTGGTAAGAATTAGTTTAACAACAAAAACAACATATCAAATAAAGCTGCTCCCTGAACATAATATAATCTGGGTAGCCAAGGAAAAATGGTATTATGTTGAGTCAAACATTACATGCTGGACATTTTCACTTGCCTTTGAAACCCCACAGGAGGTAATGTTTTCTGCAATGTCAGCACAATCAAAATCATCACCCCACAGCTTTGCCGAATAAAATTCAATTGATATTCAATAATGAAAGCTGGGGAGTCTCGATTGTTGGAACTGTATAAAGTTTCACCTCAGAAAGCAATGGGGAGCCAAAGGGAAAATATCAATGTGGCCAAAATAGCACTCTAAAAGAGCACATTACATACGAGACTGCAGCATACGTCACCCACTCCCCACACTCACAAAATGTGCTCTCAAAATGGCATTTTGAAAGTCTTTCTAAAGCTGAATTGCAAGGCTTGAAAGAGTTTTTAAGAACCATTTAAAGTCCCAGTTCAACAACACTTTTATGTAACATATCTGAAATGCAGTTCTTCTTTACTCACCTGTCATGTCCTGAGTTCAAATTTCTTTTTTTCCTCACCTACAATAATTAATGACATCGCAAACATGAAAAGAGCCAAATTCTAAGAAGAAAATCCATATCCTCTTCAGTAAGCCTTAAAGGGTTGTCATTGCTGGTAGAGTTTGGCCCAAAATGTTCTTTGCCAGAAAAAGCAACTCAAGCAGAGATTAGAATGTATTTAGGATTCAAGAGATGAGGTGAAGGATTATGAAGGTGGTATTTCAATTTTTTTCAAAAGGATAAGTCATATCACATGGCCTTTCCTATCTTGTAAAGATATCTTACTATAAGTTCTGCCATACATGGCAATGACTAGAAATATATAAATATAGGCGTTTTTTCGTTGTTCAATATCTATTTTAAGAACACTATAGTTCATTTTATAGCAATGACTCTGGATTTTAGCATAAGATTGGTGCTGTTCCATTAGTACCAGGCATCCTGAACAGTAAAAGCAAATAGAAACTCCAAAAGTCTATTAAATAATTCCATTAAAATATATTGGTATCCTTCCATCTTTGAACGAATGTTCCAAATGTCTTCATTTTAGATTATCATATCATATCCAGGATCTCTCATATCTTAATAATGCATACAGTCACTTAATAAGAACAGAAAGATAAATCAGAATCCTGTGATGAAGCTGGCTATCTAAATGAATCATGAACAGATCCTATGTTTTCTCCCATCTCCCTCTCCCCCCACCAAAGATTTTCTGCACTTACAACATCTTCTAAGTAGAATTTTTATGTATCACTTGAAGAAGAGTCAAGTGTGTAAAGAGAATTTGGGACAGCCTAGCTTAAAGCAAAGATGTTAAATTTACTAGAATGAATACTTAGCAGATAACATCTGTATTCAGATATTAAACAATAAATAGTTTTGTTTAAAAAGCTTGTGTGTGTTAATTAAGTAAAAGGATGAAACTAACATATCCTCATCTTAAATGTATATAAATAAATTATAGAAGTGCAAAGTACAAGTTTGCCTGAGGGTCTGGCCTCAGAGGATCCATGACTTAAGTCATAATGGAAGAAAAATGTACCATTCCCATTTTTTGGGTAAATAACTCTCTAAAGTTCAGAGAAATGGCCTGATATTGAGATACACAATGTTTTCCAGGGTATTATATCAAAAAGTAATAATTTAGAATCTCAATTGGTAGTTACTCACATAGTTATAAAGATAAAACTTAACTTCTTTGGTCTTTTTTCTTCAAAATAGAAAACATTTTGTGAGTGCTATATATTCAGGGAATTAATATGATAAACACAAAATAAGAAAGTTTAACAACTGAAAAAATAATCACATGACATTTAATGTGTCTTTGGAGTCAA
>NW_020664393.1:44114162-44131007 GCF_002925995.2 Terrapene triunguis | reverse complement strand
GCTTTACCATACTGAGGTTCCCATTCTGCAGCCCCCCATTCTGCAACAAGCCACGGCCTGCAGACGTTCCAAATGCATTCTCATTTTACCAACTACTGTCCTGGCACAAACCTGAATATCTGCAGGCAGCTAATGACTGACAAAAGGGATGAACACACAAATACATTTTGATAAATCCTTTCCAGGCTTTGGAGCTGCTCTGCAGAGGTTACTTCTGTCCATGCTCTGCCTCCTTTTGCCCCCTGCACACTGCCACACATTGATCACACATTCCCTATGTGGCTTCCCACACCAAGCCATTATTGGGCAATGGAACAATAGCATTCCTGCACATGGGGTGACTCTTCAGCCACAGAAGAGGGGCTGGATTTGCTCTGGATTTGTGGAGTTTAAATGTTATTTAATATTGTTCCAATTGTTAGCAGCCTGAATTTAGGGATCCTGAAACTGATTTTAGCACAGTTGCCAACTTTCATGCGGTAAATAAGCACCCCAACTTTCACAATATGTCAAAAATCAAGCTAATCCCATTTCAAAACAAGGCCAAAACAAGACAGTCGCTAAGAACCCCAACACTCTATGTGACTAGATCCCCCCAGCGTGCAGTCTGGGACTGTGGCGGGCCCACTGTGCACCCCTGACTCTCTCCCCCCCTTGCCCCTGCTTGCCAGGAGCCGATTAAAAAAAAAAAAGACGCAACAAGCTACAGCAAGCAACAAGCTACAAGTCAAACAAGCAACAAGCTACAAGCCCAAAACTAGCCAACAAGCAACTCACAAGCCAATTGAGCCAAAAACAAGCCCAATTTCTAAGTTTTTTCCGCAGGTTTGGCATGTCTGGATTTTAGATGGAAAATGGTCCAAAAGAGAAAAGCTAGCTCTCTCAGTGAATCTTCCTGTATAAATGCTTTTAATAAATAGATGATTAAGTACAAATGCATATATAATCAATTAGATTTTAAAGCCCATATCAAGTTTTCATCTGCAAATTTTTCTTTAAATTAGTTATTGAATTTTTCAGCTTCTATACTTAATTTTCTTGTCTTTATCTCAAGGAAACCTCATCATACTAAATTGCTCCACAGCATGCTCCTGAACTCATTTTGAATGTTGAACTGTAGCCTCTGGCAAAATTAAATATACAATTGTGTTTTTTCTTTGTTCTGTCATGAAATATCTTAGGTATTTTCTCCCAAAGCCATCAGAGACAACAAATAAATGGGATATTTCCCTTCATTTGGAAGAGGCAGAATTCATTTTATCTGAATTACATTCTTTAAAATAATTGTCATAAACTCTGCCAGTATTATTACCGCAGAATGGCCCAGGCCACAGACCTGACAGGTGAAATTCCCCATTGCATTCAGTTGTAATTCTCCTGCTTTAGGGACTACAAGATCAATACTAAATTTGTAATGTTAATATTCATAGTTGATATAGTAAAACTTACATTATTAAAAGACAAAGGATAACACTGAATAGTTCATTCGGCAACAGCTTTTCATTCTGTTTAAGAACAACAGCTGCGATGTACTTGATCTCAATCAAGGTATAGAGCATCCTTTTTTATCTCTTTCACTCACAGATTAAAATTGCAGTTGAATGGAAATAAGTCACTGTTTTGTTTGATTCTGAATTTCCCCCCTAACTATTCAGGAAAACAACCTCTCTCTTGGACAGTTATGCAATGATAGACAATGGGACAAAACTAAGATGAACATTCTAGCTTTTTGTTATTTTATTTTAATTGTATTTTACATTCCCATATGCACCTTGTAAGGACAAACAAAACAAACAAAAACAGTGCATCAAACATTTGCTATTCTTCCTGAAGGACAATAATGCATTGAATATAATTCTAGCTATGAAGAAAGTTTACACATACCTTTATCATTTGAACTTGTTTTCCACCTTGTCAAGAATGTTTTTGTTTTAAAAATCCTGTATTTTCACATATATGAAATAGTATAGTACACTGGAAAAGAAATTGATCCTTATACAAATTATCCATTTTTTAAACCTGATTTGAACAACAAAATGATATATTTTAAAGGGTTTAAATGTAGAGGTGATGCATAAAATGGTATAAGTTTAGACATAACATAAGAACGGCCATACTGGGTCAGACCAAAGGTCCATCTAGCCCAGTATCCTGTCTTCCGACAGTGGCCAATGCCAGGTGCCCCAGAGGGGATGAATAGAATAGGTAATCATCAAGTGATCCATCCCCTGTTGCCCATTCCCAGCTTCTGGTAAACAGAGACTAGGGATACCATCCCTGTTAAACTTGGCTAATAACCATTGATGGACCTATCCTCCATGAACTTATCTAGTTCTTTTTTTGAACCCTGTTATAATCTTGGCCTTCACAACATTCTCTGGCAAGGAGTTCCACAGGTTGACTGTGCATTGTGTGAAGAAATACTTTCTTTAATTTGTTTCAGACCTGCTGCCTATTCAGTTCATTTGGTGCTACCTACCTCTTGTGTTATGAGAAGGAGTAAATAACGCTTCCTTATTTACTTTCTCCACACCAGTCATGATTTTATAGCCCTTGATCATATTCCCCCTTAGTCGTCTCTTTTCCAAGCTGAAAAGTCCCAGTTTTATTAATCTCTTCTCAGAGGCAATATGATATTTTCTATTTTATTATCTATCCCTTTCTTAATGATTCCAAACATTCTGTTCGCTTTTTTGACTGCTGCTGCACATTGAGTGGATGTTTTCAGAGAACTATCCACAGTGACTCCAAGATATCTTTCTTGAGTAATAACAGCCAATTTAGAGCCCCTCATTTTATATGTATAGTTGGGATTATATTTTCCAATGTGCATTACTTTGCATTTATCAACATTGAATTTCATCTGCCATTTTGTTGCCCAGTAACTCCGTTTTGAGAGATCCCTTTGTGGCTCTTCAAAGTTTGCTTGGGACTTAACTATCTTGAACAATTTTGTATCATCTGCAAATTTTGCCACCTCACTGTTTACCCCTTTTTCCAGATCATTTATGAATATGTTAAATAGGACTGGGCCTAGTACAGATCCCGGGGGACACCACTATTTACCTCTCTCCATTCTGAAAATTGACAATTTATTCCTACCCTTTGTTTCCTATCTTTTAACCAGTTACCAATCCAGGAGAGGACCTTACCTCTTATCCCATGACAGTTTACTTTGCTTAAGAGCCTTTAGTGAGGGACCTTGTCAAAGGATTTCTGAAAATCTAAGTACACTATATCCACTGGATTCCCGTTGTCCACATGCTTGTTGACTCCCTCAAAGAATTCTAGTAGATTGGTGAGGCATGATTTCCCTTTACAAAAACCATGTTGACTCTTCCCCAACAGATTGTGTTCATCTATGTGTCTGACAATTTTGTTCTTTACTATTTCAACCAGTTTGCCCGGTACTGAAGTCAGGTTTACCGGCCTGTAATTGCCAGGATCACCTCTGGGGATCACAAACTTCCTTAATCATATTTAATCATACTTTGTCAATGTGTAAAGGAGTCAGTTGGAGTAACTGACATGCTGAGGACCTGGAAGAAGGAGGAAAGCTTCTTTAGTAATCACATTGTGTAGTTTCCCAATTCAATGGTTACTTACAGAAAGATTCTTATACAGACTACCAATTCATCTAACATCAATTCACGGTTCTCAAAAGTTTTTAATTCTACAGACTACCAGGAAAGGCTCTATAAACTATAGTAGAACATGGACCAAATTTGAGAACCCCTGCTCTATTTTACAATTTGTAAAAATAAAAAATCCAATAACAACATCTATGATCTGATTCTCATTATGTCTCACTGTGTTGCTTTCAGAAGTACAGCTGATAGATCGTCTCTGGCTTCTTTTTAATTCTACTGATTTTGCTTATAGTACTCTTACAAAGGCAGATGCCTTATACAAGCATGTAAAATCACCACTACAGAAGTGCAGAACAGTTTATAAATGTCTACCTAAGAAAGCTAAATTATAAATAGAACAGCTCAAAGCAACGCCTTTCAGAGTGTACTTCAGAAGTCTCTTGTGTAAGCAGAACAAAGCAGACAGAAAAGAAAGATAAAAAGCTTTGGGCACACGATTACACACAAGTTCCTGACAAAGTCTTTTCGCTCTTATGAGACCACAAGACATAACATAAAATTTAGGTAAATAACCCATCAGGCTTATCACAAAGTTCTTCATATGACTAAAGTGAATGTAAAAGCTAGTAAGAAGGCAGAGAGAATGCAAGACAAATGAAAGCTAGCATGATTTCAAATGCTACAGTATTTCCAGGTAAGCTGAATAAGCAGTGTTGTAGGTCTGGCAGATAGAATTGCAAATCAGCATGGTAAGGGATTTGCAGGAATCATCTAGTGAGCCTCACTGATTAAACTACTTTTTATTGTGAAGCACTTGCATATTTCAAAGTATTACATAAATAAGTCTTCCTTAAGAAACTAATGCCTGAGAGGAAATGGTAGAGCCCTGAGAGTATACATTACCATTGAGAAAAAAGCAGAAACAGGGTGGAGGCAGAGAAGAGGAGGAGCTTGTAGCAACAGTTTCTCAAATGAAAAGATTTAAAATACTATAGGGATACAGGGCTAACTTTTCAAAAGGTCTCTGATTTCATTCCCACAATGAAGGGAAGGGGGGAGGGATAGCTCAGTGGTTTGAGCATTGGCCTGCTAAACCCAGGGTTGTGAGTTCAATCCTTGAGGGGGCCACGTTGGGAACTGGAGTAAAAATCTGTCTGGGGATTGGTCCTGCCTTGAGCAGGGGGTTGGACTAGATGACCTCCTGAGGTCCCTTCTAACCCAGATATTCTATGATCTACACAGACGTTCACATTCTTTCATTGGTTTACCTAAATCCTTTATGTCACCAGCTGGTCCATGCTCTATCTGAAATGATCCCAATTCAGTACTTAGTAAGATGTCCACCTCATAGATAACACCACCATAATTAGAACTAAGTGGTTCCCTTGCTACCATTCTGAGTGAAGAAGCCAAAGAATGAATGGGTGTGGAAACTGAACTACTATTATATTTTGTCTTGGTTAAACACCAAAAATATGTTGAATGCTGGACAAGACACAAATACTGTTCCTGCTCTGAATGGCAGATACAAATAAAACAAAATTAACTTTGTATACATAAAATTATTACCTCATGACCCTGATTTATGTGGGTTAATGTTTGTGGAATTTAGCAGACATTGATAAAAAAGGAAGTGGGGGTGGAGGAGGAGTTGTAGCAATAGGAGAAATCTAAGCATATGGGCAGCATGGAAGATTGGGAGGAGGAAGCAAATGGGATGGTAAGTAAAGCGTCTTTGGTGGAGAGAAGACAATGAGGGGAACAGGCTAAATAACAAGATTTGGAGGCTGTGGTAGAATTGTGCATGGCTTCAAAGCAAGTTCAAGAAGTTTAGACTTGCCACTGTGGGCAAAAGGAAGACTATGACAGGATTTGAAGAATGGGCCTTTGACTGGTAGGAAATAAAGATCAACCCATTAAAAATAAAGCACTTCTAAATAAATCAGTTTAGAGAACCAGTTATGCTAAAAATATATTTCTGTGCTTGAAAAGATGGGCAAGCATGTACCCTGGTCTTACACTTATACCTGTGCTCTAAACTAGGCATGTAATATTTGTAGGTTCTTATTTCAGCATACAACAATTTCATGCTTTTCAGCATCAGTTTCTGAATATGCTTAAATTCATGGATGTCCAGCTGAATAAGCAACTAGGTGCACAATTGACAGTTTTGAGAATAAAATAGAGTCATGGCTGTTTTCAAAATGTAGCCCTCTGCATTTCAAGAGGAAAGATTTGACTCTCTGAAGTCATTCAACAATTGACTTTGGTTCAGTGACCACCACATGCATGCAAGTATTAACTCAGTTACCATTTCAGAAACCAGCTGCTGACCAAGAGGCTGTTTGTGCTAGAAGATAAACAGATTATCATTTTCTACTGAAGTTGTAGGGTTATAAACGATAAAGGGCAATGATTTCTTCTAACAGGATTTTCTTTCAGTGATCAGAGCATCAAATATATACTTGTAAGCAGAGAAAAAATAGCTTCACTAACAGAATAATAATGCTATCTGGAGATCTAATTTTCTCCTACTCAGAATTCAAATTCAGAGAAAGGGGGTTGGCTCCCTGCTGTACCAATCATAGAAGTCCCCAACCTTCCTCTCCCCCCATTCCATTCCTTTAACCAACACCTCCTTTTTAAGTCCTTTACCAAGCCATTCATTCAGTCACTGGATGTCTTCCCTATGGAGTAGCTGCACTGGACAGCCACCCCACTTATATAATGAGTTGCAACATATAGTCTAATTCCCATAAGTGCTGGAACTAGGGGTGCTGCTGCACCTTCTGGCTTGAAGTGGTTTCCATCATATACAGGGTTTACAGTTTGGTTCAATGGCTCTCAGAGCTACCACTATACAAATTGTTCCAGCACCTCTGTTAACTCCCTTCATGCCACAGGTCAACAAAGCCCTCCTTGAACCTGCTGAGGGGAAGGTGAAAACCCCAAACTCTGCCTAGACCAATCTGGTGGTAAGGGAAAATTCCTTTCCAGCCCTCCTAAAAAGGGTCGACTAGCGCAATGCCCACAGCAGGTCTTGACCAAATCTGATATTTCACCATCTTAAGGGGAGGGAGGGTGGGTGAGTGCTGCTTCAGCCTGCTCCATATGAAAAGGGGCTTCAGACCCTGGGCTGCCCCTTTTAAGCCCTTTGGCCCATCCGAATTCCAGGGGATGTCAGTGTCACCACTTGACCCCTTTTCAGCAGTTTTACCTCTCTCTCTCCCCTCCTCTCCATAAAGCATTGTTCCCTTCATTCAGCCAGCCAGCCAGCCAAATTCCCAGTCAGTTAATGGTGTGGTACGGTCATTGGTAAATCTGTGAGTTTGTCAGCTAATGGTTGAAGAGAGACCAGTACCTACAAATGCTGTACTCAAGGCACAGAGAACCAAAACAAGTACGCTACAGAAAAAAAAATATTAAGGCAACGGGAAGGAGCAAGACCAAAACTACAGTAAATAACAGTAGCGAAAGGTAGGAAGGGCTGTAAGAATTCTGTAAACCCGAAAAAAAAATCTTGCATCTAGTACATAACTAAAACAATGGCAGATTTTCCATTTTCAAAACTGTATCAGTTAGGTAGAATTAATTCAATACATTTTCGTTCCCTACTGTCACATTTGGGGATAAATTCTATCATCATACAGGCACATTCAACTTCTATTGACACTGATGGGAGACAGGCATGAGCAGTTGAGGGCAGAGTTAAATAGACTAGATTTCTGTTCATAATGAACAAATCTCTCTGTTGTTTGAATATACTGATAGTGTGGCACAGTTTAGTAGTCTAAGAACTACAGCAAGACCCAGGAATTCCTGAATTATAATTAGGACTCTGACACTGATTTCCGATGTGTCCTTCATCAAAGAATGTCTTTTGTCTGTATTTCCAAACATGAAGTATAGACAATACTACCTGCTCACATACATGGGGTTAATAAATGCAAGATAAGTACTTTGAAGATTGAGATTGATATATAATTACATGATAGCTATGATATATAACTACTGGACAATATTTTGTAACATTTTAAAAGTAGTCAAATAATACATAGGAATGTTGTCTGTTAAGATTTCAGCATTTTTTCTTATTTATGTACCCCATTAATTAACCTAGCACAATGTCTACATCTCTCAAAAACAAACACTAAAAGTAATGTAAAGAAGAAATAAAGATAAAAGAGTTTCACAAAAAGAAACTGCAAGTCAGCAGTAGAAATCTAAGTGAAACAGTGAAGTACCACTAAGCAAAAAAGCCAACATGTCAGCAAAAATGAATGGGTTTATATTCTAAATTTCTGTCCTGAATGTTAGCTCATGTTTTCCCCTCCGGTAACCTTTAACACGTGCTGTTATTTCAAAGTCACTCTCGGCACTCATTTAGATGGACTCCTATTACCAAAAAACCCTTCTCCTTTTAACATATTTAGTAGTTATATTTATTCTGATAATATTCTATTTGACAATTTTATCACTGATGAACCTTTTTCAGCATGTGCAGGTTATTTAGACTCCTTTGTTTTTGACCTTGCACTCTGCCATGAGCACTCTTCAGAGCAAATATCATTTGTGATCCAGGGATTCTGACATGATTCTTCTTCAGGGACCAAGTTAATTTTTTTTCCCAGTTTTTCTATGACTGAAAAGTTATGCTACTGCAGTTAACGTAAGAGCTTCTGCTGAGACTAATCTGTTTATAGTGGACGAAAGCTTGTTTCGTTAGTGCAGATAGCAAGAGAAGCTGCTGATCCATGTGTACATTCAGCCCTTAGATAGTTTGTGTGAGGTTTGCACTGTTGCCTTCTGTGGGGGTTCCAACCCAAGAGGTCAGCTTGAACTTGCATTGAGAACTCCTCAGGAGTTAGCTAGACATATCCTTTTCCCAGCGAGCACAGACACCCCCATTTTTTAAGCTGCACTGCCAAGCTAGTGGACCCCACCAGTGGAGAAATATAAGTGTACCTTGAGTCACTTTGACTCAGCCCTCTACACAGATTTTCAGATAACAAGGGCCTTCCACTGAGGTCTGTGCCACTAGAGCAAACAGAGCTTAGAGGTTTTAGGCCCAATCAATAGTCTATTGTGGTCACCTTATGACTTATATCTTCTAGCATCAAGTGTCCTGTTCATAAAAAGGGGGAGGGAGAAGACTGTAAATTATCCATTATTTGAAAACAAGCAACTATATGTCCAATTATACAATTTTAAAGTAGTGCAAATAAAGGATTCAGCTAAGAAATGCAGATTTAATTACAGTTTCCTTGGTAAAAGAAAATGACCCAATTTTAGTGTGTTTTGTTATTAAAAAAAAAATTGTCAAGTACATCCCTGTACTTTACCCTAACAACTTTTGGTCCTTTTCCTATCAAATGCTGTCTGTATCCATCTATGGAGGACAAGGTGTGAAACCTCTCAACAATCTCTCAATCTAGGCAAATATTTAACTCCGCTAGCCAAAGACTTTTCCCCACACGTGGTCTCTGGCAGGCTGAGATACCCAATCCCCTCCTAACTAAGAAAGTGGGAACACCATGTGAGACTTAGGGCCAAATTCTCTGCTGGTAATGCTCTAATGAAATCAATGGAGTTACACCAGCAGAAAATGTGGGGTTACCTTTCTTTTCTAGTGAGCAAGCAATATAGGCCCTTCTTGAACCTGAAAGCTTAGCATTAAGGATAGAGTCTTACATCCGTGTTAAGCTTTACTGTGCTCTATATAGTTTCCTAACTCCAATGGTCATGTTCACAAAAATACACTCTACCTGAACCTATTCACTATATTCTTTCTTCCCCGTGAGCCATGGTGGATAGTCTATTCAAAATCAATACAGAAAACATTCATTTATTCACCCTGCATGCAAGTGGTGATAAGACCAACAAATTTAAATTTTCAATACAAATAATGAATACAGTGGATTCATGGGTTTTTGAAAATGTTTTAGGTATGGGTATAATTGCAAAATTGCTGAATGTATGCAGTTTCTTATTGCATAACCTATAAAAAGGCAAGAACCTGGCACAAGAATAATTTAGACAGCCTTTTGCTTATAGTACTGTGTCCCTGTCAGGAAAATAGTTATGTTTAAACCTAAGTATTCATTATACATCTAGCATTTTGAGTGCTCATTTGTTCTGCATTTTTATTATATGAACATACAGAACAAGGAGATTAATTATAAGATAGAAAGTTCTAGCTTAACCAAAACATTAGGCAGAGTTCCAAAACAGTAAGCAAAGAAACCTCCCAAGTCATCAAAAAATGTGCAGTAAAGTTTAAGGACAGTCAGATTTAACAATGGGAATTTTATCTGGGTGTTCTTTTTTTCAGCACTTGAACCATCACGAGTATGCAGAGTGCTTCACAGACTTCCAAGGAATGTTACAAACCCAATACATTTTTAGCAACACATACACACTGTTATTATGGCTGAAATTTACAGATGCATAGGGAGCCCTCACAAGCTCCTATGCACTACTTGAGCTTTATGGTCCAATTACCCCAAGATTTCCCTGATCAGGTCCTGGAGGTCTAAGCCAGAGCCTATTGCAAACTGACTTCAATGGGCTTTGTCTTAGACCCTAAAGGAGCAAAAGGGCTCTGCATGTGCAAGCTGCCTTGTTGCTTTGTGGACCCCACGCAGCATCCAGGTAAAGCTGAAGTCTCTGCACTCTCCTGAGTACAGTGTCTACTCCCTCCTCTCTTTCTCTCAAGCCAACAGAGTTGGGCATTAAGAGGAGGACATTCTGTACCATCTTGTCTTACAATATCTCCTCAGACATCTTGGCTATGCTGAAGGCTTTGTTGGAATTGCACGATATAGTTTTAAGAGCATATATGTGTGTTTGTTTGTGTGTGTAGGGGGGATCCAGGTCCTGCTTACAGACTAGTGTTAGGGTGACCACCTGTCCCTTATTTTAAGATTTGTTGAAATCATAGAGCAGAAGATTAGAAGGGACCATAATGGTCATCTAATCTAACCCGCTGCCAAGATGCAGGATATGTTGTGTCTAAACCATCCAAGACAGATGGCTCTCCAGCTTCTTTTTTGAAAACATCCAGTGAGGGAGCTTCTACAACCTCCCTATGCAGTCTGATCCATTGTCCTACTGTTCTTACAGTTAGGAAGTTTTTTCCTGAGATTTAATCTAAATCTGCTATGCTGTAGTTTGAACCCATTGGCTCTTGTCCTGCCCTCTGTGGCAATGTATTTAAACATTAATTGAAGCTTATGATAACTGCTTGGTGTATTTGAGGGCAGTAAAATGTACACTTTAGAGACAAATACAAGATATGCTAAGGGAAATTCCTAAAATGTCTCTTAAAATAAAGTGGAGTCCCTTCTTTTCCATGTTGTTTTCCTTTATTTCCATCCAACAAAAGTGGTTAACCTAGCTAGAGAACTCTGTAGCAAAAGGTGTGAGGAGATAGCCAGTCTGAAAAGAGCCAGTTTAGAAAATGGTGGGATGAGTTGTCTCTGTGCCTTAGGGAACAGTCTGCTTTGTCTCTCTCTGTGTTTGGGTTCTTGTGTGTTATTGTTCTGAATTCTAAGCAATAAAGTGTAATTTTGCAACCTTATATTTTTATCTAACTTTTCTGCGTGAAGGTTGTGAACATAATCCAGCCATCCTCCTCCCCTAAACCTCCTACCCCGCAACTCTCTCCCCTCTCATGCGTCTGATGAAGTGGGTATTCACGCATGAAAGCTTATGCTCCAATACATCTGTTAGTCTATAAGGTGCTTTTTACAGATCCAGACTAACACGGCTACCCCTCTGTAATAAATTACACTTTATTGCCCTTTCATGGTCACCGTAAACAACACACCTCTGTTAACACTTCTTCCAGATGTTCTCCACTGAAAACACTGTGGCAGTCTGAAAACTGATAACAAGAATCTAATAATCCATAACTCTAAGGGACACTAAGGAAATATTCTAGTATGAGATCTTTCTATGGCTCACTACAGAATATTCCACTAAACCAAGTTTTCAGTTGCCTTCACTAACATGTCTATTACACATTCATTGAAAAGAAAATTAATTTGTTTGGTGTTATTTCCCCCCCTTCAATTTAACAGGCTATAGATGGATCCATCCCAGGTTTGTTATAAAAACAAACGGCATAAGGCTAACTGTAACACCTGGAAAAAATAAAGTGGAATCCACATTAGATTCAAAACTAATCTCCTTCTCTTAAAATGGTTTGCCTGGTTCTGAAGTAAATATAGATGTACATGGCACGCCTTTAAAATGAATTGTGCTAAAGCTTAATCCAGCATGTTATCTGAAAGAAGAGAGAGACAGAAATAACAGAGAATTCTCTTGTTTTCTAGAGACTGTGATTAATTTTAAGCATTGATGGGTAAAGTGCAAACTTTGGTAATCACAGTTCCATTTCAAGGTCACTAATGAATGTCTGAAGCATGCCAGGAGGCTTTAGGAATGTCTAGAGAGGAGGGGAAGTGGGCAAAGAAAGCTGCCTGTCTGAGGAGAGTCAAATATTCAGATAGATAAATCTACACTTGGTGACAGAAAGTAATTATGCCAACAGTGGGTATCACTAATGTTGCTTATGCAAGGTCAAATCTTGTTCCCCTTATGCTAAATGTTCCATTCAAATCAGGAGGACAGAGTTGAACAGGGATAAAATTGGGCATGATAATTCTGGGTCTGAATTATTTAATGAGTTATCTAATAATAATCAGACTTCTGTCAGTACAATTATGAAGAAATTACCTCCTTCAGGAGGCTAGTCCATTGTTTTAGCAAAGAGGACATATGGCTGTGTCATTACTACACATAGCAAAATATTTTCATGACTGCATAAATGACTTCAGTATAGTGTGACATCTATTTATTGTGGATACAAGAATTCTAAGATAAATGGGGTGTGCACATTCATGTCAATATAGAGATTGCTCTTCCAGCTGATTGCAGTAATTCATTTAATAGCAATACTGGGAAATAAACAAGATTTGGCTGCATTGTGGATGAAATCTTGGTGGATCAGAATTTGGCCTTTTGTGTGTTTTAAAGAAAGAATTATAGCAGCTTTCTCCTACCTTTAGCTCCTGAGAGTACAACACAGCTCATCAAGACATTATATTTACTCAAATGTTCTGACAGGTTGGAATAGCTAGGAAAGGAATTTGTTTGCACTGTCTGCTGTTAATAATTTAATTTGTTACCTGTGTTACCATATGCCATGTGTTCAGTTGCATGAAAAATAATGAAAACAAATAAAAAATAGACAAGACTCTTAAAAGAGTATTGTCAAAAATAGATGATACTGCATATATTCTAATCACTACACATTCATGAAACTCATTCAGTGAACATTCATGTTCTTTTAAACTCAAGTATGTTCTGAGTTGATGCTAGGTTTCGTGGGGCACCATGATGACATAAATACATTGGGATCCTTTCCAATGCTGATAAAAAAGGATGATCATTAGGTTACAGGTGACAGAGGAGTAAAGGCCCCCTATTGTTTCTGACTAAGGCTAGCCTTGAGCACTTTAACTGGATTTATTTAAGTTTGCAAGGTTAACTTCAGCAGAAAAATGATAAAAAAAACTATGGGCTTAGAGCCCATTATAACAATGTTGGAGAAAAAAGAGTTCACTGTTATCGGACAGCTAAATCAATTCCTTGCTCTTTAGAGAAAGAAGCAAATCCCTACAATACACCAGAGTCATGCCAAGGCCTTTCTCCTATATACTTTTTAAACTAGCTATTTGTATCTTTCTTTAGGAAGTTAAGATTTATCTTACTTGACTCACGGCTGTGGCCAATAATTTTAAAAAGATTCTGCTAACAAGAACATACAAAATGACACTATAGCAGGCACTCCATTAGTTACTAAATAGTTACTAAAATGCAAGCAGTGGTCATTATGGAAGTTGCCTATGAGCAAGCACTATAGTTAAAATAACTAAATCATCTCAAATATGACTCCTTGTTTTAGAAGCTTGCAAATTTCTGGAAAAAAAATCACTTTTTTAAATTAAAATTTCCATGCTTGGTCTCTGTTCAAAGGTGATTTTTCATTGAAAATTTGACAAAAATTTCATAAATATTTTTTGGGGTAGGCAAAGATAATAAAAATCTCATTGTAAACAATTCTTACCACTCTTTATTTGACCTGGCTGTGTCAAAACCAACAGAGGTTTGACTCTTCACAGCTATTACTACACTTTCTCAGATTTTAAGATCTGATTATTTTTTCTTTGTAAGTTAGTATTCTTGTGACACTGTTAAGCGGAACAATATCATGGCTGGAAAATAGTGCCACACATCTTTTGACAAACTATTATGTATTCCCAACATGACTAGGCATAGTTTAAGAAATACATTAAAAAACATGGGAGAAAAAAAAGAAAGAAGAAAATTAAACCATCTGCCTCCTGGGCTTAAGAGTCAGTATCCTTAAGTATTCCTTGAAATCTACATTCTGTGTTAACATTAGTGTGATGATTGGCATGTGTGTACAGAATAATGATCTCTTTTAAAATAACTTTCTCTCAGAAAAGAAAAAAGATATAGAGAGAGAGCAAGAAGCTAAAAATGTCTGCTAACAGGCTGATATTGTCATCCAGTCCTCATGTACTGCAGTGAAAACTGTTCAGGGAAGTCAGTTGTATTATGTCTCTATTTCAGTTCTGGGTCTGATCCTGAGAGATGCTGTGCACAAAACCTACCTCAGAATTTCGGGGTGAACCCACCATACAATTTTTCAGGCCCAAGCCATGAACATATTCAACACTTGTCCATCTGGGATCAAGCCAATATGTACAAACCTCCTGCTGAAGGGGAAGTGGAATCCAGGAACCTATCAGAAATTGGGGCTTTAAGAAAAAAAAAATCACCAAATAGGATGAGACTCGTGAAGAAATCATGCGAATTGCAACCCTGAGCTTGAGCATAGTTATCAGCATTTTCAAGATTTTTTCCAAGGTTCACATACTCAATGGGACTTGTAGCTGCTAGACTCCCACTGTATTGCAGTGCCCTCTCCACATAGGGAATCCTACTTGAGGCATTCGGGAGTCCTCTACTAGCCGAGGACTTAGCTTTATTGGAGCCAGGCTACAAAGGAGCAAGAAGGGATGTGTGAGAGCTCTTGAGCCAATGTGCAGCCACAGGCCCTCTGCACAGAAGATCCTGTGGTTCCAACAGTTTGTAGAGAGCTGCATAGATCCAGGGCCGGCTCCAGGCACCAGCTTACCAAGCAGGTGCTTGGGGCAGCCACTCCGGAGAGGGGCGGCATGTCCAGCTGTTCGGCGGCAATTCGGCGGACGGTCCCTCACTCCTGCTCGGAGCGAAGGACCTCCCGCTGAATTGCTGCCGCAGATCGCGATCGCGGCTTTTTTTTTGTATTTTTTTTGTTTTTTTTTGTTCGGCTGCTTGGGGCGGCCAAAACCCTGGAGCCGGCCCTGCATAGATCTAAGGGAATTATCTCAAATTTGGGGTTGAACTACTTCTTTTTCTTCACCTCTCCAAAGATAACAGGTGAGGGGAACTCTGCAATGGGACCATATTCCTCTCTTCTCTGTTATTTCTTAACTCTGGGTGTTTTCGAAGGAGAGGATGATTCTCCCTCCTTTTCCCTCCCCCGTCCCACATCTTTCCTGGGGTCCTTCCCCCCCCCCCCTTTGTTTTTTGCTCTGAACTCTCTCCCTCATCAGACTTGTACTAACATGATTGATAATTTGAGAACAAACTGTGAAGTGTTCAAAGTTACACTGACATTGACACCAATACTCATCTGCTTTTTTGGCCTCACGCACCTTTCATGCCTTCTCGTTTCAATTGCAAGCAGCTGAAGCACAAGGATTGCCATTTACTGCTAGAGCTGGTCAAAAAATGCATAACAATTTTTGAAAAATATGGTTGCAAAGTATTGGTCAAAATTTCACATTTCCCAACATTTTAAATCTGTTTTTTTTTTTAAAGCATAAAATTTCCTCCCAAAATTTTGAAATTTTTAAAATTTTCAACCAGCAGCATTTACTATATGTTCATACAGTGCCTCGCACAGTGGGACATAACTTGGTTGGCCACTAGGCACTTCCAGAATATAAATGTTAAATAATAATAATAAGAAATAATTAAGCATTGATAAAAGAAAAAATATTTCTCTGGCATACTTTCTTAGTTTTTATGTACATGGAAGGAGAGGCTCACTTTAAATTATACATAGCTACTAAACAGCTTCCTGTAATGGATGTAAAAGTTACCAACTGTCCTGTAGAACCACATGAGATTCCTTTTTGTAATCCTATGCAGACAAACAAGCAAACACACACCCACCCACACACACACACACACACACACAACCTACTTTAGAGTTAAGAAGTTAATGAAATAAGTATTTCAGGGTCCATATAAATGATACATCATTCTTCTAACTGTTCCTAATTTCCCCCACCCTTTATTTCCTTTGTGTGCTAAGTCATTCAAATGTCCTGTAGACAAGGGAAGTGATAAAACTACTGCAGACTTTCCAGTACACATTCCAATCAAGGCTCTATGTCATCTCAGCTCTGTGCCCCAGTACTGTCACTCTGAATGGCTCCTCTGATGTTTCCTTTTGTTTCAGCTCTGTGAATAGCGCATGCAGAATGTCTACTGCCAATTTCCCTGGGCTATCTATACATCTTGGTATTGCTTTAACAACTTATTTTGTGTTCTTCCACAACTATGATGATGTCACCATCATGAATTAGTCCTTTGTACTAAAATAGAGACTTCATCATGGACTCACCAAAATGTGTGAGAGGTCATAAAGTCACTAGTACATGCAATTAATTATGCATTAATTCATCAATAGTCTTGGGAAAGGGTTAGCACAGATGGAAAAATAGGCAGATAGAATCATAGAATCATAGAATATCCGGGTTGGAAGGGACCTCAGGAGGTCATCTAGTCCAACCCCCTGCTCAAAGCAGGACCAATTCCCAACTAAATCATCCCAGCCAGGGCTTTGTCAAGCCGGGCCTTAAAAACCTCCAAGGAAGGAGATTCCACCACCTCCCTAGGTAAAGCATTCCAGTGCTTCACCACCCTCCTAGTGAAATAGTGTTTCCTAATATCCAACCTAGACCTCCCCCACTGCAACTTGAGACCATTGCTCCTTGTTCTGTCATCTGCCACCACTGAGAACAGCCGAGCTCCATCCTCTTTGGAACCCCCCCTCAGGTAGCTGAAAGCAGCTATCAAATCCCCCCTCATTCTTCTCTTCTGGAGACTA
>NW_020664393.1:44048178-44104162 GCF_002925995.2 Terrapene triunguis | reverse complement strand
CCCAAAAAGGAAGTTCTGGTACTAGGGATAATATGCTTCACAAGCATGCCTCCAAGTTAAAGATGTATGACTCAAGAAGTCCAACAGCAGAGGATAATGGGAGAAAATACCAGTTTCTTGAGTTTCTTTTATTAGCTCAGTGAGAAGAGCACATATATTGACTGATTGTCATAGACATTCAGGGGATGACTGTAATGCTCAGTGTCCAAGGCAGGCCAGGGGGCATTCTAGAGCAGTTGTCCGGTGTGGGCAGGTGGGCAGATAGCTGGGAATTTGGTATCAGAGGCAGTACAGCACAATGGTTGGAATTCTCACATATTTGTGAGTAAGTAAGTGGCTGGATGATCCAAACCAAGGGGCCAGGTCAGTGGGTTGGGGAGGCAGGTGGATTGAGGTGGTAAGGCAGCATCAGGCAAGGCAGCAAGGCAACAAGGTAGGGTCAGGTGAAGTGGCAGAGCAGGGAAGTCTAGGCAGCAAGCAGCAGCCAATGTTCTATTGCTCACACAGCTTCCTCTTCCTGTTGGGGCATTTCATTGGGTACTTGGACTATATAGAGTTCTGTCTGTTCATCCACTATGGGTCTTGGAGTGTGGCTGCTATGGATCTGCAGGTCTTTAGCACTAAGGTTGTTGTTTAGGAGCAGCAGTTCAGTGCACTGTTCTGGTGCAGTAGCTAAGGATGCTGCCTATGGACTTGCCAGGCCTTGGTTCAATACCAACCTCTCCCTTGTGGAGCCAAAGGATCAGGCTTGTCTGGATGGGCTCTGAGGAAGGCTCTGACTTTTTTGGGAGCATGCACATAAGGGGCTGGTTCCCAGGACCGCTTTTCTCTCCTGTACCCTTCCCAGATGACGAGTTACAATATCTTCCCTCTTTGTATTTGGAAGTCTAGGATCTTGTGGACAAGGTACTCTTCTTGGCCTTGGCCTGGCAGAGGGGAAGGCAATTTTTATTTAGGAAAGGGATTGTAAGAGAAGGGTTTAAGGAGGGCGACATGGAACACAGGATGCACCTTAAGGTGGTAGGGAAGTCAAACTTCAAAGGTTTCTGGGTTGATTTGCTGGCAGATCTTGTAGGGTCATGGGTACTGGTTGTCCAATTTACATACAGGTCTGCCTGTCTTGAGGTGTTTGGCCAATAGCCACATCTTTTCTCCTATTGCAACTGTAGGACCCTCCTGCCGATGACAGTCAGAATGATGTTTGTACACTGTCTTGGCTGCATCTAGGTTTTGGTTCAGTTCTTCCTATGTCTAATGGACTTGATGAACTAACTTTCAGGCTGCGGAAACTGTGGGTGCTGTGGACAGTGCAGGGTGAAAATAGAGATGGAAACCATAATTTGCAAAAAAAAAGTCTCATCTTACTTGAGGCATGGTCTGCGTTGTATGCAAATTCCATGTATGGAAACAGTGAGGCTCAATCATTTTGGTGGTAGTTTGTGAAGCATTGCAGGTATTGTACTAATACTTGGTTCATTCTTTCTGAATAGTGGTTGGTTTGTGGATGGTAGATAAAGGGAGACACACCTCCAGCCAAAATTGAGACACAAACTGGGAACCCCATTCTGAGGTGATGTGGTCCAGGAGACTGTAGAGGCAGAACACATGGGTAAAGAGGAGACAAGCAGTATTCTCAGCAGTGGGCAGATATGCATAGGAAATAGTGTGCCATCTTCATCAGTTGATCCACTACTGTCAGTATGGTATGGCATGGTATCCCTCAGATTCTGGTAATTCAACAATGAAGTCCACTGTAAAGTTAGTCCAAGGCCTCAGCAGGTATTAACATCCCAAAGGATTAGTTCAGGGAACTTTGGTACAGCCACAGGTGTCACAAGACCTGACATAGGACCACAGTTTTGGCCACCAGAACAACTGACATGCCATGCAAGTCATCTTTGACTGGCCAAAGTGTCCAGCCCAAGGGATGTCATGGGAAATGTGCAGGGCCTCTAAATGGAGGTGTCCATTAGAGATGTAGCTGTGCCTGTGAATGAGGAATCTTCTCTGAGGTTCTGTGTTGGAATTTTGGAGTTCTAGATAAAGGGATTATTTTGTAGGGGGGAATGCATGGTCATGAACAAATCCTCCATGGAAATGATGTGGCTTCAGGATGTAGGGAGGTTATTCTTCTGGTCCCTTATGATCCCTGGCATATTCTCCTTTCTGGATGCAGCAACTGCCTTATTGTTGAGGAAGGCAGGGCAATAAAATTGAATCTAGAAGAAAAGAACCCAGCATAGCTTCTGTTGAGTTAAGGTTTTAGCAGAGCACAGGCATTCTAGATTTTTTGTGATCAGTGAACACCTGAACAGGCTCCTTCTAGATAATGTCTCCAAGTCTCAAAAGGTAGTTTGATGGTACGTAACTTCTTGTCTCAAATTTCATAAGTGTGTTTGTTAGGAATGAACTTGTGGGGATAATACACATGGTGATGAACTTCTTGGTTGAGACCCTGTTTCTGGGACAGCAATGGCAACATCAGAAGCATTGGTTTCCAGAATTTATGGCTGATTTGGGTCATGATGTGTGAGGAGTGTGGAGATGAGCACTGCCTTCAGATGATTGAAGGCTTCTGACATCCAAGTGAACTTGGTGAGTTTTTGCAGCAGAGAGGTTGTAGGGGTCAGGATTTGGGAATAGTCCCGTATAAAGCATCTACAGAAATTTGCAAACACAATGAAATGCTGAATTTCTCAAATGCTTTGTGGTGATGCCCAGTTGTGAACTGCTTCCACATTCCAGGGATCTATGTGAATTCCTTTGGTGGTCAGCATGTAGCCTAAGGGCTGCTCAAAGATGCATTTCTCCAGCTTAGCATAGAGCTGATGTTGCCAGAGTCTTTCTAGGACCTTGAGAACATGCTGGTTGTGCATAGTCTGGTCTTCAAAGTAAATTAGGATATCATCTAAATAGGCGACCACATAGCGCTCCAGTATTTTAATAAGACCTCATTAATTAAATGTTGAAAGTTTGCAGGTGCATAAGTAAGTCTGAATGGCATCACCAGATATTTGAAATGGCCATGCCACATGTGAAAAGTGATTTTCCATTCATCCCCTGACCAAATTCTGACCAGGTTGTCCACCCCTCTGTAGTCTAACTTGGTGAATACCTGGACTGTTCTTATCAGATCCAGGAGTTCTAAGATCAGGGATAGCAGGTATAGATTACAAACTGTGATTTAGAGCATGGTAGTCTACACAGAGGCTTATGGAGCCATCTTTCTTTTTCACAAAGAGGACAGGGGCCACAACTGGGTATGTGGAATGCTGGATAAAAAGTTTCTCCAGGTTCTCGAGGATATAGTCTTTATGGGCAGCTAATTTGGGTAACAACATATAATATATTCAGCTGAATGGAATCTTGGCCGTAGGCTGCAAGTCCATTGGGCAGTCATAGTTCCAGTGAGGGGATAGTGTGTCTGCATTTTGGTTTTTATTAATACATCTGAAAAAACTCTGGGTATTTTGCAGGGAATGTAATAACTGATCTTACTAGAAAGGAGGGATGCTCTGTTGCCCAAGCATCTCTTCCTGTTTCTGCAGCCAGGGAAAGGCATCTGACTTGAGATTCTGGAAGTTCAAGCTTGGAAGTCAGGTGGCAGTTGTCCTGGAAAAGCTCAGCATTAAATATCACAGTATGCTGATGCCAGGAGATATGCAGGTCATGTTTCACCAACCAGAGGATTCAGAGAATCAAAGGGAACATGGAGACCAGCTCAGAGTAAACTGGAGGAGCTCATAGTGCTTCCCAACCATCATTTCAAAAAATGTAGTTTTCTGACTGATGGGGCAAGAGGCAAGCAGCAACCCATCAACTGTCTCAACTAAAATCAGAAGCAACTGTATGGATAGGCTGAGTACTTGAGCCACTGTAGTGTCCATGAAGTTACACCTGTCCCAGAGTCAATCAGAGCCTCGTTGGTTGGGGGTGTGAGGAGGGGAAAGTACCTGTCCAGAATCCCAGATATAGAGTTGTAATTTGAGTTGTAGGTTTGGGGACATTTCAATGTGTTGGGCCAGGAATGCAGAATGGGTTGCTGGAGGGGACTTGATAGAGTGTTGCCGATGTTGCCCAGGCTCAACCCTTTACTGAGGCTGGGCATTGTTTTTTTCCCCCCGAAACTGTGCAGTTTGGGACTTAGCAAGACAGAAGAACACCATGTGCCACCCTCACAGTAGAAAATACAAGTTCTCCCACTGTCAGTGTTCCCATTTGGAAGGGTGCAGTCTGGTCCATGCCATGTCCACCTGCATGGGTTTGTTGAGTGAGTCTTTGCAGGTCAGTGCCTGGACTCGAGTCACTGCTTATTAAGTCAGCTGTTGATTAAGAGGCACAGCTCTATAAATGCATCTAGATTGATGGGCTCCATGTGGGCAAGCACATCTTTTCTTTCTTTGCGGAGACTGAGATGGAATTGGTGTAGCTGGGCCAGCTCATTCCAAGCTGTATCTGCTGCTTTTCACTGGAAATGGGCTACCCACATTGCAGCTGAACCTGAGGCCTGTCAGAGTCTCATTAGGGCCATCCCCATGGTGTGAGCTTGGTGTGGGTCATTGAAGATTGTCACAAAGGCCGTTAGGAAGGTGTCGCAGCTGGCCAATATGGGATGATCTTAGTTTAGCAAAGGGAACACTCACTCCAGGGTCTCATCTCCTAGAAGTTTTATGATCAGTCCCACCTTTGCCCGGTTTGTCTGGTTGACTTTGGGCTATAGCTGGAAACAGAGCCTGCATTGGTTCATGAAACCCCCAAACTTGCTATGAGTCCTGTCATAGTGCTCTAATAAAGGTACCATGGTGTTCAGGTCCTGAAAGCAACATGGTCCATGGGGCTGTGGGAAATGTTCCCGCTTGCAGTCCTGTGATCTGTTCTCACAGCGTACCCTCTGGCCGAGGTGGGCTACGGAGAGTCATGTGTGGGTGGATGGTCGGGTAGCCAGGAGGTTGATCAGTATTAGAAGCAGCCCACGGCAATAGTTAAAGTTCTCGCATGGGTCAGAAGCCAGAAGATCCAATCAAAGGGACTGGAACAGTGAGTGGGAAGGCGAGAATAGGCGAGGAGGCAAGGCATGGTCAGGAGAGGCAGGAGGATAAGAAGTCAGGTTGCAAGGCAAGGCAGACTAGGCAGTAACCAGCAGGCAATGGTCTGTTGCTCAGACAGCTTCCTATTCTGGTTGGGGACTTTATATAGTCTGGGTACTCAATGTGAGTTCTGACTGTCCATCCAGACATGGGTCTGGGGCATGGCTGGTATGGCCTTTAGCACTAAGGCTGTTGGTCAAGAGCAGCTGATTAGTGCACCACCATGATGTAGTGGCTAAGGATGCCACCTAAAGACCCAGAAGGTTCAATTCCAGAGTCCTGAAACTGACTCTGACAGGAAGCCTGGTCCTGCAGTTAGTGCACTAGCCTGAAACTAAGGAGACCTGAGATCACTGCCATCCACTACTATGGAGTTCCTGTGTGATCTTGCAGAAGTAATGTAGACCTAGATTTTCAGAGGTATTTAGCTGTTGCTTTGCTCTTTGACTTCAGTTCATCCTCTGTAAAATGAGGATAACAGTACTTCTCTACTCTACTAGGGGGTGAAAGACTGAGAGGTACTTGGCTGCAGTAATGAGAGCTATGTAATTACCATAGATCAAAGCAGTCTCTATGACATCAGAACCAGACTCCTGATAATTTAGTCTTACTAGGCTGGGTAGTTACACCAGGCTGATTCTCTGAACATTATAGAACACTGCTTTGCTGCCATCATCTATACCCAGAATGGCAGCATGCCTCCACAGGCACAAGCAGAATCTATTTGTAACAATAGTAATTGCTTTGCACAAATACCCCTGCAGCATGATTCCCTAGCTACATGGGAGTGAGAGTAATTCCACTGAAATCAATTGAATTAGCCCACCGCAAAACATCAGGTCCATTGCATATAATCCTACAGTAGCAGGAGCTGCAGGCTCCTAGGCAGGTCTCTGGTGGGAATTTTTGGCTAGCATCATTGCTGTAGATACTGCATATATTTTTGCCATTGTACATTTGATCATCTTAATTTTATTGATAAATATTTAACTGTTACATACAGTTTGTTTTGAAATTTCAAGCATAAGCTGTACTGTACCAGGGTGATTGGTAACTTAAAAAGTCTGGCACAATGATTTGAGACTGCTCCAAAAATCTCCTTTGTTTTAAGCAAAATTTATAGAATATGAATAATGCCACATTAGTACTCCTGTTCTTATTGTAGTAATTGTAATTTAAATAATGTTATTCTCTCCAAAACAGGCAGTTTTCTAACAGAAAAGATAACAAAGTAGAAAAGCATTCCAAGTTTAAAGATTTGTGTTGCAGTGCATTCACAAGCTGTAACAGATTGGTCCATACAAGAGCTAATAATAATAAAAAAAAATCAGTCCTTGCTCACAACACAAAGTACTATATTTGAAGTCATAATAAAACTACAACTTAGAAAGATCTTTGTACACATTTTAGAAATCACAGGCTAGTTATTATAATACCTACTTAACTGTTGCTTCTAATTTTGTTATGTTTTTAAAAGATAATTAGGCCAATAATTTCATCCTTCAGTGCCTAAATCCAGACTTTTATCCAGAAGTTTACCACCTAAATAAAAGTGGAATGATTTTTCAAGATGCTAAGTTTCTTTAATTTAGGCACCTAATTCTGGTTTTAGATGCTTATCTTTAGGCACCTACATTTGAAACTGTTAGACTTAACAAATAAGACAAGTTTGACATCCAGATGTTCTTTTCTCCTGCAGAAACCCAAAAGAGGGTATAAAACTGCTATTCAAACTCTCAGGTTCACATCCAGAAGCATAACTTCAATTAACATGATTTCAGACTATGAAATTAAAACACAAAGCCAATTCAAACATGATTTTTATGGACTGAAATTCCCACCATTATGCTTCAGTAAATGTTTGTTTAGTTTTCAAAAGTGTAACTTGTAAACTGTAACCACACATCCCTAGTTGTTCCCTACCGCCCCAGACTGGAACCCATATAGGGTATCAAACAATTACAATCCATATTTAATGGGGACCACATCTTGAAGAGCTTCCTCTTCTTCACACACAACCTTGCCAAATTCATCATTCAAAGCAAGTGCCCATGGACCAGGATACACCAACTCAAAGTGGCACCAGACCATAATAGATGCAAAACCTGCAGATCACTCCATATTTGATCTTTCAATACTTGTCCTCAAGGGAAACCTGCACAACACCTTCAAAAGGCAAGCCTGGGGATTTAAATTCATAACTCTGCTAGACACCAAAAGCCATGGATTTAACAAGGACACTGATTTTATGGATCATTACAACATCTGGCAACACCACACGGCTGCTATCCTTAATTGCCAACTTCAAAACCTTTATGCACAACAATCTAACCCCCAATTGCTCACTTCATTTCAAGTGACTGCCTCCAGCATGTTACCCTTTCTGCCTAACAATCTGTCCCAATTTGTATTTAGCCCAGATACTCTGCTTCCTTCCCCAGAGCTGAAGAAGGGCTCTGTGTAGCTCAAAAGCTTGTACCTTCCACCAACAGAAGTTGGTCCAATAATATATATTACCTCACTAATAAAATGCATGATGATTTTTTAATTTGGATTTTAGAATTCCTATGCTTCCATTGATTTAAAAAAGTTTATGTACTGCCTGGAACATCACTCTGATAGAATGATCATCATCATATATATTCAAATGGCAGGTGCCTCTTTTCTCTGTATACAATACCACCAATTTACTACCACTTGAGAGATGAAAGGCTACAGCTCCCATAATTCATTTTCTATTTTCATATATGCAATGCATCCTTTCAAATACTGAAATTAACTTTATCATATTTCCGCACTTATTTGGAATCCATGGCTTGCATTTATACACAATGATGCCATTGCAACACCATGATTTTTGATTTACCATTTCTTCAATATGCTGCCCCATTTATTTTCTTACAAGTAAGTTCACATTATTGTTGACTGAACAAAATATGCTCTAGGTTCCAATTCAGCAACATTGTCATTTTAAAATACAGGGGGAGGGAGAATTTGATTGTCCCACCAGACAGGTTATTGCTTGTACTATACAGTTTGTCAGGCTTGATTACTAGATATGAGTCTTTACATGCTTTATGCTTCAATGAATATTTTTCAGATGACAATACCCAAGGTTAAACTCTTTATGGTTAGTGGGCAACTTTTGCCCAGAGTGTCCCTTAGCTTTGGAGAATCCACCATTTAATATTTATTCATGTCAATCAGGGGCAGCCTTTAAATTCATGTTAAACACAACTTTTTAGTTCTGCTTTACTTAATAACTTAAAAAACAAGTGTGCTGAAAAGCACCTAGGGATGTTATGAAAAAAAATCTGTCAGTTTTCTGATGTTTCTATTAGTACTGTGCTTGTGAAAAATAAGTTTCTATCTAGAAATATATAATTTGGAAATAATTTTGCTTAATCATGGCTCCATTCAGTAATAGCACGGTCTATGGGATTCCACAGCTCAGAAGCACTTTGTTTCATTCAAGCTTTAAAGATTCAGACCATCCGTTTATGCTTTCTGTGCTAGCTCTGGAATGAACTGTATACTTTAATATGCCCATCTGAGTGCTCTAATATACTCAGACAACAGCAGGAGTTCTACAACAACATTCCTCCTATCCCTAGAATTGGAACAGAATTGTATGTGAGAATCAAGCAGGGAGAGCTGTAGGGTAAAATCCTGGACCCATTAAATTCAATGGAGTTTTACCAATGATTTAAATGAAGCCAGCATTTCACCCTTGAAACCCAATTCTGCCATCAATTATATTCATGCATTTCCTATTGAAGTCAGAGGGAGTTCTTTGTCTATATATAAATTCAGAATTGGGCCCAACTCCTAGAAGGGTTTCCACCACTGAGACTCAGAAAAACCAGCCACTGGCCACCCTTTCACCAACAAAAACTAATCACTGGTCACCTTTCCAGTCTCCTCCCACCCCACTATGAAAATGGGTTCTGGTGCTGACTATAGTTCATCATTACCAAAACATTTTAGAGAACCATTTTACACACGCTATGTATTTTTGTAGTTTTTTTTCATTTTTCTTACCTTATCCTAACAGGGCACCATACTCCAGACTATGGTTGTGTGAACTGTACAATGCTATAACATGTCCCCCGTGGATCCCCTGCCTCTCCCCCTGCACCCCCCCCCCCGCCCCCGGACATTAAATCTTTTTAACCGTCAAGACAGTAAAACAACAACAACAAACTGGCCCAACCAGGTTACCAATCAGGAAGCTCACAATCCTAATTCCCAGGCTTCATCTATAAATTTTGAAATGTATGTATTTTGCATTACTTGCACAATTTCATAAAGATGTACCTGTTCTTGGAAAGGGGAGTTACTAGTCCACAAACAAATAGTGTAAAATGGTGGATCCTTCTCTTTGGAAACTAGCCATGTTTCTCTTTAGTCTGTTTTTTCATAAAGGGGCAGAGTTATGATCTCAGCTCTACACCATGGATCCTGATGTTGATATTCTGTAGGTCTTATTGGTGGAGAACACCACCTAACATCAGTAGAAAGTTTGTGTGCATAGAGAGCAGAATATCAGAGAGACCCTCTGTGCAGATCCAAGAACAGAATTTTGCCATAAGTATGTTATTTCTTTAAAGAAAGGTGTCAAAATGGGAAATAGTTGCATCTGGCTATATATTCTCTTTCAAATGTATACCTGGTTGCAAACATTCTGAGGTGGTTTCAGGTTGATGATTGATTTCAAATGCAGTGGGAACCCTAATCTCTCACAAGATTCTACCTATATCAGTGGTTCTCAAACTTTTGTACTGGTGACTGCTTTCACACAGCAAGCCTCTGAGTGCGACCTCCCTCCCCCTAAATTAAAAAAAACCACTTTTATATATTTAACACCATTATAAATGCTGGATGCAAAGCAGGGTTTGGGGTGGAGGCAACAGCTCGCTCCCTCCCATGTAATAACCTCGTGACCCCCTAAGGGGTCCTGACCCCCAGTTTGAGAACTCCTGACATATATTAACAACTTTATCAGGCTTTGAGTGGGAAAGGGGAACAGAATCATACCCTCCCCGCAAACATCCTGTTAACTATTTTGTTGTTTGTTCACTATACTCACCGTATGAGTATAATCAGCTGTCTTGACAGACAAAAAAACCAACATTTTGTCATCAGTTATTGTTTTACAAATTATCTCCATTTCAGATCAGAGTAGTAAGATCTAAATTTACAGTAAGACAAATAGTGAGCTAGATAATTTGGTCCTTTTTAAATGACCAAAAATAATTTCTAACACACAGCTTTTCAGCTCAAATGCTCCATGGTGGGAATAAGTGAGCGGGATGAAAGAACATGATAGGGAATGTAATAAAAAACTCAACATTTGCCTCTCCGCAGTATTTGTGGTACAACACTACTTTCCAATTTTAAGTATAGTGAGCTACACTGGTTACTGTAGGTATTTCTGGCAGTGAATGCTGAGCTTAACTGACATTTACTGCAAAAGTTTGTTTATTAAAAATCATTTGTTGGATCAATTTCAAAGGTATCTTTTTATTAAACTGCTTGTGAACCACTACCTCTACATTTTCTGCATAGTGATAATACATTCACAACTGAAAAGTACTATAGCAAATGCAAATAGTGCTAGAGGTCTGATTTAAACCAACATACTGTTGATAATCACTTCTAAACAAGTGAAATGGTCTGAACTTAAGAGGTTGAACTTCAATAAGGACAAATGCAAAATATGACATTTATGAAGGAATAATCAATTGTGCAAATACAAATGGGAAATGACTGCCTAGGAAAGGTATCTGGGGGTTATAATTGAGCACAAACTAAACATGAGTCAACAATGCGATACTGTTGCAAAAAAAAGGCAAAGATAATTCTGGGATTAGGGTGACAAGATGTCCCGATTATATAGGGACAGTCCCGATTTTTGGGTCTTTTTCTTATATAGGCTCCTATTACCCCCTTCCCCTGTCCCGATTTTTCATACTTGCTGCCGGTCACCCTATCTGGGATGTATTAACAGGAGTGTTGTAAGCAAGACATGAGAAGTAATTCTTCCACTATACTCATCACTAATAAGGCTTCAATTGGACTGTGTCCAGTTCTGGGCACCATGCTTCAGGAAAGATGAGGACAAATTGGAGCAAGTCCACAGGAAATGAATAAAGATCTAGAAAATATGACCTCTGAGGAAAGTGAGAAAAACTGGTCCTGAGAAGACCAGGAGAGACATGATAACAATCTTTGAGTCTGTAAAAGATTATTATAAAGAGGAGGGTGTTCAATTGCTCTCTTTATCCAGTGAGGACAGGTCAACAAGATATGGGCTTAAATTGCGGCAAGGGAGGTTTAGATTAGACATTAAGAAAAACTTCCTAACTGTAAGGGTAGTAAAAACATTGGAACAAATTACCTAAGCAGGTTGTGGAGCTGACTGGAGGTTTTTAAGAACACGTTAGACAAAGACCTGTCAGAGATGGTCTAGATAATACTTAGTCCTGTCTTAGTGCAGGAGACTGATGACCTGTCAAGGTCCCTTACAGTCCTACATTTCTGTGATTCTAAATGAAAAAGGAAGAAGTGAAATAGTTTGACCTAAGAGTCATCCATATTTTCTCATGTCCCATTCTTATTGGTGCACACATAGCATAATGGGGTCCTTGTCTGGGGCTCCTTCGTGCTATGATTCTACAAATAATGTTTCACAATCCAAGAAGCCTGGAAGAGAGAGAAATCTCTTCCTGTTTTCACAATATATAAACTAATTTATGGACGAGGGGAATTATCAAAAATGTTCAGCATTGGCCCTCACTCTGCTCCCATGAGTCAGGGATAACACTCTCAATGGTCTCAGTGGGAGCAAAGTTCAGCCAATACTGAATGCTTTTGAAAAATCCCACCCTAGTTGCCTGAAGAAATAAATCCAGCCCAGAATCCCAGATCAGAGCACTCTCGGGATACTTGGATTCAGTTTTGATTGTCTGCAGCTCAGCCCCACTTCTCACTCTCAGATATCACAATGTACTAGGGATAGATTGATAGATTCAATAAAATGGCTACTTGCTTGCAAAAATCACATTATACGTTAACCTGAAGGCTTTTTTAAATTACTCAAATACAAAAGAATTCCCAAATCTGTAAACTTTCATATAAGAGAAGAAACAAAACAAAACCCAGACAAATTGTCTTGGGCTCAGGGGTGGGGGAAGTTTGGGAAGAAATTTCTGAAACTACACGTTTTCTCCATTTCTGAAATTTTGTACGTCAAGAAGTACCCCAGTGACAGAGTTACACAGAATAACAAAGATCTTTGTAATGGAAATTAACTGGGTTTAACTATAGGATTCCAACAAGCTTACCTAAAATATCTAATGATTCAGCCTTACTTTACATTACAGAGTATTTATATAGTAAAGAGGATGGTGGCTGTTGAATACAGGTTAGAAATGAGAGTTATAAGTATTGTGGACAAACCTATAAACCTACAACAAAAAAGCTTTAGGGGCAAAAGCCCTGAACATCAATCAAATAGTTGAATGATAGGAGAGTAGAAGTATAAGTAATAACAACCAAACAGCCTGCAGTAGTGAGAAACAAGCTGATTACCTGTCTTATCTCAAGGTCATCAATCCCTGTCTTTCATAGATAATTACTGACTTTTCCAAAGCCATGATCCTGAACTGCTCTCAGCATAACTTAATACTGTATTTACTGCTGGGGAGATTTTCAGATTCTTATTTTAACAATAGCTAAGCTACATGATTGATTGCTATGCTAGCCTTTTAAACTTTTGACACCAGGATTCATAGTCTCCTCTAGGTCATAAGTGAAAAAGAGTTTAGGACCAGGTCCTCAAAGATATAAACACCTGGGCCTCAGTCCCTTGTGGGTTAATTGTCCAGATCACAAAAAGCACTGCAAAATGACAGTCTTGTATTCAGACTCAAACAGTAGAGTGAATGAAGGCAAGAACCAGAGATGTAATCAAATTAAAACTTTGGATCTCAACATTGAATATTTGGAAACATTTGAACTTTGTGACTTGGACCCATCTCCAGTTAAATTACATGACAAAAGTTTCACGGCTCTGCCCACTATATTTGGAGCTAGACATCTGTACTTTCCAAAGAACAATTAATGTTCTTGGTTTTTTTTAAATTGCTTTGTATTCAGGATGAATACATCAGTGGTTACTGTTACAGGTATGCAATCAACTTTCAGTAAATTCTACGTGCTCATAATTATATATGTCAAAAGCTTGTGCTTTTAAAAAGTCTGGCATAAAACAAACACTGCTCCAATGGCTGGAAGTGACAGTTAGACAAATTCATATTGGAAATCAGATGTACATTTTTAAGAGTGGGGGTAATTAACCATTGGAATAATTTACCAAGGGTCATAGGGATTCTCCAGCACTGACAATTTTTAAATCAAGATTAGATTTTTTTGAAAAGATATGTTCTAGGAATTATTTTAGGGAAGTTCTATGGTATGTGCTTTACAGGAAGTCAGACTAGATTATCACAATGGTCCCTTCTGGCCTGGGAATCTATGACGAACTTCACTGAAGCAATGCTAATTTTTATGGCTAGAGACTATGCTGGGTTATGGAAAAGGACTGGATGCCAAGGAATGTGAAATCCTTTTTATAACAGGTAGTTTTTGGTCTTTTTTCTCACTGTACACCTTATAACTGAGGAAAACCCTGACCGGTCTTCCCTTCAAATCCTCAGTTTATTGTTTGATACATGAAAACTGGTAATGAATGATGAATGGTACTTTTATTCAGAATCCTGATACAGAACCCATGTTCTTTAGACTTCTGGATTAAATTCAGGTGAAAAATATTTGTTACACAGAAATGAGTGTGTCACAGGGTGAGGCCCTGGATGAGGGTTGGGGCTTAGCCTAAGGCAGAGGTGGGCAAACTACGGCCCGCGGGACCGTCCTGCCCAGCCCTTGAGCTCCCGGCCAGGGAGGCTAGCCCCCGGCCCCTCCCCCGCAGCCTGAACTCACCTTGCAGTCAGCACTGCGAGAGCCGCCGGGGTGTAGTGTATTAAATTGCTCTCCGTAGGAATGTGCTACTTACGGCTGCCAGTGCTTGTGCTCCGTAAGTAGCACGTTCTTATGGGGAGCAATTTAATACACTACACCCCAGCCCTTCATACAGTTTCGGAACCTTGATGTGGCCCTCAGGCCAAAAAGTTTGCCCACCCCTGGCCTAAAGGCTAATCAGGGAAAATCAGGAAATTTAATGTGCATTAATTGAAAGTGCATCTTTAAAGTGAGTTATTTAAACTGTATTAAACCCTTGGGTGGACACTCTTATTCAGAATTGTTAAAGTCACCTGATTCATGACTCACAACCAGGCCTGTTGAGGAATAAAAGGGGAGCCTGAGTTCAGTCAGAGAGAGACTCTCCATAGGGACCAGATTTGCAGAATTGGGAGCTAATTCAGTACATTTAATTTCAAATGAAATTACTGGTTTCCTGCTCCAAACTACATTTCAAGCCAACATTTCCACAGCTGGCCTCCTTTTCTACCTATGGACTTGTAGGTGTATATAACTGTTGGCCCAGTTTTGTGCCCCCCAAATATTTCTGGGCATAGCCACTGTCACATAAACAACTAGACACAAGGGTTGGACTAAAGCAATCTGGAGTGCCAGGCCCACAACAACATGAGACCTTCCATGGTTCGCATACCATGGTCCTGTCCAGGGCCGGCTCCAGCTTTTTTTGCCGCCCCAAGGAAAAAGAAAAACCCGATTGAGCTGCCGCCGAAGTGCCGCCGAAGACTGAAGCGGAGCGAGACTGAGCTGCCGCCGAAGACTGAAGCGGAGCGATTGAGTTGCCGCAGAAGTGCCGCCAAAGAGGAAGAGAGGGACTGAAGGACCTGCCGCCGAATTGCTGCTGGAGACCCGGATGTGCCGCCCCAATAACAGATGGAGAGCTGCCCCTTTCTATTGGCCGCCCCAGGCACCTGCTTCCTTCGCTGGTGCCTGGAGCCGGCCCTGTCCCTGTCCCCCACTTGAAATGGCAGTGGCAAAGCAGTCCCTCCTTCCCTCCAGAAGAAGCAAAGCCAGTCACATGGAGTCCATTTTCCCTCCAAGAAGCAGCAGCAGGAGCTTCCTTCCCCTCAGGAGCAGCAGAGGTTTCCCCTCCCTCTCCTTGCCCCAGAGAAGAAGGGCTCTCAGCAAGAGAAGATCCCTCAGCACTTACTCCAACAGCCAACGTGTTTTTTCTTAAGGGGGCATAGAGAGGACCCAGACCCACTGCTCTGTTCTCTTCTTGCTGGTGTGGTTTTGAAGAGTGGCAGTTTCACTCAGCTTGCTAATACTAAACTAAACTTGAATACTGACTTCCCCTCACATCAGTGAGGAAATAACTTTAATGCAGTTATTATCCATCATGAATACTTTAAAGAAGGGTCCCAGAAGACAGTTCCCTGAAGAGGCTTAAAATCACAAGAGAGGGTAAACAGTTAATTGCCATGTACATTTACTTTTCATGCCTTGATTATTGGGCTGAATCCTAAAAAAACCTGGTCTTTAGTACAGTATGTTGTTGCTTTTATGCATGAGCATTCAGGAGTTGTTGGTGTATTCACCATACGAAGATTCTCCAACTGGAAGAATGCTCTGGAAAAATATCAGCGCTATAAAACTATCAAAACTCAAGGTATGTCCACACTTAAAATGCTACAGCAGCACAGCTGCACTGCTGTAGTGCTCCAGTGTCGATACTACCTATACCAATTGGAGGGATTTTCCTATTGGCATAGGTAATCCTGCCATGAGGCAGTAGGTAGGCTGAAGGAATTCTTCCATTGACCTAGCATTGTCTCAATGGGAACTTAGGTCTGCTTACCTACAGTGCTCATGGGGTGTGGATTTTTCATAACCCTGAGCAACATCATTATGCTGATGTAATGTAGTATAGACCAGGCCTCAAGGAAATGAAATAGGGAAGATTTCAAAGCACCAATGGGGTGGGGAAGGTAAAATACAATGTTGTAGCTTGCCCTTCCAAAGTAAAAAGTAATTTATGAAGCATTTAGTATTTGTATAGGACATCAGAGGTCAGACAGATTTCTGAAGAGGCAGAGTGTGACATTTAAAGGAAGGATGGAGAAACAAAGCAAATAAAGGTGCACTGCTTTGCAATTCTTCACAAGTAAAACATTTCTCCAAGCCTACTAAAGATGAAAAGGCTTCTATTTACTTCTGAGTGGAAAATTAAAGCAGGCTATGTATAAAATAAAGGAACAATTGAAGTTTATTAACCAAAATGTAACTTTGAGCAGTGGATGATTGGAAGATACAAAAACAAGAGAAAAATGAATCATGGCATGCCCTACAGACGACTACTCTGCTTTATCAGAGAATTTTTAAAATTTTGTTACAAAGACAAGCAAAACTTTGACAAATATTAAAAATCAGTTTACTCGTTGTTTGAGATAACCCCATGCAACCTGGAAACTGAAATCTTTCTCCTTACTAATGTACTTTTTCTTTCACTTGCCCATCATGGATGGTTTATCAGCATTGCTCATGAGACAGCTCTGTGGCTGCTGCTGCAGTAGATTTCATTTAGACTTTTAAAAATAAAACCATTGAACAATATAAAAAATAATAAAAGCTATATGGATTTTCCAAACAGATATATGAAATAAGCTAGGTCACAAATTTGATCCTAACAAACATGATGCTATCTTTTAAAAGATACTTAAACTCTACCCAGTGATTTAAATACAGCAGGCATGCACAAATTCAGCATCATATGCAAGCATAAGGCTTCTAGGAATATATTATGGTCTGAAGGTTCCATTATGTGCAAGTACATTTCTAGCACATAAGGCACATTTAGTAGTTTACATCCTGGAAATTGACATGCATCTGTTTTCAACCAAAAGTACTTCAACGTTTCAGAAAAGTTAATTGATTTCCCCCATAATGCCATGGCACTGAGTCACATTTTCACCAACAAAGAGTGCTAATTCAGATTTACTTAGGCTCCATTAACCACCAATAATCTACCCACTTTAGGCTATGTAAGGTAACAAAGCTGGCTGCTGTGTTTTTTCTGCATCAAGCTCACTAGGGCTGAAGGGCCATTTTTCTTTATTTCTGCATGTGGATGTGTGGTATGGAGAGGCTAGAGTTTATGATAATATTTTTCTTCGCTTCAATTCCTCAAGGAACACTATTACAGTCAGATTTGGAAACAAAAGCAACTGACCCTACATGGTCAAGTAGAGAGATTGGTAGGGCCAGCAATAACAACCTACTGGTGAAAGCAGAGAAAGTTTGATTTTTTAATAAACAAATAACCCTGAATGTCACCCAAACCCTTAGTGATTCATCACTGATCAAGGGCAATATAACCTTAGTCAAGTTTTTGTATGTTGATTTCCCTCTCCCCTCATTTACAAGCAAGAAATAATTTATGGAGATACTGGACAACAAGCTTATTCAAATCATCCATGTAGAGTTCACTGCTGTGATCTGAAATGCTGTCAGATTTCCTGAACATATTCCTGTCTCCCTCAGGGGAGCCCTCCTGGTCATTACTGCTTGTATAGTGTGACCATTGTAGGACGCTTAGTCAAAGAACATATAAGGTCTGGGGAGATTAGGTGAAAATAAAACAAAACATTCATTACACCCCAAAAGGTTACTTTTACCTCCTTATTCAAGAAAGGGTTCCACCAGTGCATGGCCTTTTCTTTTTGATGAGAAAGGAAGCTACCACTCCTGGTACAGAACTATGTGAGTAAGGCTGGCAGAACTGGGACCTTAACCAGCAGGGCTTCATCAAAACTTAGCATTTCAAAGGTGATTATTGATTCTAGGTGCCCAACTCAAGGCACTGTGAAGGAACCCGATGTGATGTTGTGCAGTCTAGATGGTTTTATAAAAACTTGATAATAAGTCAATATAATGTAACTGGGATAGTTTTAGAGAAAATACGGGATTAAGTGAATATAACGTAACTGGGATAGGCTTCATGCAAAAGGTCTCTTGTAAGGTATCATTACAAAGCTTATAATCTACTGAGTATGATCATCTGATTTGTATAAATGTACCACTCTTGTATCTAAAACTAGAAATATAAAATGTAACTCTGTGGGCCTATTGTAATTATGTAAAGTGTGGGCCATTAATGATGGTTTGGAATCTTGATGACTCCCATTAACCAGGACCATTATCTGCAGATGGTTGTGTTTACCTGTTAGTCTTCCTGTATATGTGTGTGCTGGCAAGTGGGCAATGAAGTCTTGCAGTGACATGTGATCATGTCACCTGAACTGGAATCCATCTTTAACCTGGTCCTTTTCCAGTGAGGGGGGGTGGAAACCCAGAGGGACAATGGGTTCCCGCCTTATGCAAAAGATATATAAAGGGGTGGAACAGAACAAACAGGAGAGAGGAGCCATCATGAAGAATCCCCTAGCTACCACCTGAGCTGGAACAAGAGCTGTACCAGGGGAAAGAATTGTGCCCAGGCCTGGAAGGTGTCCAGTCTAAGAAAAACTTACTGAAGCATCTCTGAGGGTGAGATTATCTGTATTTAGTTTGATTAGACATAGATTTGCGCATTTTATTTTATTTTGCTTGGTGACTTACTTTGTTCTGTCTGTTACTACTTGGAACCACTTAAATCCTACTGTCTGTATTTAATAAAATCACTTGTTATTTAGTAATTTACTCAGAGTATGTATTAATACCTGGGGGAGCAAACAACTGTGCATATCTCTCTATCAGTGTTATAGAGGGCGAACAATTTATGAGTTTGCCCTGCATAAGCTTTATGCAGGGTAAAACGGATTTATCTGGGTTTAGACCCCATTGGGAATTGGGCATCTGAGTGCTAAAGACAAGCACACTTCTGTGAGCTGTTTTCAGGTAAACTTGCAGCTTTGGGGCAAGTGATTCAGATCCTGGGTCTGTGTTGGAGCAGACTGGAGTGTCTAATTCAGCAAGACAAGGTGCTGGAGTCCTGAGCTGGCAGGAAAAACAGAAGCAGGGGTAGTCTTGGCACATCGGGTGGCAGCTCCCAAGGGGGTTTCTGTGATCCAACCCGTCACACCCGATTTTCAGAAAAAGCTGTGCACCTGCCCTCTGAAAACCAGTCCCCTTCAGGCCTCAAAATGGAAGCATCCAAAGTCACTAGTCACTTTTGAAAATTGAGGCCAAAGATTTTTGGGGAATTTAAAATGATGAGGCTAGAAAGAGCTTTAATATTCCAGCTTTTGTAGCAGTAGCACAAATAGAGACATATATTAAGGATCAGTTTGTGCTTTTCCAATGGTCATTGTATATTTTTCTGGGTTTTCATATGGCCATTTAGTTCAGGTTAAGGAACTTTTTCAAGCCATCACACACAGTACATTTCCATCTGCTTCTTTAGGAATTTGGCTGACAACCTTTTTATGACTTTGCTGATGAAGTTCATTATCTCCTCGGAGCAGAGAGCTTGACCTTGCCATGAGAAGAACAGTAGTGTAAATTTTGATTGACACAGTACAGAGAGGACAGGGGAAAAATAAAAAGAAAAGAAACAAAACCTCTGATGAGGTTGACACCAATAAAATTATATAACTCTCTGATAAACAGCACCGGATGCACACAACATTCAGAATAGCTCGTGTCTTCTACTGAAAAAACAGAACACAGATTTTTCTGATTCTATGAAAATATTTCAATTAGATCTAAATCCATGATGCCACCAGATTTTTCTCAATGAGGGCATTAATGGATTTGGCTGACCCTTTCCTTGCACAAACGATGTATTATTTAACCCGGGGACCTCTTCCTTATCATCACCCCTTTTAATGTTTCTGAATATCCATATCTCCGTGTATCAGAATTTGTATATATAACTCATTAATGCTTTGATAGTTATGTGTATAGATTCCCATGCATCAAGACTGAAATATACTCTTATGTTTATTAAATCATCATTTAATTAGTTCTGTCATCTATGTTGGGAATGGTTTTCTTTCTCCCTTTGAGTAATCCCATAGCCTAATGGACTCATCTCCTCCCTGATAATAATGATAAAGGGGAAATAGATGGATGATATTTGAGGCTCAATTTGAAAGATGGGACAATAAAAGTGCACCCTGTTTTCAGTGGATATTGGTAAATTAGACCCTGGATTGTATACATAAACCAGGATATTGCACTCACTTTAATGCCTTCTTGAACATATTGTTATGCTGGAAGGTGTTAATGGCGCCCATCAAATGTGTCTTGGATCTACAAGCAATCAGAATTAAACCTAAAAGGTGTGCTAGCCACCTATCATAGAATCACAGAAGATTAGGGTTGGAAGAGACCTCAGGAGGTCATCTAGTCCAACCCCCTGCTCAAAGCAGGATCAACACCAACTAAACCATCCAGCCAGAGCTTTGTCAAGCCGGGCCTTAAAAACCTCTAAGGATGGGTTACCTAGGGAGATTCTACCACCTCCCTAGGTAACCCATTCCAGTGCTTCACCACCCTCCTGGTGAAATAGTGTTTCCTAATATCCAACCTAGACCTCCCCCACTGCAACTTGAGACCATTGTTCCTTTTCTGTCATCTGCCACCACTGAGAACAGCCTAGTTCCATCCTCTTTGGAACTCCCCTTCAGGTAGTTAAAGGCTGCTATAAAAGACCCCCTCACTCTTCTCTTCTGCAGACTAAACAAGCCCAGTTCCCTTAGCTTCTCCTCGTAAGTCATGTGCTCCAGCCCCCTAATTATTTTTGTTGCCCTCCGCTGGACTCTCTCCAATTTGTCCACATCCTTTCTGTAGTGGAGGGCCCAAAACTGGACGCAATACTCCAGATTTGGCCTCACCAGTGCCGAATAGAGGGGAATAATCACTTCCCTTGATCTGCTGGCAATGCTCCTACTAATGCAGCCCAATATGCCGTCAGCCTTCAGCTGACTCATATCCAGCTTCTCATCCACTGTAATCATTTAGGCTCTCAACCTATTTACCATTTTGGGCCATAATGTGTTATGTGGGCCGCATCCAATACTACCTGTATGGTCCTGAAGATGTCATGTGGGCCACAGCTGTGGGCTGATTGGGCCACAAGCGGCTCATGGGCCGCAAGTTGAGAACCACTGATTTAGGCTGAATGGAAGAAGCAATTAAGCTCCCTTGGGCGTAAAATAGCTGGAGACAATAGAAGCCAATGCTCAAGGCTCTAGGCCACATACAAGGCTGCTTAGCAGCTAAGTCATGTGAACACAGGGGTTTTTCTAGGGACTGATTGTAAGCATTGAGACTGGGGCACACAGTTTCAACAAACCACTGTCCTAGCCCAGTATTTGTGTCAGAAGCAGAAAGCAATGAGAAAGCCACCAGAAAGTCAGAGGGGCAGTTGTGAGTATGGCCCTGAAAATCAGCATAGGCAAAGCTCTTTGGGGCACAAAACTGGCTAGAAAGGCAGGTTTGGAAATTGTGAGCAAGGAAATTGTTTGTTCCTAAGGTGTTCATGGAAGCAGGGATGTACCTTCTTTGTAAATTAAACATGACTGCACCAGACAAATACCTGACTCTATCATCTATCATCAATTTCTCATTTTAACAGAAACAACGCAATTCAGGTGGACAGCTTGGAAAATTCAGCCCCAGCTATCCAAAAGATGTTAGTGAAAAATCTTTTTTTGTAAAATGACAAAATCCTTTTCTAAGTATTGTTCTCATTTTCACTGTTACTGCTGAGTTTTACCATTAAATTTCTGAATTCTCTATTCTGTTGTCTTCCCTTCTGGCTTCTTATCTGGAAGTGAAGTCATTATTTTCTGTTTATGATGTCACAATCAACAGTCTAATGGAAAACCATATGTCATTATGGACCAGGCTTTCAAAATAGAGAAAACTGAAGGCTGTCTTTGCACGCACCTGAATACATCAGAACTGATTGAAAAATTGGGTTCTTTTCCCACAGAAAATTGACAAAATTAGAAACTTAGTTTTGATTTTCAGCAGAAATTCAAAAACTGAAATATTTTGGCTGAAAACCAAAACATTTAAATTTGGAAATGCTTCCATGGTGCTCCTTGGGAGTTGTGGTTCAGATTCCTCAAGCTCCCATTCTCCTCTATATGTTGAGCTTCTTCATTGCTCTATCCAAATATATGTTGGGAAAATAACACAGCGGGGCACAGACTATCCAACAAATTCTTGGACTGCATTGCAGACAACTTTTTATTTCAGAAGGTTGAAAAAGCTACTAGGGGGGAAGCTGTTCTAGACTTGATTTTAACAAATAGGGAGGAACTTGTTGAGAATTTGAAAGTAGAAGGCAGCTTGGGTGAAAGTGATCATGAAATCATAGAGTTTGAAATTCTAAGGAAGGGTAGAAGGGAATACAGCAAAATAGAGACAATGGATTTCAGGAAGGCGGATTTTGGTAAGCTCAAAGAGCTGATAGGTAAGGTCCCAAGGGAATCAAGACTGAGGGGGAAAACGACTGAGGAAAGTTGGCAGTTTTTCAAAGGGACACTATTAAGGGCCCAAAAGCAAGTTATTCCGCTGGTTAGGACAGATAGAAAATGTGGCAAAAGACCACCTTGGCTTAACCACGAGATCTTGCATGATCTAAAAAATAAAAAGGACTCATATAAAAAATGGAATCTAGGACAGATTACAAAGGATGAATATAGGCAAACAACACAGGAATGCAGGGGCAAGATTAGAAAGGCAAAGGCACACAATGAGCTCAAATTAGCTATGGGAATAAAGGGAAACAAGAAGACTTTTTATCAATACATTAGAAGCAAGAGGAAGACCAAAGACAGGGTAGGTAGGCCCATTGCTCAGTGAAGAGGGAGAAACAGTAACAGGAAACTTGGAAATTGCAGAGATGCTTAATGACTTCTTTGTTTCGGTCTTCACCAAGAAGTCTGAAGGAATGCCTAACCTAGTGAATGCTAATGGGAAGGGGGTAGGTTTAGCAGATAAAATAAAAAAAGAACAAGTTAAAAATCACTTAGAAAAGTTAGATGCCTGCAAGTCACCAGGGCCTGATGAAATGCATCCTAGAATAGTCAAGGAGCTAATAGAGGAGGTATCTGAGCCTCTAGCTATTAGCTTTGGAAAATCATGGGAGACGGGAGAGATTCCAGAAGACTGGAAAAGGGCAAATATAGTGCCCATCTATAAAAAGGGAAATAAAAACAACCCAGGAAACTACAGACCAGTTAGTTTAACTTCTGTGCCAGGGAAGATAATGGAGCAAGTAATTAAGGAAATCATCTGCAAACACTTGGAAGGTGGTAAGGTGATAGGGAATAGCCAGCATGCATTTGTAAAGAACAAATCGTGTCAAACCAATCTGATAGCTTTCATTGATAGGATAACGAGCCTTGTGGATAAGGGAGAAGCTGTGGATGTGGTATACCTAGACTTTAGTAAGGCATTTGATACGGTCTTGCATGATATTCTTATCGATAAACTAGGCAAATACAATTTAGATAGGGCTACTATAAGGTGGGTGCATAACTGGCTGGATAACCGTACTCAGAGAGTTGTTATTAATGGTTCCCAATCCTGCTGGAAAGGTATAACAAGTGGGGTTCCGCAGGGGTCTGTTTTGGGACCGGCTCTGTTCAATATCTTCATCAACGACTTAGATATTGGCATAGAAAGTATGCTTATTAAGTTTGCAGATGATACCAAACTGGGAGGGATTGCAACTGCTTTGGAGGACAGGGTCATAATTCAAAATGATCTGGACAAATTGGAGAAATGGTCTGAGGTAAATAGGATGAAGTTTAACAAAGACAAATGCAAAGTGCTCCACTTAGGAAGGAACAATCAGTTTCACACATACAGAATGGGAAGAGACTGTCTAGGAAGGAGTACGGCAGAAAGGGATCTAGGGGTTATAGTTGACCACAAGCTAAATATGAGTCAACAGTGTGATGCTGTTGCAAAAAAAGCAAACGTGATTCTGGGATGTATTAACAGGTGTGTTGTGAGCAAGACACGAGAAGTCATTCTTCCGCTGTACTCTGCGCTGGTTAGGCCTCAAATGAAGTATTGTGTCCAATTCTGGGCACCGCATTTCAAGAAAGATGTGGAGAAATTGGAGAGGGTCCAGAGAAGAGCAGCAAGAATGATTAAAGGTCTTGAGAACATGACCTATGAAGGAAGGCTGAAAGAATTGGGTTTGTTTAGTTTGGAAAAGAGAAGACGGAGAGGGGACATGATAGCAGTTTTCAGGTATCTAAAAGGGTGTCATAAGGAGGAGGGAGAAAACTTGTTCACCTTAGCCTCTAAGGATAGAACAAGAAGCAATGGGCTTAAACTGCAGCAAGGGAGGTTTAGGTTGGACATTAAGAAAAAGTTCCTAACTCTCAGGGTGGTTAAACACTGGAATAAACTGCCTAGGGAGGTTGTGGAATCTCCATCTCTGGAGATATTTAAGAGTAGGTTAGATAAATGTCTATCAGGGATGGTCTAGACAATATTTGGTCCTGCCATGAGGGCAGGGGACTGGACTCGATGACCTCTCGAGCTCCCTTCCAGTCCTAGAATCTATGAATCTATGAATCTATTGGAGTACATCTCTCCTGATACACCACTGTTTTCCCTCGTGGAAGCAGTGCATCATGGGAGTCCCTACCTGTTGTGCAACATTGGAGATGTAGTCAGACTCGGGAGCCAAGCCCACAGAGGCTAATAGAAACATAAGTCAACCAGATTGCATGAGGCACTGCAGCAGCACTTCCAAATCAAAATATTTCAGTTTTGGGGGTGTTCAGTTTTTCAACAAAAAGCTGAAATTTTCAGCAGAAAGCAGACACTTTATGAAAAATATCTTTACTCAAAAACCTAATTTTGTGTGAAATAGTTTTAATGGAAAATTGCCCACTGGCCCTAGTGTAAACCCATATTTTCACATTGCTTAATTGCCCACAGTATGCAGAAGCTTCAGTGCACATGGAGTAAGTGCATTATTTTCCATGGGGACTTCAGGCTGAAAACTTTCGACAAGTTTGTTCCAGTATCAGGGGTTCTAAAATCCCCCAGTAGCCACAATAATAAGCAGGGGCAGCAAATAAGGGGAGGGGATTTGGCTTCAGAGCAATAGCCCCATCTACCTCCAGTCACCTGCTTACCAGCATGCTGCAAGTAGAACGCTAAAGCCCCTAACTGCCCCAGCAGCCACATCAGCAGTCCTACTGCATCTTAACAACTTTTCGACATTATCATTACTGAGGGCCTCTAGGCACTAATGTCATAAAAATAATAAATAATGATAATGCTTTTCTGAACAGTAGTAGATTTTTGGAGCCTCATAGGTCAGTTTCCCATTTGAAGAAGAAATCAGTGATGGAGTCAGGTCAGGTGTTTTCTCGAAGCAATATTTTATATATATGTAATATATAAAAACATACACAAGTCATGCTTGCTGAAGCAGGAGTGGTAAAAAAAAAAAAAAGAGTTCACAAACAATCCTATTTGGAATAAACTTTAACCTTGTCATCTCTGACCTGTCTCTAGAGATAGCTCTGTTGCCTTTGTCTCTTTCAGGGACTCTCACACATCCTCAGCCCAAACCTGTCTGCTTACAGCTTAACACATTGGCCATGCTACACTACAAAGTTTTGCTGGCATAATGGCATCAGTTAGGAGTGTGGGGGAACCCCGCCCTCCCCCCCCCACCCCCAACTGGCATAGCTATTTCAGCAAGCCCTTGGGTATAAACAGCTTATACTAGTAAATGATTCCTTTGTTGGTATAGCTTATGTTGTTCAGAGAGGGGGTTATCTAACATAACTCTTTTTGCCAGTATTAGCTGCGTCTCCATTAGACAATACTGGCAGAAAGAATACTGGCAAAGCCTTTGCAGTGGAAATAAGCCCATAGTCTCTCCAGCCCCCAACCATTGGGTTTTGAACATGTGAAACCCTGCTAGCTTCACACTCTACCTCTGGGGCTGTGTTACTTCCAGAGTTGAGTCTGGATCATTAATCTCACAGTAGCCCTTTGAGACTACCAGGGGGTGCATTTACTGGCATTGCATTGTTAAGTCTTTCTATGGGGAGTTTCACCTTGGTGTAACTATATGAACTAATGGCCAAGCCATTAAGTCCCTTTCATAACAATAATAATGTAGCTCTCCTACATTAGTTTCTCTTCTGGATCATCTCCATTCAGCCACCTGACTCCAAGGAAGCTAATCTGTCTGCTATTATGTTTTCATCTATCTGTTTTTTTCTTGCCATGGCCCCCTCAGCTCCAACCTCCTAAATATAGAAATACAAAGAGTTATCTGAAAAACAAATAGGTAGAAACAGACAAAAATATTTTTAAAAACAACTTTCTTCCTATTTTTTGCTCCACTCACTGCAACTTGTCTTTAATCAAACTGTAAGCTCTTTGAGACAGGGACTATCTAACTATGAGCTAGAATGCTCTAGCATGTTATACAACCGTACAGGGAGGTAAAGGTTAATACATCCCTTTCCCTATCCTCATGCATGGCTAGGTGAAAGGGGGTTGGTGCTGGGGACTCTCTCTTCCCCTATACAATTATACTGCACATAGCACAATGAGGCCTTCATTCTGACTAGGGCCTTTGGGAAATATCACAATACAAATAACAATGTAAATCAGCAAGCCTTAATCTTAAAAAACCACAGCTGTGGCAATCAGCAAACACAGTAATAATTATGTCAAATGTGCATAAGGTGAATGGATTCATATTCAAGCTTGATATGTTTGAAAATTTTCAGCATGAATGCCTTCATTTGTGGACAGTTGATTTTTTGTGACTTCCATATGTGATCGTGCCCCTTCATAGATTTAAACAGAGTTACTTATTTTCAAAGTCTGGGTCCTGCCCCTTGGCATCCTATGCGAGGGCATTCATTATAAGCATTGCTTTTAAAGAGGTCTTGCCAGGTTTCCTGATATAATGAACCCCATTTAAAGTACTATGACAAAGGCAATAGTAATAAACAAAATTAACAATAAACTCTGAATACAAATGATTATAAACAAGATTGAAAGTCACCTTAGGAATGGTTGGAACCTATTTATTATCCATTAAAAGCCTGACAGCAGCAAAAATGTTCCTTTCCTTACAATATCAATTAAGCAAACCTGCACCTAACTAAATCATAGAATCATAGAACTGGAAGGGACCTCGAAAGGTCATCTAGTCCAGTCCCCTGCCCTCGTGGCAGGACTAATTATCTAGACCATTCCTGACAGGTGTTTGTCTAACTTGCTCTTAAAAATATCCAATGATGGAGATTCCAAAACCTCCCTAGGCAATTTATTCCAGTGCTTAAGTACCCTGACAAGAAGTTTTTCCTAATGTCCAACCTATACTTCCCTCGCTGCAATTTAAGCCCATTGCTTCTTGTCTTATCCTCAGAGGTTAATAAAAAATAATTTTTCTTCCTCCTCCTTGTAACAACCTTTTATACACTTGAAAACTGTTATCATGTCCCCTCTCAGTCTTCTCTTTTCCAGACTAAACAAACTCAATTTTTTCAATCTTCCCTCATACGTCATGTTTTCTCGGCCTTTAATAATTTTTGCTGCTCTTCTCTGGACTCTCTCCAATTTTTCCACATCCTTCCTGAAATGTGGTGCCTACAACTGGATGCAGTAGTCCAGTTGAGGCCTAATCAGAACAGAGTAGAGTGGAAGAATTACTTCTTCTGTCTTGCTTACAACACTCCTGCTAATACATCCCAGAATGATGTTCACTTTTTTTGCAACAGCGTTACACTATTGACTCATATTTAGCTTGTGGTCCACTATGACCCCCAGATCCCTTTCTGCAGTACTCCTTCTTAGGCAATCATTTCCTATTTTGTACATGTGCAACTGATTGTACCTTCCTAAGTGGAGTACTGTGCATTGTCCTTATTGAATTTTTTCCTATTTACTTCAGACCATTTCCCCAGTTTGTCCAGATCATTTTGAATTTTAATCCTATCTTCCAAAGCACTTGCAACCCCTCCTATCTTGGTATCATCCACAAACTTTATAAGTGTACTCTGTATGCCATTATCTAAATCAATGATGAAGATATTGAACAGAACCGGACCCCAAACTGATCCCTGCGGGACCCCACTCATTATGCCCTTCCAGCATGACTGTGAACCACTGATAACTACTCTCTGGGAATGGTTTTCCAACCAGTTTGGGATCCAGTTTATAGTAGCTCCATCTAGGTTGCATTTCCCTAATTTACTTATGAGAAGGTCACATGGGACAGTATCAAAGTTTAATAAAATCAAGATATACCATGCCTACTGCTTTCCCCATATCCAAAAACCTTGTTATCCTGTCAGAGAAAGCTTTCTTGTAGGTTTGACATGATTTGTTTCTGACAAATCCTTGCTGACTGTTACTTATCACCTTATTATCTTCTAGATGTTTGCAAATTGATTGCTTAATTATTTGCTCCATAAACTTTCCAGGTACAGAAGTTAAACTGACTGGTCTGTAAGTCCCTGGCTTGTCCTTATTTCCCTTTTTGTAGATTGTATATTTTTGTATATTTTCCCCTTTCCAGTCTTCCGGAATCTCTTCTGTCTTCCAGGACTTCTCAAAGAGAATCGCTAATGGATCAGATATCTCCTCAGTCAGCTCCTTGAGTATTCTAGGATGCATTTCATCAGGCCCTGGGAAGCTACAGTTGCAGGTATGAGTTCCTACATAGGGTTCTTCTTGCCTATGTGGAGTTGAACTGTTGATGCTTGTCTGTTCCAGATGGCAGTGCTGAATCAATATCCTTGATGTAGAAACCAACAACAGTACAGTAGGAGCATTCATTATCTTTGCTGTTTGCTCCATCATCATATTTTAGCTTCTGCTTTGAAAAATCATCATGCATTCTTTTCCACTAATCCTGAACTACTTTGTGTGACCCATAATGCAAACTCCTGCCAAACTTTATATTAGTGACAAGTTCAGCATTACATGTATGTCCGTATCAGCATTGCCCAAACCTATCATTCTAGAATTCCTGTACCCAAGCTATTTCACCAGTTAGGGACACTCAAATTTACATTACATTGAGTTCAGAGGACCTGTAGCTAAAGAATCTCATATCAAAAATGCATCTATTTTAACTGAGGCAAGGTGGGCAAGGTAATATCTTTTATTACACCAACTTCTGTTGATGAAAGAGACAAACTTTTGAGCTACACAGAGTTCTTCTTCATATTTAACTTCATATAATAAAACGCTATTTTTATCCAAATAGCTATCATGATATTGTTAAAGTCTTTAGATTATCTGTTTGGATGTTTCCTTACAGCAGTTACAATATTAGACATTAACACCCTGCCCATAAACAGCAGCTGCTAAAATCATGGTTACTAAATAAGCATACACAGTGATATAAATGTCACCCAGAGATATGCATTAAAATGGTGATAACATTCTGAAAAATGAGAATAAACAAAGCTCAGTGAAGAAGAGAGGTTTTTTTGTTTTTTTAAATGTCCTGTGTGAAGTAACTTTAACCCTTTTACCAAACACACCCAGGTGGCACACTGCAATGGCACTAACAAAACTGCATTTGGGATTAAGCTATTGAAGTCTGGTCCTGGTGATGGACATTATTGGATTCTAGTCACCACCACCTCCGGAGGAGATGAGGGACAAAAGTTCATCATAATTGTTCCTGCCATTTGTGTAAATTAGGCTATGGAATCTGCTGAATTTGGGAGATTGGAGGCTGCCCTAGGATGTCTGCCTCTGGTGGGTGGAACTGGGAGCTGACTAGGGCAGCATAGCATGGTGGATAAGGCACATACTCAGAAGACCTGGATTCAATTCCTGGCTCTATCACTGATTTGCTGGGTGACCTTTAGCAAGTCACTTTCCTCCATGTACCTCAATTTTCCCACCTGTAAAATGGGGGATAATAACACTGACATACTTTGTAAGTCTTTGAGATCTATGGATGAAAAATGCTATAACAGAGTAAGATATTCTAATTTATTATTTACTAGGTAATGGAAGTTGACTCCTTGGCCTTCTCTCCTGATGCTACAGAAGGTCAGGCTCCACAAGGTCATGTTGGAAGTCAGATATATTAGAGCATTTAAAACACAGGTGATAGACAAGTTTGCCAATATCGAATTAATTCTGTCTACTCCTTTTTTAAAATTTAGAGACATAGTTAATTCAGTACATGTTTTTCATGAATTAATGCAATTTACAAATACAATTTTTCAAGCATCACAATGATAATATTCTCATAATTAAGCAGCTCTGATGGAACAGCAAAAGGCATCAGGATAGATGACTTGTGCACCTTGCTTTCTCACTTCATTCCTGCCATGGCATCATCTGTAATTTTCCAAAAAAATATAAGCAGTGGCATTTGGAGATTATATTTTGCTGGACTGCAGACATAAATTAAATGTTCACAGACACAGTATAGTTTTTTCTCTTAGATGTTTTCACCAAAATCCATTGGGCTTCGTATGTATCAGCAAGACTCTGATGAATGTTGTATTGCATTATAGACTTTTTGAACAGTCATCAAACACTAGTTTATATGCCAATCATTAGCTTTGTGTCTTCTTAGACACTGAAAGCACTTACAAACATTTGGAAAATATCCTATATTATTCAGCATGAACAAAATTAAAATAGCATATAAAATAAATACCTGTTTTCATGGGGATTGAAAACAACTGGGATAAAATTCCCCTCCTCTCTCCCCTCCTTTTGTTTTTACATGGAATGTCATTGAAGTTGAATTTGCATATAGGCACAATTGCTGAATATGAAATAGTATTTTGGTACCTTTTTAATATAGTGAAGTTTATTTTTTATTTTGTTTAAAATGTCATTGCGCACTTTGGCCTAAAGCCTTCCCTTCTTTGCAAAATCATTGCTCAAAAAGACATGAAGTAAAACACTGACAACAGAAATGTGTTAAACGTAGCAGGCCACAGATTTATTAAACTAATCCAAAAACAACATAGGTGAGGACTGCCAGCCCCTCTTCACTACCAGGCAGTTATGGTAATATATCAATATGGTATTACTACCCAATTTGATCAAGAGAGAGGGGAGACAACACTCAGCTTTACTCCCGTTGCCCCTCAAACAATGGTTCAGCCTATGCTGGAATTCCTTATTCACCCTCCCTTTGTGTGGGTGCCCATGACAGTATGCATTCAGACTCAGTCTGTACAAGACTGAAGACCACCCTCATCCCAAAGCAACTTGGGTGAGGGCCAGTGGTCTCCTGGTCCCTGAGTTCAGGTTTATTCCAAGAACTGGCTACTTAGTCTAACCTCACTGGACATGAGATGTGAGTGTTTATCTTCCCCCTACTCTCCTTTAACTATCCTAACTAACCAGCCAGATCCCCAGGCTGCTGTGCAGAAGGAGAAAAAAAACAAAAAAAACCTTGACATAGTTCATGCTTGTCTGGTGGAAAAATCCCTTCCTGACCCTTCAAAAGGTAATCTGGCTAGCCCACAACATAGCTAGAGATCCAGCCAGGCAATCACACGCAGGGAGGACAGAAAGGGTGTGTGTTCATTCTCTGGTGGCCAAATGGCTGTCCTTTCTTAGGAGGGGACTTTTATCCACAGAGGGGACAGATGAGGAAGCCAACTGAACCCTATTCAAACCTGGCCAAACACAGTCCTACTTACACAGATATAGCCCTACTGAACCCATTGTAAATGGTGAAGCAAGTCATAGAACTGAGTCAGGAAACTTTGTAAAAGTTGCTAACAGATGATAAAAAGGCAGAGAAGATACTGTAAGAACCTTTTTATGATAGAACTATTTTTCTTAATATATAAGGCTAGGCCTGGAATAGGCATGTACTAAAAAATAGTGAAGTCTGCAAGCTGAAATGGAGGCTAGGGCAAAAGGTGCACTCATTGGATTCAAGCCTTTGTCATAAAAGTCATATATCCAGAATCTGGACTTGTTCGTGAGTTGTCCAGCATAATTTTAAGGTTTCTGAAGCCTCTTTCCATCATAGGTTCATTATTATGAGGATAGTTGGAAAATAAAGCTTATTATGTAAGGGGGAAGAATTTGGGATCCAATTTAAAATTCACATACGCAGTTGGGGGTGGAACCCTTGCCTCTTGTACTACAGTCTACCAATGCCTCAGCCTGTGGTTAGAGGGCACTGTTGCTGTTCAAGATTCTGGTCTTTTGATAACACGTAAAATAGAAGAACTACCTACGTGTGGTCATTTAAGATCTTACCGAAAAATCTCACAAAAGTAAGTGTGTTAGCACTTCTGTCCTGGCCCTATTCCAATTGGGCTATAACATGATAGCTATTTAAATCCCAACCAGGATTTCAACTGGAATTTATAACCTGAATTGTGCTGTGTTTACACTGTACGCAGATAAATGCTGCCTCTTTACGTCCCAGAGATACTCTATTTCAGTGGTTTTTCTGGTATGTAGTGTATAGTAGAAATATTTTTTTGTAGAATACATTGGGAACCTCACTAGATGAATATCAGTCATTTAAAATATCCTATTCCAAGAGAAGAACTTGGAATTACTTTAAACTCATTGTTTAATAGAAGAGATAATAGCTTATATCTTCCCAATTTGAATTTGGCTGCATATTTATAATTTCTAGTATATTAGGTTTCACAGGAATTTAGTCCTAAAACTTGACCCAATCTAAATCCATGTTAATCGGGTGAAAAAAATACTGCAGACTGTGAATTTTAAGTTAGATTTTGAAAACAATATAGGACCCAGTATTCAAAAAACAAAAACAGAACCCCAGCCAACCAGTCATGGGACACAAGTTAACTAACAAACCATATTTCTGGAACTGTAGTGCCATCATCAATGGTCCAGATGCATAAATAAGGAAAAGACCAGACAAAAAAATTATAGGAACTTCATCTTCCTTTAAAACATAAGGCATGAAACCAACATCTGCCAGATGGAAAGAACAAAACAGGAAGGAAAATAGTAACCATCAAGCTTTTAAAAAAGGATTAAAAACAATGGGCTTCATAAGTATCTCACACTGACTTCAGTGGAGTAACTCCTGATTTAGGCCTTAATCCTGAAAAGATTTCTGTAATATGTGTAAATTAGAAATCCATGGAAAAATTCATAGCATGTAAAGGTAAGCACTATTCCATAGGCTTGCACGGGAAAAAAGTCTTTTTAAGTGATAAATCAGAATCAGGCCCAATGGTGTGTAAGAAAAGCAAACTATAACTGTAAACACTAAAAATTCCCCAAACCAAATAATTTTAGAATAATCACAATAGTTATCTAATCACTTTCAAAATGACTCTGAAAGATAGAACGAAGTTCTTTACGTGTTAGAATTTTGTTCAGACAACACTTGCTGTGTATGAATTAAAGACATACACACACATATATATTTAAATACAGTAGGGCAAATCTTTGCATTTGTGAGTTCTCAGTGAGCTTATGTCTATGGGGCAGTAATGAATCAGTAAAGATTTCTAAAGCTTTGGAAAATTATACTTAGCACTTTTAGTTGGAGGGCATTTGATTGTAAGCTTTTGAAAAGTGTGATTTTTCTTGTTTACACAGTTGTTTTGAATGTAATGTTAGACAGATCTCATGCCAGAAGAGTTCAAGTTCAAGGAATATTGTACTCTCACAGCTAGCTTCCCAATTCATGACTTGTTATCTTTGTAATACAGACAAGAAGCATCCAGTGTGTTAGAAGATATGGACTTGCTTTTCAAATTACATCATCTCTTTTTCTTATTTTCACTGTGATACTCACAGTATGCTTTCTTGTATTCTTTTTAAGAACACTTTGCACTGAGGTGTAGCACTTTACATTTTCAGAGTGCTATCAAAAACATTAACTGTAAAAACATTAATTCACAACATCGCTAAGGTAGGAATGTACAATCCTCATTTTGCATGATCCGGAGGTTGTAAAATACAGAGATTAAACAGCCAAACAAATCAGAGACAGGCAGGGCCGGCTCTAGACACCAGCGTTCCATGTGCTTGGGGTGGCCCTTTTTAAGGGGCGGCATTCCGTTTTTTTTTTTTTTTTTTGCTTGGGGTGGCAAAAAAACTGGAGCCGTCCCTGGAGACAGGGCTACTAGGATTAGAATGATTTCCATATCTGTCAGCCCCAAAACCGACCTGTACCTCCATTTTGTTATATTTGAAGATTTTAATTCAGTTTTGATAATGTTGTCTGGAGGGAGATAGTTTAAAAAAACAGAAAAAGTAATCTTAATTTGTGTTCCAGTTCAGATAAGAGAAAGCTAAGAAGCTGGATTTTGCCATATCAATCCAGACCAACAAAAATAGATTTACACAACAGGAACATAAGGTAAGGCCTGGATCTGAAAACCACCAGCTCTTTGAAGTACACAATGACTGAATGGGAACCTAGGAATCTATCATCTCCCCATCAGCACAGTCTTCTACATTTTTCAAGCGTGTGGTCTTTGGCATTCTAACAGTAGTTTTGGAGCCCTATATCCTATCCTAAGTTGTACGGGGGAGTGGAGAGTTGCCATTGGATATTAGTACTATAAATATTATTGATCTTTGCAGTTGTAAAACAAAGATTGAGGATGCTTGTGAAATATTCTTATGTGAGTGAGCAGAGCATGCTATTACTGGAGAAACAGTTCAGTAACAAATTTATATTCTTGCTTTGCTATTTTTCCTTTTTCATTTTTATAGTAATTTTATAAACATGGAAGAATAAAGCTTGTACCTCAAACTTTACTATTGCTTCTTCCAGAAATGAAGAACTAAATATGAATTTCTGATCACAAGCATTTTTATGCGCATCAGCATCATGGACATGAGAAGATCTAACTGGAAATAGGGGCTGGGGGGGTTGAGGGTGTTCAGCACTTTACATGAGACACACAAACCAAACAGCAGAATGCTAAGAGGTTGCAGTTTAGTACGACCACATGGATAAAACAATCGGAATTTCTGCATTAGACCTCAGTCTGACTGCACTGCAGTTTAATGAGAGTTTTACCACAGATTTCAAAATGTTAAATAAATAAAATAACCTTTCTTCTTGCTTGCATAACATCTCCATGCATGCCTCAGACCTTTTATTTTCATCACATTAAAACTAAAATCAACACTTTTCAGATTACCTACTAATTAGAGCACATTAAAGACGTAAAAAATTCCCACAAATTTTGGTGAGAAAATAAAACAGTTTGTACAAATACATTCTACAACAGCTTCTCCAAATGTCTCAGATGTACAATTTTACTGAAAGATATTTCTGATTTTTTTATTTAAGTGTGCGTGGACATTTCTTTAGCCTGTCCATTTGGGATGGGGGGCGGGGGGTTAACATTTTGGTTTTAATTTACCAAGGGTAAGAAAGATCTCCTTAAGGTTTATATGTATTGAGTTCCCTGGAGCTTCAAAATAATTGTTCCTTCTGTACCAAAAGCTGGTAATTTGCTATCTAGGTACTAGCCCCAATCATGTAATAATATTTATGAGTGTTTTAATACTTTGGATTTTAAGAATATCTTTGCAACCTGAGTAAATGGCACATTCAAGACATTTTATAACACTATACAAGAGAATCATATCAGAAATGAATTCCATAAACTAACACATGCTGTGAAGGCCAAGTGTTTGGTACTAATCAGCCTGAAAATACCACTGATTTGATTTAGACAAACTATGCAGTAAATTGTGATAGATGAATCATAACTGCATGGTATTACTAATTACACAATGTTACCCCTGCTTTCTATGGCAACAAAGGACAGGACATGACACCATCTGGGAAGCAAAAAGGAGCAACAATCTGGAATTTGAATAGAAGTAAAATGGCTGGTCTCCAGGGTTTGCAGCTTCATTTCTCTTCTCCTTCCAACCCAGGAAACAAAGCAAAGGAGCCGGAGTAACTTTCACAAAATGACCTCACAACATTTACAATTTCCTTTTTAGAGGAAAGAAAACATCCTGAATGATAAACACTCAACACTGGCCGCCTCCTCCTCCTCTCAGCTGGATGCAGCATGGGTGCTCTCTTCCACAGCCTGGTAGCAGCTCAGCAGCTTCACTTTCTGCATCTGGGCGCTCTGAAAGCCTTGGCCCAGAGAGCACTGCCTCCCTCCCACTATACCAGGAATTGCCTACCTCGTCCACGCAAATGTCTGCACCTAGATCACGAAAAAAAATGCTTCCCACCTGCAACTTCACTTACTATTGTGCTGGAGCGCAGTTTTGCCTCTCTTCACAGCAACAGCACAGTGTGGCCCAGTGGTGCCAGGCATACTTCATCCACACACCACAGCAAACACCCAATATGTCTCCTCCCCAGTCCAAGTTTTATCGGAAAGAAATACCCGCAGGAAATGCAAACCAGCACCCCAAATTCTGATCCCTAGACATCTGCAATCAATCAAATGTGCTCATGCAACCACCATTAAAGCATATAACAGATAAAGATTACATACCTCTAGTTCCTGCTGATCAACACATCATCAGTGGACAAGAAGCACTCTTTCATCTATGTCCTCATCATACAAGAGCCACCCCCTCTACCTTGCCTGCATTATAATAGCCAGGGCAGCCCAGAGGATTCAGGGGGCCTGGGGCAAAGCAATTTTGGGGGCCCCTTCCATACAAAAAAGTTGCAATACTATAGAATACTATATTCTTGTGGGGGCCCTGCGGGGCCTGGGGCAAATTGCCCCACTTGCCCCCTTCCCCCCCCCCCCCCCCGCAGCCCTGATAATAGCCTGACTAGATGATACTGCAAGCTGAAAGCTAGGCTAAAGCTACTTACACTATACAACACCACAAGACAAGGGTGGAGAGTGGGAATTATCTTATTCCAGTCCAGCCTCAAGTGCATTAAAGGTCACAGAATGCCAAAATATGTGAAAGTTTGTTGAATAGGGAGAGTCATAGTGAGCTGTGAAATATTTTTGTCATAGATTCATGGAGTTTAAGGCCAGAAGGGACCCTTAGATCATCTAGTTTGACCTCCTGCATTAACCCAGGCCATTACATTTCACCCAGTTAACCCTGTAGTGAGCCAATTAAGGGCATCCAGTCTGGATATGAAGCCTTCAAGCTATGGAGAATCTACCACTTCCCTTGGTAGTTTGTTCCAATTGTTAATCACCCTCACTATTAAATAAACGTTTGCCTTATTTCCAATTTGTATTTGTCTGACTTCAGCTTCCAGACATTGTTTTTTTATGCCTTTTTCCACTTGATTAAAGAGCCCTTTCATACCTGTATTTTCTCCCCATGTCGTAATACATTAATGATTATTCTGAGATACAGCTAACTATAAATAGAGATATATCATTATTGTAATAGATAGGTATATATACCCACACACGTGGAAGAAAAATGTGATAGCCACTCTCTATAAACTGAAAAAAATAAAGCTATTATTAAAAATGAAAATTATTGCAAAAATATATTTGTTTTCAATATATTCAGATCCTCAGAATGAGAATTAATATTTCATTTAGCTACTGTTATGAAAATTTTGGTTCAGTAGTCAATACTGTATAGGCATGAAAGGCAATTCAGTGCCTTATTTATATGCAAGTCCTATAAAAGCTTTTGATATATTAAGTACTGTATATTCCATAGTTCATGAATTAGAACAACATAAGTCATTCATTTCACTCACTAAACACTTTTTGACCAATACTATAAGTTAGCACTCTCTTCTGATGACCTGTTACGCCTCATCCTAGACCCCTTATCCACAATCCCTGAACTTTTTTGTAAGCAAATCCAATTTTACATAGAGATATTACCAAGAATAATTATCTTGCTGCATGGGACAAATCAGAAGTATGTCAATTAAATAAACTCTTTCTCTACCTTCTTTCAAGACTTCCAATTGAAAATAGAGTTCCAATGGGATTAAGAATTTAAGGGTTCATTTTCAACCAGACCTACTTGTAACCACAGTCCTTTATAGTTCAATATAGAAAATATTTTAAACAAAATGAAAGATAATTTTAACCAGTGATCTCCCTTCATCCTTTCCTGGTAGGAAAAATTAAATTCCATAAAAATGGTAATAGTCTCTCTGATTAATCATAAATTGAGTTGTGTTGCTTCTTCCATTCCCTCATGCATGTGAAGAATTTAAAATGTAACAAAATGGCAATAATTGTACTGGACAAACTTCAGTTTAAGCAATTTCAGAGTCAAAGTATTCAAAATATTTATAACTGAAAATAAATAAATACCAATTCACTTTTATATTTCAATAATTATTATTATTACACTAGTACTGCCATTGATAGGAGAGATCTATGTTGCTATCTATCTTAGTTACTCATATGATCCCGAGTACAGTAGCATCTGTACATGTCATAATCTTTAATTAATCTATCATCACAACACCACTGTGAGGTAGAGAAATATTACTTGCTCCAGACCACACAGGAAGTGGGTGGTGGAGTACAGACTTGAATCCAAGTCTCGCTACACCTAGGGTCCTAACCATTGAGTCATGTTGTTATATATTATCTGAGTATTTATAGCCATACAAAGCTTAGTGTGCTGTCACATTATCAATTTTAACTAAGACCAGTCAATATTAGCTGTTCCTGCTAGACAGAGAAAATTCTTATTTATTTGTCACATGGTCGTTATGAGGATTAGTTCATACTTCAAGGAACTTTGACTATGAAAAGGAGTCTTATTCATAGGTAGTCTTGCAGTTTAGATAATTATTTTAGATAAAATATATAACAATGAATTGTTATCAGAGTTAACTTTTTTTCTGTATTTGAACTGTTCACAAACTGATCCTATTTGTACATGTTTGTATGAATTAGTTATTTGCATAAATATTAGGGAATGTCTGTTTTTCATATACATGCAAATGAACGAGTATTCATTATTAGTTGTCAGTCATTTATGGTTGTTCTGCTGTTTACATTTTTTTCATTCATCAAATCAGAAAGTGGAATCAATGCCATGTGATCTAACACATACCACAAATAATGATCAGCAAAGACTCAAGGTTAACTGTTTACCAGCACCCAACACTGGAATTTTTTACCATATACAGTTTGATGACTATTCACATATACATTCACACAAATACCAGACATTAAGGGACAAAAATATGGTTGACTAAAAAGCCATTTAGAATCTGAAACAATGTTTGCAAACACAGTCTTACTGTTTTCAAACAGCTGCACTTTGCACAAAAAATGACAGCATTTGTATTCTTGTTTGCCCCATGACTTTGTCATCTTTGAATTGTAGTGGGGGGTGTTAATCAGCTCTTTCTGAAAAGCTCTGCATCCTATTACAATTCTATACATCATCCAGTGCCCCCTAGAATTCTCTAACTGAAATGTTAGTTGCCTTGGTAAGTTTTCACAAGGGCCAAAGAATTTACATAATTGAATTCTTTAAATCATCCAGATTATCTTCACTTAATTAACAATTTTAATTACCTTTCTTTCCAGTTTTTATAATGATCAGCAATGACTTGTAGGACTTTAGAGCAAATGTGCATGATGCATTGCAAGCACCATTTTTCTAGGGGGCTGTAAAACTACTTTTATCACCCCCTAATACTAAACATTACAGACTTCTGCCCACCACAGTCACCATGCAGAGGCTCAACCTGAGGAATGTGGGTGTAGTTGAGCAAGATTATTCTTTGAGATACAAGTCAGACTTTCACTGTAAATGAAAAGTGTGTTTGTGCGAGGGGCAGAGGAGATCTTTAGGTTACACATACACCCCCTCTTACCACTTGTTTATTCCACCCTAATTATTGGTTTACATTTTTAAGGCTATTTTCACAAGGAAAAGGGCTAAAATCTTATTTGGGCTTTAAATGAAAGCTTAGATGCAGCTGCTTTGCATTACAACCCTTTTAGAGGGATGAAGGACTTTGCGTCCATGGGCTTCATAGTATCTGAAGAATCTCTCTGAGCAGCTCCATTTTCCTTGGAGCTCTCCCAGCCAAGCACCAATCAGATCAGACCCTGCTTATCTTAAAATCTGATGAGAGCACATTCCAAGGTTACTGATAAAAACACAATATGAATTGTAAAATATTTTTGATAAAGTATAACAGACTTGTTCTCTTAAGTAATCAAAATACAGGTATTTAGGGCCATATCCTGTTCCCATTGAAGTAAATGCCATTGGTTTTCAAAAGGCACAGGAAGGGTCCCTTAATGATATAAACAATTTTCACTTTGCTGTACCAATATTCACCAGAAAAAAAATAGTTCACTCATTTCATATAATGAATGTATTTTCACAGAACTCTGATCAGTACCTTCTGCTTTGAAAATACACATCCTGGCTTTGCAAGAACTTATTTATACTATACCAACAGAAGACTATTATCCTGTGACAACATTTTTATTCCAGTGACAGTTATCTTTGTTTGGAGACCTCAGTAAGCCTTTTATTCCAGCCAAAAGTTCCTTCCTTCATTGCTTCAGGTTGCAAACTTACTCATGTGAGTTGGTTTTACTCATGCAAATGGATCCATTGACTAAAACCTACTTGTGTGAGTAAGCTTGTGCCAGGATCAGGCCCTGAATGTTATTATTTGTTGCATTTCCTCTTTAACTGTCCTGTGCAGCTTTACTTCAGAAAGGTAGATAGTGAACAATGTGAATTGCAGTTAAAAAAGGAAACAAAATGTCAGGATGTATAAAGAATAGAATAGAAAATAATGAAACTATTATGATGACATTACATAAATCGGGGTGCATATTCACCTAGAACATTATGTTCCTTCTGGTCCTCTCATCTTAAAAAAGAAATAGCAGAAATAAAAGTAGTCCAGAGAGACCGGTAATGAAAATGATTGGAGGTCTGGAAAGACTTCACCATCAGCAATCACTGTTAAAATTAGGATAATTTATTTGCATTCGGTGCCTTTAAAATACCTAAAATAATGATTAATATGAAGATGATAAATTCAGGACTGCTCTCTCCTGTGATAAAAGAACAAGTGGACAGCCAATTAAAATGCAATACATTTAAAATGGATACAAACTTTTTTCAGTCAATCTATGGAACTCATTGACACAAAATATTATTAAACGCAAGAGCCAAGAAGGGTTCAAAAGAAGATTGGCTATTTATATTGATGATGAGGCTATCCATAATTCCATTAGATGGGAAAAATTCCATTAGATGGGATGAAAAGTAGAAATTATAAATCCCCATGCTCCAAGGAATAAACCAACCTGTAACTGACTGTGATAAACTTAGTGATAAATAGTGATAATAGTAATAAACTTCCCTGATGGGTATGTCATTCCAGACAAGTCCTTTATAGGAAATCTAGCAGCGTCTTCCTAAGTATATAGAATGGACTCATATCAGAAACAAGATACTGATCTAGATAGACCATTGGTTTGATCCAGTATGGCAATTCCTATGATCCACAGAGACTAGTGAAAGATTGGATATATAAAAATAATATATATTTCTAGAGAGTTCCTTAATTTATTGAGACACTGCGGCAGAACACTAAAAATGCAAGGAATGTGCTTTAAAAAGCATCCAATGCAATGAATAAAATGAGCAACTGGAGAGTAATTGGCAACATAAGCAAGATTGTTATTGGGAGTCTAAAATATTCTTTGAAAAGTAAAAAAAAGGTTTAATTGGCTCTGGTTGCAGTAGCCTAGTATGGAATAGCTTTGTTTTGATGAAACCAAGAAACCGTTTTTGTTGGACTGTTGGAAGCTAAAAAGGAAAAGTTTAGGAAAAAGCAGTGTCCTAATGACTATGCTTTGCTAGTTTTTGGATGAGCCATAAAAACATAGATGGCTTCTAAATAAATAGGCTATTTATTTCTTAACAACTGTCATGGGTGTTCGAATCCTTCAGCTCTTTCTTACATGCTCCATGGTAACAAATATATGCCAGTAACAGAAGATGAATAAAGACTGCCAATAATTAATTTTTGTTTGTGGTGTCTAATCTATCATTCCACTGCACGTTACCGTACCCTAAATTAAAGTGTATGCTGTGTCATCTGTGCCTTTTGCATTATAGAAACTTTATGCTCCGTGAGTAACAATGCAAGCTAACTAGTCTAGTGGTTTTCTATACATGATAGATGTGAACATTTGTGAATTTCTTTTAATCAGCATTTATAATGGGTTGACAGTAAACAAATCAATGACATACACTAATTTAAAGTTTACAATGATTTTAATACAGTAAATTGCTGCTACTTTAATTAATCAGAATTTCTTCAGTGTAGCAACATGTCTTTCCACCTACTTTGAGTCATTACACAATATTTTTTTCCCAAAGTGACACAAACAGTCCCTGAACTTAATTTGGTGCTTCAAATTATGTAATAAATCTTTACCGTATTTATTTTTTTCTAATACCAAAGCTTCCACAACAGATTATTTTATGTTTCTGGCTGCTGCAATGCATATTGTAATATTTCACAGTAAATCAGTCTACTCAAAAGTGTTAGTTTTCTGCTCTTTATCTCAGATTATTCTAATTTACCATAAAGGTTATAAAGAGAATATTAAAGTTTCTCCCTCCAAAAATCACAGCTGTGGTAGGAATGGGCACTAAACTGAAATGGTTCCCTAATACCCAGAATACCAGCAGTAGGGCATGATCCAACTTCCATTAAAGTCAATAGAGAGACTCCTATTGATTTGACAGGTGTTGGATTAGGCCCATAGTTAGATTCAGATTAATACTGATTAATTCCCCATATCACAGGAACTATAAGAATTTTTTATATATATATTTCTAACTGAGACTTTTCTTAGCATTTGGACAGTCTTGAGACCTTTGAATTAGCTTCTTATTTTACTACAATTTAGGCTAGGGTATTTTTTTAGACTTATACAAAGTTTATACCTTGGAATTATACCTATCCAAAGTCCTAGCTGCCCCTAATATTACATACTATACATATTACAATTACAAAAGTACTAAACAGTGGTTTATTCTCTGACAACCAACTGCTTAGGCTTGTAGGTACTGAATGGGTTTTGATAATGTTCACTACAATACAGTGATAAGTGCTTGTGTGGTTTTGAAATAACTAATAACTATATAAAAGTTTCCCACTTTTTTCACATGCTGTTTATTTTTATGCACTGAACGTGAAGAAATAATACTGAGGAAAAGATTGTATTCCAGCATCAATCCATGCATGGTCTAGCTCTCCAGCTCTCCAAAAGGGAAAGCAATGGCCCAGATTCAGCAAGGTACCTAAATATGTGCCTAACTGAAGGCACAGATGTCAGTAAAGCCAATGGGACTGCTCCCACGCTTAAATTAGTACCTTGCAAAATTGGGAGCTCACTTTTGAAAATTGAATGCATAATTCTTTAGACTTTTTCTGGAAAATAAGCAGCCTATATGTTCACCAACACAAGAATGCAAGTTAGTTGACAGTCAGTGTTGCAGATCCCAGCTAAACAAGCAATCCAACAATAACCCAAGACATCGGTGGTTACTTATTTTCAACCACAGTTTTACAGTACAAGAAAATGAACTAAATTCATATCTTTACAAGCAATGTTAGTAAAGATGACACTGAGTCACTAATAACAACTACAAAAAGCTAGCACTTAATGACATCTTTTTCTTTAGTTACATACATTGTTAAAATAATTAGATTAAATCGAAAAATCTCGAAACCAAATATTCATCAGGCTTTGCACCCTTGTCTGAATATTTTGCATGAAAAGATAGTATACTCCTCAGGGGTCCAAGTATCAAAGTAATAAGCTTGGTATTTCTTTACACCTTCAGATACCTATCTGTGAAAGATATGATAGGCTTTTAACGACTTGAGTTTCAAGCCTATAATATGTTAAGCCCTGATGCATACAGTGGAACCAAATTGAATTAAGTGCATGAGCGAGTGCCACATTCTAGAGGGAAATACAAGGCAAAAGCAGGTCTGACACATTTTAGTTCTTCGGTAACCTTCTCACCCAAAGTGCCCAGGGAATTGTAGTGATGATATAAGTAGGTCCATAGGAAGAATGGTTTTAATCACCCAGTGGGATTACTAATGATATGTGTTAAAGGTGGAGTAACCATAGCTCAGCATGTTAACAAATTTCACTGTACAAGGCTGTATGTGAAGGTCTATTAAAACAGGCTTCTGGAAATGAGGAAATTAAACGAACAAAGGACATGAGACGAAAGGGTATTTTTATCTTTAAAAAAGTCCGGGGAATGTGACCTAGCAAACACTGCACCAGCCCACGGCATCATGGTAAAAGATGATGAAAACCAGATTTTCTAAAAAGGTGAATAAAGCCTAAATAATCTATTTCATTAATATTTTAAAGTGTTCGTTTTTCAAATACACTACATGAGAATTTTACAGCAATCAAATATTGTACAGCCATGTCCTGTTATTAAAATGAAGTCTCCACTGTCATTTGAAAATTACTCCAGATTGCACATATTAACATACTTTAAACTGTTGATATTCAAAATTTGTTAACTATAGCAAATTACTGCTGTCAATGTCAATAATTATGGATTATGGTAAATAACTCTAACAAATAGCATGATATAGTTCAGAATGAGTTTTTAAGGATAGTTTATCTTTTAGGTTTAGTCTGATGGGGAATGTTATCTGGGTTACATTTTGTTTAAAAATGCACCTCTTTTGGAGAGAGCATTTTAAATAACAGTGCCTGGACTTTAGCAAAAATAGTGAGCCCAATTCTGTGCCCATTGATTTCAATGGCAAACATCAATTTTTTTTAAATGGGATTGTGGCTGAGCTCCAATGTCTACTGCTCCTTTGCTTATTCTGCTAGTTCGACAAAGTTAACTAATACTAATAATCAGTATTAGAGAGACAAGGTGGGTGAGGTAACATCTTTTTACTGGCCGAACTTCTGTTGGTGAGAGACAACCTTTCAAGCCACATAGAACTCTTCTTCAGGTCTTCAGCTGTGTGTGGCTCGGAAGCTTGTCTCTCTCACCAACAAAAGTTCGTTCAGTAAAAGATATTACCTCAAACACCTTCTCTCTTTAATATCCTGATAATAATAATATCATGGCTCCAGCTAATTGCATATAATAATCAGTATTCTGAGATCTGTTCTGGCATTCCTGAAGCTGCTAATGTACAAACATGCCAGAAAAAGAGAAAGCCACACTGAATTTTGTTCTTTTAGGGTTGTTTTTAAAATCTACTGAAGTTTTCAAACAAACAAAGACAATTAGTGAAGAAAAATCTCCCTCCCCAAATGTATTAGTAATTTCATGAAAGGTTTAGATTAGATGATCCAATAGAACTTGCTCACCAAGAGAGTATGTGATTCTGTACATCTTACAAGTTACCTGTACAAAAATACTAATTTGTTTTATACAGATACATGAACTCATTTTGTTTTTACCATTAAAAATATATATTTTTTAAAAATCAAGAATTAAAATAAACTCAGATAATTCCTACTTTCTGCTCCTGTTCATGGTAAGAGTTTTAGAACACTCATTCACATTGTTTAGCTATATGAATAACATATGTCAATCACAAGATATTTCTGGTAACTGTACCATGCATGTTTCCTTAAAATTTTTCATTTTATACCAAACTCCACAGTTCAGAATGTGTCACACTCCTTTCCACAGAGAGATTAGGTTCCTTCTTCTCCCACCCATTTTTCAGCATGCACACAATGTCCTTATAATACCATCTCCTTAGGCAGAATCCTTGCTACCACTCAAGAATTAAAAATAGAAAACTGAGACTGACAATAAAATAATGCAGCTTTTTTTTTTCAAGTATAGTTAACAGAGTTATAGGTCAAGATCAAAAAGAACAAGCTCTTTAACTGAAGCTCCTGGGGAACAAGTCACTTAACTTCATAAATATCAGTTACACTCAAATAGCCTTTATTCTGTTTGAGCAACCCCGGCATTCCCAGAGGACACTGTCTTTCAATCTTCTGTTCTACATTCATCCTCAGTCAATAAGGTCATTATCCACAGTACAGGCGTCCCATCACTGTCTATTAGACATCTTCAATTTCAATACATTGCTCAAGCACCGCGAATATAATACCAGCCTTGAAATGAAGACAAAAAGATGCCAAATCTGCAGAGTTCACCAGAATTAAGGTGAGATCATATTTTTGTGTATAATCTTTCTATTGAATTAACAGTACAAATCAGCTATTTCAGTATTACAACACCTCTTTATTACAGCATTATGGTACCAATACTAGATGGTTAAAGCTGGAATTAATTAGAAGAGTCTAGACTGACAAAAGACAGATATTTCTTAATAACCTAAAAAAATTGAAAAGTTAATGAGGCAACTCAAAAGGGCAAGCTGTCTCAGCACACTCAATTTTATTAACCAGGGCTGGACTTTCAATCCATAAAATAGCTCATGCACAAATTGTTGGTATTCCCCCTGACAGATAATTCTAACACAAGTAGTGTCATAGAATGGGCTAGTTTGTACAGGTGTATGATACACTATGGCACATCAACAACTAAATCAAGTTTAAGATAAAAAAGACTAATTATGTGAAGTCAATTTATTTATTTTTGAAACCAAAGAGAGAGTCTAAAGCATTAATATTTATTAAAGATATTAGGTCCATAAAAATGATCAGATTTGTGACAAATATTGGCTCGTAGCCAGAGTATTTGAACTGACCATACTGATACAAGACAAGGATATTTCTGATAATATAGAGGATTTTAAATATAATAGCCTCTCTCTGAAAAAGTAGAAGAATTAAATTCCCTAATGACAGTCTGTGACAAAAAGCTGATTGATCATGAGAATAGGATAGAGCTCCAGGGTTAGTAGAGAGAAAGATTTTGACAGAAATATGTCCTGTGAATTCAGATATTTTAACTTAACTGGAAATTATCCCTTCACACTAATCATCAGTTAAGATATATGGAAAACCCAGTAATATATGTACGGTATCTAAAATACTAGGCATGCTATAAGGATATTTGGAATATCTAACAATAAAAAAGCTGCTCACTCTTGTAAAGATTTCTTCTTGATACTGTCAGGTCTGTGACTCCAAATAATTCCCGTTCATGAACAGGCTGGCCTCCAAACAAATGTTTTATGGAGGACAACCTGTGTTAAGGGCTTATGGAATGAATCCTGAACACATTATTTAGTAGGTTATACTCCCTTGGATTTTAGTTCACAGCAAAACTATTAGGCCCAGTCCTCCTCCTATAGGTACACAACAGGATGAAGTACAGCCACCTCCATGGCTTCATACCCCTCTCTTTCGTCTCATGGCGGTGCAAGCTGGAAGAAATTAGGAGAGGTAATACTGATGTGGGACATGGCCATCATCCCACTTTACCAGAATAATGGATAAGCACATGTTAAAATAAATAAAGTTTACTTCGGAAGGAAAATTGACTGAGACATTTGAGCTTATACATTGCTCAAAATGTATAACAGGATCTTTAATTTTCATCTGGCCAGTCATCAGCAAAGAAAAGGAAACATAGACATTGAGGTTTATTCAGGCATGATCGGTCCCCATGGTCAAGTCTGCAGGATTCTTGACAAAACTGTGAAGGGTTTACACAGAATTTTATGCTCGTTACACTTTTGTGCTGACAGAATTGCACTATTCTGTCCTCCTCATTCACCATTCTATTCATTTAGGACAAATATAACCCACTTTAATAGATTTGTATACACTGTATCTGAGGTATGCATGTCTCCAGTTTTAAAAGCATTGTGGCTTAAGGGAATAACTAGCTATAACAAAATGATAGTGCTTTCTACAGATCTGTTGTTACTGAAAGGCCCTGGGATGTTTTTAAGAAGAGTCAAACATAATTAGTGCACAAATAAACAGTTTTAGCTGAAAGATTTTAAGTAATTAAAGTGATACTGTTAATGCAGCTTTAATTGCTGAACTTTAAATCTCTTTTACAAGTTAACAGAGCACAGTAATATCTAAAACTTTTAAACTATTATCATGCATATGAGGTGTGTTACTGAGGTATAAGGTATTTATGTAATTATTTTTTCTTATTTTCTTATCTTTATCTTTCATTGTCCAACTGACAATCAGCTGCTAGTGGCAAAGAATCCATGTTGATGCTAGTTACCACTGTTTAAAATAGCTCCCCAACTGCCACCTCACTGAGGGCAATATGCTGTTCCCACTGAAGACTGTGTTAAAATGGTCACTGATCCGCTGGGAGCAAAATTGGTTTAAAATGCCCATAACACAAACAATGTGATTTTTCTTCTCAAAATCTGGCCTCTCTTCCTTCAAATTCCTTAGAGATAATTAGAAAGTCCTTGATTAACATCTTCTTCTGTACCAGCTAGCATATTTTTGAGCTGGTAAGAGAATAACTGCAATCCAGTTAAATATGACCTACTAAGAAAGGGAATCTCTCCTCAGAGACAGATTCAGGAGCCTACTGTCTACAGTCCGGGGAAGAACTTGGACCATTAGAATTAGCAGTAATGCAAAATGACGCTAGTGCCATTTGGCTTTGTTTTTCTCTATTGTATTACATTCTCCATTTACCACATCTTGATATAAATGAGCTATAGATAATAGTGTGTTATCCCTCACATTATTAGCAATATTATTTTCATAGGCAATTAGCATTCTAGGTAGAAATTTCTCAAATAAAGCAAAATAATATTCTATTCAAACTAGAGCTATGCCAAACTACTATCTCAGATGGGTCATTCTATTTACACATTAGGTCATTGCGGGGGACAGAGGCTGCAGATATATATGCTCATCTGAATGTGTGTAGGAGACAGCTATCTACTGGAAAGGCTGAATAGTAATGAGAATGTATCAAGATTCCCTTTCATGAATACAGAAAGCTGGAGGAAAGTTCCCTACTCATTTCATTTTCTCATAGAAACATAAACATCAGCTAACATAAGCCCGTTCTTGAAACCTCAGTCTTACGGATAACCACACCTGGAATGATTCCCAGAGAGGATAAGTTACATGCAATGGTAGCACACAACCAAGGTTCTGAAACCTTTGGTGCAAGTGGAAGAAATCTGGACAACTAAATGAAACTAGAAGCCAAAAACATCATGAATTTGGGAGGTAGAAACTAAAAAACATTGTCCACCTTTTCCTTTTTTTACATGCAGATGAACCACTTTCCCAGAAAGCCAACCTAAAATAGTTTCCCAAATTAGTCTAGCTGCTGCTACTTGGAGACATCTTCTACAGTAATGCCTACCCCAAACGCTCATAAAACATGACTCAAGACTCAAAACTCATGCGCTGCACATAAAAAATATTTTTTAATAATAAATTTGGGGTTTTCATATTATTTGTGTTTTTGAGCTCTTAAGAGTCATGTTTTCAAGCTTCCAACCATTTTATTTTTTGTAATGAAAACAGAGATTCTCACATGATCATATGACTCCAGGAACTGGGACTTTACAAAAAAAAAAGCCCACAAATATTGCAAGATTTACAATAAACATTTCAAGAATTGGCAAAACTGCTTCCATTTCCTGGGGTTCTGGGCTACAGGGTAACCACAAGAATGTCCTAGATACCAATGATCAAGATGGTCCCTTCTAACCTTAAACTCTATGAGTCTATGAGACGCAAGGTGGGTGAGGCAGTATCTTTTATTGGACCAACTTCTATTGGCGACAGAGACAAGCTTTTGAGCTTACACAGAAGTCTCCTTCAGGTCTCTACTTCAGCTTGTCTCTCTCACCAACAGAAGTTGGTCAATAAAATATATTACCTCTCCCATCTTGTCTCTCTAATATTCTGGGACCGACATGGCTACAACAGCACTGCGTACTGGATATCACTGTTCATCCAGAAGCTCTGCCCAGTTTGCTGGCCTGTGCTGGGACAGATTGGCCTTGCCAGCTGGCCTGAGATTGAGGAGCTCATTGCCTGAAGAAGTTAGTATAACCACAAACAACAGAGCAAAATGAAAATCTTAGTTCTTTGATTTAGTTTTACCGGAATTATAAATAAATGAATAAATAAATTCATCCAAATGAGGTGGGGAGAGAGAAAGAAATATGAAATATCCTAGAATAATTATGGAGAGTTAAGATTGAAGAACATTTCTCAAATGGGGAATAACTGACCAGGCAGCAATATTTCACAAATTCAATATGAGGCAACAATGTGATGCAGCTGAGAAAGAGGCGAATGGAATTCTGGGATGTATTAACAGGCATGTCATATGTAAGACACGGGAGGTAATTGTTTTGCTCTACTCAGAACTGAGGCATCAGCAGAAGTACTGTGTACAGTTTTGGGCTCCATATTTTAAGAAAGATGTGGACAAATTGGAGATAGAGTCCAAAGGACATCAACAAATATGATAAGAGGCTTAGAAAGAACTGGGAATGTTTAGTCTAGAGAAGGGAAAACTGAAGGGGGGTGGGCATAATACAAGTTTTCAAATATTGAAGAGATTGTTATAAAGAGGACAGTGATTAATTGTTCTACATGCCCAGTGAGGGTAGGACAAAAAGTAATTGGCTTCATCTGCTGCTAGGGAGATTTAGAATAGACACTAGGAAAATATTTTAACTGCTGAGGGTCCCCAGTATACATCTCCCCCTTATCTGTTGTTTCACATATCCGTCGCTCATCAATAGGGGAATGTGTTCTGATTCACGTCGGTCCTGATTGGCATATCCATCGTTTTCAGTAATTGGGGATGGAGTGGTGGAGTGAAAGGTGGCACGATGAACAACGGTGGCCAGAGCATTTGTTTGTTGACTATGTTTTAGTGACATCTCTCCAGAATGATAAATTTGTGACTGGGAAACTTATATAAACAGATGTTTCCTAGTAGTCCAAGATTTTTAAAATGTTTTATTTGCCAAGGTCGTTACTCACATCATTGCTATCTCAATTATCTCGGGGAGTTTCTGTACTAAACTTCTTTATTATTATAATTCATTTTTATGTAAAAACAGCCATATCGGGTTAGACCAATGGTCCATCCACCCTAGTATCCTGTCTTCCGACAGTGGTCAATGCCAGGTGCTTCAGAGGGAATGAACGGAACAGGGGATCATCGAGTGATCCATCCCCTGTTGTCCACTCCCAGCTTCTGGTGAACAGAGGCTAGGGGCACTCAGAACATGGTGTTGCATCCCTGCCAATCCTGGCTAACAGCCATTGATGGACCTAACCTCTATTAACTTATCTAGTTCTTTTTTTAACCCTGTTGCAATTTTGGCCTTCACAACATCCTTGACAAAAAGTTCCACAGGTTGACTGTGCATTGTGCGAAGAAATACTTCCTTTTGTTTGTTTTAAACTTGCTGCCTATTAATTTCTTTGGGTGACCCCTGGTTCTTGTGTTAAGTGAAGGGGTAAATAACATTTCCTTATTCATTTTCTCCACATCAGTCAACATTTTATAGTCCTCTATTATATCCCCTCTTAGTCATCTCTTTTCCAAGCTGAAAAGTCCCAGTCTTTTTAATCTCTCCTCGTATGGAATCTGTTCCATATCCCTAATCATTTTTGTTGCCCTTTTCTGTTCCTTTTCCAATTCCAATATATCTTTTTTGATATGGAGTGACCAGAACTGCAAGCAGTGTTCAAGATGTGGGCATATCATGGATTTATATAGTAAAAGTGGAGGAGCTTGATTTCCCAGACTGATTAGCCAAGCCAATACTGACAACCCAGATGAAAAAGGCTGCAAAAAAACATGCTTCTGGACTGCATCAACATGCAGAAAGCCTTATAAGTCAGTCACTATCAAAACTAATTTTAGAAATACTTTAATAAGGTTGTTAAGAATGCTGAAGACACAACTCAGTTTATGTCAACCAACATGGCTGTTGCATCGTACTTTCTATTTAAGCAAGAGATACCACACACAACAAACAGTTTGACATATTTCGTGAGCTTGCACCAGGTGCTAGCAACAAACCCAAGCAGATGCCACTGGCTCTATGGAGCATCGGCATATGATGTTATCGGTGGCATGGGGATTCTTGGCTCCAGGCACATGGCTGAGCTATAAAGGAAGTTTTAATGAGTCCTTCCAATTTCAGGATCCGGAATGCTGGTCACCTATACTGCCCACCACAGGGGGTGGGTGTTGCGGTACCTGGTCATTGACAACCCAGCTTCTGGCATGCTTGACGATCCTGGAATACTGCAAGGGACAATGGGTTCTTTTGGAAGAATGGGGCTTCACCAATTTGGGCTGATATAAAAGAGGCCATTGGGAGATGTCTGGGAACCTGATTGGGTTTGGGGGGGAGGCAGCCAAGCTAATTGATAGTACCTCCTTGTGGTGGATGTCCAGTGCAGGTACTCCATAGGGAAGGCACCCAGTGACCAGATAAAAGGCCTGGTAAAGGACTTAAAAGGAGGTGCTGGATAAAGGAACAGAACGAGGGAGGAGGGTTGGGGACTCCTATGATTAGTACGGCTAGTAGCCAACCCCTCCCCATTCTTATTGCCCACCTTAACCCTCTTACAAGGGGGGTGGATGGTAAGGTCCCAAGCCATGGGTTGTCTGGGGGACCTGGATGGAAAATGAAGGGGGGCTGGTGGAAGCCCTGGGTAATGATTTGAATAAACATGGATTTGCCTACACCATACACTTTATCTGCCAGGTAGTCCCAGACATCTATATAATAAAGTTGTAGCCTGATTAAAATCCTTATCAAGTGTTTCCTGTCCTTCTTTTGGTATAGCCAGACAATGAAAATCAATTAATTATTTGTGATTTACCCAAATTCTATAGTGATGAGTGCCATAGAAAACCCATGAGACAAAACAATAATTCCTTCTTCAAACCAGAGTCAGAACAGTGTGCAGTAAGAGAGTCCTAGGGCCACACATTAAATAATGAGGATAAAACAATATTGATTACCTGCTCATTCAGAGAGCACTGTCCACTCTGTGCACTGAATGAGGCTGGATTCCTCAGAAAAAATAATGTGTGATCATGTAACTAATGACTGTATCATAATGTGTATTCACAAGCAAACTTAAATCTGGCACTTCTGAACTTTTGAGTTCTGGATTATGCAACTTTATTGTTCTTTTAGTGTAGTTATGCGTATATAATATAAATGTTTTTGAACAAATATGTAATATAAACAGACGTGCTGCTGATTTCATGCTATGCTATTGGAAATTGTGTTTGAAGGTCAGTTATTACACAGCAGTGGGTAATTAGGTGACTACAGTAACTCTGCATTTATAGACTTTTTAATTTTTCAGGGTGTTTTGTTTTATCTTTTAACAAAGGTTTTTTTGTGTATTTAATGACTTGTAAGGCACACAGATACTTTAATGATGAGTAAGGTAAAAATTAGGGGTGTCAAGTGATTAAAAAAATAATCGTGATTAATTGTGTGATTAATCACACTGTTATTTAAATATTTTTGGATGTTTTCTACATTTTCAAATATTGAAAGTAAATATTGAAAGTAAACTTTAGTAGCTACTACAGTTTCCAGGACCCCACATTTCCAAAGAATCAAGATAATCATTCTTCTGAAAAAACAAGCATTTTCACACTTGTAGAAAGAGATTTTCCTTAACACCGTTACAGATCTCAGAATACAAGGGTGAGAACTATTGTTGGGCTTTGATTCTGGCAGCATGTAGGTAGCTGTGTGTGTAGGTGCCTGCCATCTAAAAGCATAACGTCTATTGTTGTATTATTAGAAAGCTGCCATTAAGCAGATCTGCGTACTATCATAGTTGCTGATGCCTAAGTATAAAATTATATGCTCGCTGATTCCTAAACTTGGATGGCTGTAGCAAGGAAGATCATAAACACTGTAAGCTTAAATGAATTGTGTACAAATGACTGCATCACAATTAAAGGTGGGGCAGAATTTGTCTGGGTTTACCCAAAGAAGGGCGGCTCTGCTTTGTGGTTGGGAGGGGAGGAGGGTGGAGGAGGAAGGTCAGAAACTGCTGCAAAGCCTCCCCACCCCTCCAGGAATGTACATAAAGGTACGCAATCTGGGTGGGGCAAGTCTCTATGCCCAAGCAGCGAGGAAGCCAGCACCCACCCTTCCTCCCCTAGTGGAGGCGAATGGCAGGCTGGGTTAGGACTTGCTGTGGACATTACGCTAGTCGCCCCTTTTAAAGGGGGGCTGGGAAGGAATTTTTCCCGCGCCACCAGAATTGGCTTCAATGGAGTGTGGTTTTTTTGCCTTCCTCACAGTGGATGTGAGGATAGACCTTTTCTGGTGAGAAGAAAAGGTGGTAAACCATATGTCGCAACTTATTTTGTAATATTGGGTGGATGTTCAGTGCAGATACTCCATAGGGAGGGCAACCAGTGACCAGATAAATGGACTGGTAAAGGACTTAAAAGGAGGTACTGGAGAAAGGAATGCAGAATGGGGGAGGGGGTTCGGGGACTCCTATGGTTGGTACGGCAGGGAGCCAACCCCCTCCATTCTCATAGCCCTCCTTAACCCTCTTATGAAGCAGGTGGATGGTAAGGTCCAAGCCATGGGTCGGCTGGGGGATCAGGATGGAAACAAAGGGGGGCTGGTGAAAGCCCCAAAAAACTGATTTGAATAAGCATGGATTTGCCTGCACTGTACACTTTATCTACCGGGTAGTCCCAGACATCTATATCAGTGGTTCTCAAAGCCGGTCCGCCGCTTGTTCAGGGAAAGCCCCTTGCGGGCCGGGCCGGTTTGTTTACATGCCGCGTCTGCAGGTTCGGCCGATTGTGGCTTCCACTGGCCGCAGTTCGGGACGCTCCAGGCCAATGGGGGCTGCGGGAAGCGGCGTGGGATGTGCTGGCCGCCCTTCCCGCAGCCCCCATTGGCCTGTAGCGGCCCGAACTGAGGCCAGTGGAAGCCACAATCGGCCGAACCTGCGGACGCGGCAGATAAACAAACCAGCGCGGCCCGCCAGGGGCTTTCCCTGAACAAGCGGCGGACCAGCTTTGAGAACCACTTATCTATATAATAAAGTTGCGGCCTGATTAAAACCCATAACAAGTCTCCTGTCCTTCTTGCGGTATACCCAGACAAAAGCCTAATTTACCAAATCAGAAGGCTATCTGTATATACTGTCAGAAATAAAAGAACAGCTTAAATGGTTCCTCCACCTCCTAATTACTCTGAAGGAGATTGCATTGAAAAACTCTTTGCATACACTTAGAAAAGCTACAAAATATTTTAATGTAATTTTAGAATACAGTTCAGATTTTTTTAAATAGTTGGCAATTATTTATGAGGTCTATGTTTAAATAAAAGTTTTATGCTGTATGTTTCACTTTCTCTTCTGTTGTCTATTTAAATAACACTTTCCTAAGAAATACTATAACCTAATAAATATAGATAATGGACTAAATTTCATTCACAGTTACAATGCTGTTAATCCAGAGTAATTCCACTAGCCTGAATGATCTTGATGTAATTTCATCAGACGCTAGGATTGCAACTTACAGCAACTGTGACTGTACAGACAACTACAACACAGAAATTTGACCCAGAAGTGGGACAGTTGGCAGTTCTGATACTGCCCTTCACCAAACTCCATTCGGAATTTCAAAGTGTAATGAGTCCACTCACTACTATGCATCCTCTCATGACCATCTTTGGTGTAGCAGCTAGAGTCCCCCGCTCCACCCCCACCCCTTTCAACGATTGTCCAGCACCATGATAGATTCTCTGCCTGGTAATTTGTCCAGTGACTCAGCACTCAGTCTTTAGTCCACCCCTTCTGGGGTTACAGTTGTCCAAACTAAAAATCCCCAAAAATGTCTTAACACAAAAGCAGAACCTTCTGTCCTCTCCATGGCTATTCCTCCCTGCAGGGCCGGCTCTGGCTTTTTTGCCGCCCTAGGCAAAAAAGCCTCTGGCCGGAGCCGGGAGGGGAGGGGAGGGCAGCCGGAGCCCCGGCGGGGGCTCCGCTCTCCCCCTGGCGGCCGGGGGGAGGGCGCCGGGG
>NW_020664393.1:43954769-44047778 GCF_002925995.2 Terrapene triunguis | reverse complement strand
GCTTGGTGCCTGGAGCCGGCCCTGCCTCCCTGCCTGGAGAGCTTTCCCCTGCTGACACTGCTGTGCAGGAACCTTCTTGCTCCCTGCAGTCTCTATTGATATAGTGGCAGTTTCCAGAACTTTCCCCCATTTCACTCTAAGTTCCTGCTTTGAGCTTCTTTCCTTTATAGGGACCTCCCTCCATCTTTTCCCCCCGATGGGTTTTATCACTATGTAAGCCTGGCTTCTTTTACACAGGAATCACCTGATTCCTGTCAGGTGGGGCCCATTCTGTAAGCAGGGTTGACTTAGTCCCAGGGTCTCTAGATCACAGGTAAGCCACCCTATAAGAGTAGGAGCCTCAGCTAGTCCACACTTGCCAGGAGATACCCTGAGTCAGTGCATTTTCTAAGGTATGTACCTTCTGCCACCAGCCCTGCTCACAGGCTAGGCTAAGCCAGTCAGTACCAAGCTTCCAGGTAGAGCAGGTTCTGCATTTTTTTTTTGTTTTATTAGATGGACTTGCTTTTACTGAAGGCCATGCAACTACAGCTGGAATCTGGGAAATAAATCTGCCCCAATGGAGTTATCTCAGATTTGTATTAGTTTTTCTAGATTTATACTAGTTTAATAGAATAGCATTATACCCATAGACTTTTGTTGCATGAATAAGTTCATAGACTATGAGGAAGATTTAATTGAAGTTATCTTCAACAATTGGTAAGGATTGGTGTGGGGGGAAGCAGCTAGACAAGTATGAACTTTTTTGTTGGGGCCCTCTTGCCTACCAAAACCTCAGCTTGACTCATCTCTCTGGTCCAGTGCAGCCCATTTTACTGCCTACCAATAGTGCTGCTGAGACAGCGGGAGATGGCTGAGAGAGATGTAGGAGCCAGGAACTGAGTCTTAATAGGCTCGTGGCAGTGCAACAAATTGGTAATGGACTTCTGGGCAAGTCCAGCCAAGTGCGTGTTCTTGTATATGTTTATTACAGAATCATCAAGTTCAGGCATACTCAATCTACAGCCAAATCCCCCTGGGCTGGGAACTCATCCAATTACAAAAAGAAAGTGTCAGCAAAATGTCTCAGTAGATGGCAGTCTCTTCTTAGCCCGTATTAAATAAAGGCACAAGCATGCTGCTAGGAGTAGGGTGATCAGACATCCTGATATTATCAGGACCATCCTGACATTAGGAGCTTTGTCTTATATATGCAACTATTGCCCTCCCTGTCCCTCTCACCCCCCCAAAAAGTGTCCTGACTTTTCACATTTGATATCCGGTGACCCTAGCTAGAAGGTATTGGAGGAATTGTTCTTTTGGTTTTCCTGTCTTTCAGATGAGACTTAAAGATTACATTCTTAACTTTTGAGTCTACTAAAAAATAAATACATAAATAAATAGGCAAGAAGGGGGCAGGAAATCTTTTCCAAAAGCAGGGGCATCAATCCCATGTTTTGACTAAAATACAGATGCAGCTAATTACATTGTGACCACTTAAGTCCCACTTGTAGTTTCAATAGGTATGTTCTTTTTCACTTTCAGTCCTAAACATGTGTATATTGTAGCTACGTACTGCTAAACGGTTGCTGCATTCCATCCGAAAGGAAACTGCCTTTCGTGGTGAGTGATTTCTATACTGTATTTGTAAATAAACAGTGGGATGAAAGATGTTCTATAAAAGAAAATAGTTAATTGTTATAGTAGTCTGCAATAATCAATAGCTGTAACTTCTCTATAAAAAAGGCAACCTTATATTTAGCACCAGGAATATCATTTTTGTATTCATTGTTTTAAATATGTGCAAAGAAAACATGATGCCACTTTGTCTGCACTGTGTTACATACCAGTACTACCATGGTTGCCTGGCAACTCGGAAGAGGTGTAGCAGACAGCAAGGTAGGCCTGAAAAAACATATAGGAATCTACAGTAACAGTGGCACCAACTTTAGGTGACAAATCACTGCTTCACTGTACATGTTATAATGGATAATCTTACCACTCTTTTAATATTTTTTTCTTACAAAACAAAAGTTAAGCAAGAGAAATACAACATTCCTACAGGACTACATTTTAAATCATACATAATATAGAGCAAACTAAAATCAGTTGAGTATTCTGGATTTACACTAGAGTAAATGAAAGCAGAATCTGGCCCTGTGACTATAGCCATTGGGGATGATGTAAAAGTTGCCCTGTGCAAACACAAAGACTTCCCAATTCCTCAGAGTTGTGGGCAGTTCTTCATAATTGAACTACCAGAAAAGCTGATGGGGGCCACCGTAAAGCAAATGCCTGTGTCTGATTGGAATTAAACAGGATAGGATACAACAGAGGCTCCTCTGACCACTCTAAAGGCTTCAATTTTTAGCTTATATAAGACATCAAAATTGTACATTAAAAGGGTTCGCCTTCTAGCAAGACCAATCCCCAGCTAATCATCTCAGCCAGGGCTATGTCAAGCCTGACCTTAAAAACCTCTAAGGAAGGAGATTCCACCACGTCCCTAGGTAAACCATTCCAGTGCTTCACCAACCTCCCAGTGAAAAAGATTTTCCTAATATTCAATCGAAACCTCCCCCACTGCAAATTGAGACCATTACTCCTTGTTCTGTCATCTTCTACCTCTGAGAACAGTCCATCTTCTTTGGAACCCCCTTTCAGGTTGTTGAAAGCAGCTATCAAATCCCCCCTCCTTCTTCTCTTCTGCAGACTAAACAATCCCAGTTCCCTCAGCTTCTCTTCATAAGTCATGTGCTCCAGCCCCCTAATCATTTCTTTTGCCCTCCGCTGGACTCTTTCCAGTTTTTCCACATCCTTCTTGTAGTGTGGGGCCCAAAACTGGACACAGTACTCCAGATGAGGTCTCACCAGTGTTGAATAGAGGGGAATGATCACGTCCCTCGATCTGCCGGCAATGCCCCCACTTATACAGCCCAAAATGCCATTAGCCTTCTTGGCAACAAGGGCACACCATTGACTCATATCCAGGTTCTTGTCCACTGTAACCAGTAGGTCCTTTTCTGCACAACTGCTGCCTAGTCGCTCGGTCCCTAGTCAGTAGCAGTGCAGGGGATTCTTCCGTCCTAAGTGCAGGACTCTGCACTTGTCCTTGTTGAACCTCATCAGGTTTCTTTTGGCCCAATCCTCTAATTTGTCTAGGTCCCTATTTATCCTATCCCTACCCTCCAGCATATCTACCACTCCTTCCAGTTTAGTGTCATCTGCAAACTTGCTGAGGGTGCAGTCCACGCCATCCTCCAGATCATTAAGGAAGATATTGAACAAAACTGGCCCCAGGACAGACCTTTGGGGCACTCCGCTTGATACCGGCTGCCAACTAGACATGGAGCCATTGATCACTACCCGTTGAGCCTGACGATCTAGCTAGCTTTCTATCCACCTTATGGTCCATTCATCCAGCCCATACTTCTTTAACTTGCTGGCAAGAATTCTGTGGGAGACCATATCAAAATTTTGCTAAAGTCAAGGAATAACACATCCACTGCTTTCCCCTCATCCACAGAGCCAGTTATCTCATCATAGAAGGCAATTAGATTAGTCAGGCATGACTTGCCCTTGGTGAATCCATGCTGACTGTTTCTGATCACTTTCCTCTCCTCTAAGTGCTTAGGAATTGATTCCTAGAGCACCTGCTCCATGATTTTTCCAGGGACTGAGGTGAGGCTGACTGGCCTGCAGTTCCCCGGATCCTCCTTTTTCCCTCTTTTAAAGATAGGCTCTACATTAGCCTTTTTTCAGTCATCTGGGATGTCCCCCGATCACCATGAGTTTTCAAAGATAATGGCCAATGGCTCTGTAATCACATCTGCCAACTTCTTTAGGATCCTCAGATGCAGTGCATCCGGCCCCATGGACTCATCCAGCTTTTCTAAATAGTCCCGAACCACTTCTTTCTCCTTCCCATGCATTGCTGCCCAGTGCTGTAGTCTGGGAGCTGACCTTGTTCATGAAGACAGAGGCAAAAAAAGCATTGAGTACATTAGATTTTTCCACATCATCTGTCACTAGGTTGCCTCCCTCATTCAGTAAGGGGCCTACACTTTCCTTGACTTTCTTCTTGTTGCTAACATACCTGAAGAAACCCTTCTTGTTACTCTTAATATCTCTTGCTAGCTGCAACTGCAAGTGTGATTTGGCCTTCCTGATTTCACTCCTGCATGCCTGAGCAATATTTTTGTACTCCTCCCTGGACATCTGTCCAATCTTCCACTTCTTGTAAGCTTCTTTTTTGTGTTTAAGATCAGCAGGGATTTTACTGTTAAGCCAAGCTGGTCGCTTGCCATATTTACTATTCTTTCTACACATCGGGATGGTTTGTTCCTGCAACCTCAATAAGGATTCTTTATAATACAGCCAGCTCTCCTGGATCCAGTAGATCATGTATAGGAGTTCAGTTTAATCTAGTGTATATGACTTTCTTGCATTTGGCAGAACCTAATAGTACACAGCATAAATTGTTAATAATTGAAGACTGCAAGGACATACAAATGGAGAGAATGAATTGTTTTATTGCTAATGAATCTCTTACTGGCCATTGTTTTTCATAGTTCAGGTTCCCCAGTCAAGAGTTATCTTCAAGAGTAACTTGATTCAAATTATATATAAAGATCTTCTAGTGCCAAATTAATTCTGGTTCTAATCTCAGGCCTGGTCTACACTAGGCTTTTATGTCGACTTTAGCGCCGTTATATCGAATTAACCCTGCACCCGTCCACACCAGGAAGCCATTTAGTTCGACATAAAGCTCTCTTTAAATCGATTTCTGTAATCCTCCCCAACGAGAGGAGTAGCGCTAAATTCGACATGGCCATATCGAATTAGGCTAGGTGTGGATGGAAATCGACGGTAATAGCTCCGGGAGCTATCCCACAGTGCACCACTCTGTTGACGCTCTGGACAGCAGTCAGAGCTCGGATGCTCTGACCAGCCACACCCCCGGGAAAATTTGAATTCATTTTCATTTTCCTGTCTGGGCAGTTTGAATCTCAGTTCCTCTTTGGACATCGAGGGGAGCTCAGCAGCAGTGGCAACTATGCAGAGCTCTCCAGCAGAGATGGCCGTGCAATCTAATAGAAAGAGGGCCCCAGCATGGACTGATCGGGAAGTCTTGGATCTCATCGCAGTGTGGGGCGATGAGTCCGTGCTTTCAGAGCTGCGCTCCAAAAGAAGGAATGCTAAGATCTACGAGAAGATCTCCAAAGCCATGGCAGAGAGAGGCTACAGCCGGGATGCAACGCAGTGCCGCGTGAAAATCAAGGAGCTGAGACAAGGCTACCAAAAAACCAAAGAGGCTAACGGACGCTCCGGATCCCAGCCCCACACATCCCGTTTCTACGAGGCACTGCATTCCATCCTGGGAGTGGCCGCCACCACTACCCCACCCCTGACCGTGGACTCCGAGGATGGGATCATGTCCGCGGCCGGTTCCTCGTCGGACATGACAGCGGACGGGGAAGATGAAGAAGGAGATGAGGAGGACGAGGCAGTCGACAGCGCTGGCACCGCTGATTTCCCCGACAGCCAGGAGCTCTTCATCACCCTTACCGAGATCCCCTACCAACCGTCCCCATCCCTTACCCCGGACACAGAATCAGGGGAAGGATCAAGCAGTAAGTGCTGTAAACATGTAAACATTTATTTAAAACAGAACGGTAATATTTATACTATTAACAATGTATATTTATAAAAGTGCTGTAAACTAGTAAAAAAATAATCAGGTACAAAACAGGAATATTTACAAAGGTAACAAATGGGTTTTCATGATTTCTCTGTCTTAGGCTCTTCTCAATTTAGTCCCAAGTGTTTTAAAAAATTTTCACAATGTCCGTTACTACATGATTCCCAGGCCCAAGACGCTCCACTCCAAAGTCCCAGTGCACCTACGCGAAAATCCGGTCAATGTGGCCGGGGATCGACGAGAAATCCTCGTAGGAGAACTCCTCGTAGGTCTCGTGGAGGTAGAGCTCAAGCCTGTTGATCAGGTTCCGGGGTAGGGCGATCTTAGTGGGCCCTCCGTGGTAGCAGACATGTCCCCTCCACGCCACAATCAAGTACTCCGGGATCATCGCACGACATAGCATGGCGGCATACGGCCCCGGTTTCTGCATGCTTTCCCGCAGCATGCGTTCTCTCTGGGTGTCCGGGATCCTCAGGAGGGTGATGTCGCTCATGACGCCCTGCTTTGAATTAGGGAGGGGAATGTTAGTATTGGGACTGCTTGACAGCCACGCGGTGGAGGGAGAGGGGCAGCATACAGGGATCTTTCCCTGGGACAGCCGCGAGGGGGTGGGACAGGGGCAGAGTTCATGCTGTCCTGATTGCTGGCAGCAGAGACTGGCATTGCTTTCAATGTGAAAGGAGGCCAGTGCTACTGCTGGAGTTTTAAGCAGCCACAAGTCTGCGGCTTACCATTATTGCCCGCTCCAGAAGTTCAGGTCTCCAGCCACAGTTCTCTGAACAGTCCAAGACCTCCGCAAGTCCACAGGCACTGAAGGCGACGGCCGAAAATTCGACCTTGTCCTGAGTGCGCATGTGAGAGGTTCAGTGCATGGTCTTGTTCACAGAGAAAGACTAGGTTCTTTGTATACAATTTCATTTATCTGTCTCAGGAATTCACTCCCTTTTTACAATTCACACAGACACATCTGCGACTGTCTCCCAACCCAGCCTGTCAGCACACTCCCAGAGGCTAGCGCAGATTAGGCGGAGGAAGAAGAAGACGCGTGAAGACATGTTCTCAGAACTAATGGACTGCTCCCGAGCCCAGGCAGCCCAGCAGACACAGTGGAGGGAGAACTTGTCACAAATGCACCGAGCAGTCATGGAACGGGAGGAAAGGTGGCGTCAGGAGGACCAACAGGCTACTGAAAAGCTGCTTGGACTAATGAGGGAGCAAACGGACACGCTCCGGCGCCTTGTGGATGTTCTGCAAGACCGGAGGCAGGAGGACAGAGCCCCGCTGCAGTCTATCTGTAACCGCCCTCACCCGCCACCAAGTCCCACACCCCCCTCACCCAAAGTCCAAAGAAGGAGGGGCGGCAAGGGCCGTTAAAACTTTCAGTCAACTCCTGCAGACTGCTCTAGCACTAGAAGGCTGACATTCCCCAAAATTTCATAAGCCCTTTCCTACCCACCTCACACAAGCCCCCGTCCAAGTTTCACACCCCACGTTTCATGTCTGGTTCGCAATAAAATGTTTGTTTCTCTCCATTACTGTTTCAGTCAGGTTCTTTTGAGGGAGAGTCTGTCTGGAGGGGGGGAAGGGGCTTGGTAATTGGACAGGACAGTGACCTTTAGCAGGGTACAGAGGCGGTGTCAGGTCCAGCATCAGGACACATACACAGTGCAGTCACTGGTTACCCTGGTCAGTCTGGGAGGTGTTTTTCATGTTCTGGGGGGGGGGGGTTGCTCTGTGACTTTGTGGCGGGGGAGGGCAGTTACAGATCTTATGCAGCGGTCCTTATCCTGGCTCACAGATCCACGTAGCAGGGGATATGTAACCCTACCCCCCCTGCCAGAAAGTCACATAGCCGACACATACACACAGTCCCCCCCAGGAGTGCTGGCAGGCTCCATTGAAATAACCAGTCCACCAGTGCGGAGCCTGTCATTCCGGGAGTTTAGAGGCATCATTTGCATCCGAACACTGAACCCGCCCCCCGCCACAGTCTGCGTCCCCGGTTTAAAATATTCCCGCGAAAACAGCAATACAGACAACGGTGTTCATTAACAAAATCGAAATGATTTTATTTTTTGGGAAGGGGAAGGGGGTGAAGGGGGTATGTAACTGGAGAGGATAGTCAAAATGAACTGGGTAAAGAAACGGGGGCAGATTCAGCTTTTCTGTCCACAAACTGAAAAGTCACTGGTTGCCCTGCTCACTCAGGAACCTAGCTTTCAAAGCCTCCCGGATGCACAGGGCGTCCCGCTGGGATCTTCTAATGGCCCGGCTGTCTGGCTGGACGTAATCAGCAGCCAGGCTATTTGCCTCTAGCTCCCACCCCGCCATAAAGGTCTCCCCCTTGCTCTCACACAGATTGTGGAGCACACAGCAAGCTGCAATAACGATGGGGATATTGGTTTCACTGAGATCACAGCGAGTGAGTAAGCTTCTCCATCTCCCTTTGAGACGGCCAAAAGCACACTCCACCACCATTCTGCACTTGCTGAGACGGTAGTTGAACAGTTCTTTTTCTGTGTCCAGGGCGCCAGTATAGGGCTTCATGAGCCAGGGCATTAGCGGGTAGGCTGGGTCCCCGAGGATGACTGTAGGCATCTCCACATCCCCAAGAGTTATTTTGTGGTCTGGGAAGTAAATACCTTCCTGCAGCCGTCTAAACAGACCAGAGTTCCTGAACACGCGAGCGTCATGAACCTTGCCCGGCCATCCGACGTAGATGTTTGTAAACCGTCCCCAATGGTCCACCAGTGCTTGCAGCACCATTGAAAAGTAGCCCTTTCTATTGATGTACTGGCTGGCCTGGTGGTCCGGTCCCAGGATAGGGATGTGAGTCCCATCGATAGCCCCACCGCAGTTTGGGAATCCCATCGCGGCAAAGCCATCTATGATGACCTGCGCGTTTCCCAGGGTCACTACCTTTGGGAGCAGTACCTTCACGATCGCCTTGGCTACTTGCATGACAACAACCCCCACGGTAGATTTGCCCACACCAAAGTGGTTCGCGACTGACCGGTAGCTGTCCGGCGTTGCAAGCTTCCAGAGGGCTATGGCCACTTGCTTCTCAACTGTGAGGGCTGCTCTCATCCTGGTATTCTGGCGCTTCAGGGCAGGGGACAGCAATTCACAAAGTTCGAGGAAAGTCCCCTTCCGCATGCGAAAGTTTCGCAGCCACTGGGATTCATCCCAGACCTGAAGCACTATACGGTCCCACCAGTCCGTGCTTGTTTCCCGGGCCCAGAATCGCCGTTCCACGATATCCACATGCCCCATTGCCACCGTGATGTCCTGGGCGCTGGGGCTCGTGGTTTCTGACAGCTCTGTGCTACTCTCCGACTTCAGGCCATCACGGCGGTGTCGTAGCCTCCTCGCCTGATTACTCTTCATCTGCCTCAGGGAAAGGTGTATGATAAGCTGCGAGGTGTTGAGAACGGCCACAAGTGCAGCGATGGTCGCAGCATGATCCATGATCGCAGTGCTGTGGCGTCCGCGCTGTCACTGACCAGAAAAGTGCGCGAACTGATTTCCCGCCGGCGCTTTCATGGAGGGAGGGAGGGCGTTAGTGACGGACGGATGACGACAAATTTTTTTTACCCAGAAGGCATTGGCGGCTCGACCCAGAATTCCGATGGGCAGCGGGGACTGCGGGAACTGTGGGATAGCTGCCCACAGTGCACCGCTTCCAATATCGACGCTCGCCCGTTAGTGTGGACTCACAAAGTCGAATTACTGTCCTTAGTGTGTCCTTAGTGTGGACACACACGTTCGACTTTGCAATATCGATTCCACATATTCGATTTAAGTAAAATCGAATTAACCTCGTAGTGTAGACATACCCTCAGTGGAGGAGTGGACTTTAAGGTACAATTTTAAACTGAATGGCACTGATTCTAATGTCAACTGAGGTCTTCAGGTTAATAATCTGAATAATGTTCTTAGTTCAAGATGTAAATCCCTTTTACTGTTGTGTTCCCAAATTATCTCATAATATGTCATGTCAGAGACTGTATGTGCCATACACTATATAAAGAGGTCTTGAATGTTTGATCCCTTGGATTTAATGATTTGGGAATGACATTTTAACCATTTTTGCCATCTGAAGGAAGAATTACTGAAAAATTCCTCCAATTATTAAAATGTTATAAAAAATGTCCATTGATACTATGGCAAGGGATATAGGACCTATTCATTTGTAGGAAGATGTTTTTTCCACATGGAGGTATTTACAAATGATTTTAGCATTTTAAATAACACTTAGCATTTACATCTTCAAAATGTACAACCATGTAGTCTTACATTTTCATAAAGCATCCATTAATTATGGTGCCTTCGTTTTTAGGTCTCTAGCTTGAGGCATATAGGGCCTGCTTTTCAGGTGCCTTCAGCTCCCAATGAAGTCCAATATATGCCCCTATACATATATTAAGTTGGGCAATGAGATAAGATTTAGGGCCCGATCTTGGGCAGAGCTGCCTTTTTGGTATGGGATTCAGAGTAGAGTTTCTTCGTAACTCACTGACAAATCAGAAAAGATTTCTAAGTTAGCACAACACATTGTGGGCCATGTTCTGTCTGCAGTTACAGTTGGGCAATTCAACAGAACATGGCCCTCTCTATGTTTATTATAGTAAAGAATATTGTAAAACCACATAGACGGGGCTTTCTCATCTATAAAATATGGATAACAATACTTACCTCATTGGTAAATTGCTTTGAGTTCTACGGATGAAAATGCTAGGTGGTATTATCATTAAGAACTAGATATTATTGCTATTATCAAGAACACACACCCAAGAGATGAAAACAAATTCCTCTACAATTTTGTCTTCAAGAATGCACACTTAAGAGATAATAGTAATAATACTTAGCTCTTAATGATAATACCACTTAGCACTTTTCATTCACAGATTGAAGCAATTTACCAATGAGGTAAGTATTATTATCCATATTTTACAGAGGGGAAACACAAATTCGTCTCTCTCCCTTGTGACTTTTTATCCAGTCAATGGATTAAATTCTCGCTTTAGTTACTTATTTTAAATCCCAAGTGACTCCAGTGAAGTGTTGTAAATTTGGAATAACTCCTAAATGTACATTGTCTTGTGTAGTCATTTACATCAGTGCAAAGTAGAAGTGAAATGCTACCATTCTGATTTGGCTCTCTTTGCACTGGTGTAAGATAACTAACTATACAATTTGTCTGAAAACAGTGAATTAGATCCACTGACTTTAATTTGCTCGGGATTTACACCAGTGTAATTACGAACAGAATTTGGAGGGTAAGGTAAACTTGGAGGAACTGAGGAAATGTTGGAAAAAATGCAAAAATTTAGTAGAATTTTTAAACAAATTCACTTTGTGTTATCCACCCATCTGTTTGCTTTTTATGAGTGTTTTGGAAAACATGCTCACTGGTATGACTGTTCAAAGAAATTTTAAACTAAAATTACAGAATATTTATGGGAAGAAAATTGCCATCAAGAACCTGTATCGAAAAGTTACACTTATGCTGATGAGAAACATACTGTAAAAGTTACATGTCCAATAAATACAGCTCAAGTTATGAATTCCAAACACAAAATATTCAGAATATTCACATCAAACAGGTTGTGAGCAATCCACACACTGAAATATGTTCATATAAAACATTTATTGAACTATTTTAGACAATAAACAAAAATGATAACTGTAATCTGTTCATGGACAATTCATGAACAGGAAAGTGGCTAAGTTTGAGGAATACATTGTAATCACTAGACGTTTGCTCAGCTCTGGTAATCAGTACCTAGCAGGGGGATGAGTGGGCATGAATTACATCATGGGAAGTATTTTATTTATTTATTCAGTTTTATTTATTTATTTATCATTGGCTGAAGAAAGTAAAGTTTGCAATTAGTGCAAATAAAATGTTCATTTTGTAATTTTTAAATGCATTTCCTTCTATAAATAGAAATAAACTTAGGAGGGAAAGATGTATTTTTATTCATTTCTTTTGAGTATACACCTTTCGGCTTTACCCTGTACAGCAATAAAAGAGCTCTGTGAAAAGCAATTAAAACCCCATAAGTACAAATAAATGAACATTCAAGATGCCAATACTAGGCACCCCTCCCCCTTATCTACATAGTCGATCATCATGAGAATCCACTAATCAAGTGACTATAGATAACATGATCGAGAGAAAGCATCCTGTCTTTTCTGAGGCAAGGTATGCGTGAGAAGAAAAAAGAATTATAGTATCTCTACTTCCGGCACTATTATTCTGTCTGTATTCTCAATCACAAATCATTATTTTCCATATAGCTGTTCAGAAATAATTGTATCATACAGGATAAATTGAAGGCTCAATATATAAATCCAAACTAGAGCATTTATATTTCTCATGCATAAAACTATGACAAATTGGCTAGGTTTAGGATAAAAGGCCTCTGTCAAGTTTTTTTTTCAACATAGTTTTCTATATTTCTACTGTCCATTATTTGTAAGACCCTCTTACAATATTGAAAAAAAAATCCTTATCTGCTTTATCCCTCCCTATTTGTCAAACATTGATTTTGTTCTGAGTTTTATATTGAGCTGAAATTAAAAAGACTACTGGTCACAGTTTTATATTGCACATTTTAAATAATCATTTTGCACCTAGCTGTTGCTTATAATAGTTTTTGGGGAAATATATTATAGTACCCTATATTTTAACAGCATCTTTCACAAGCAAAGGTCTGTTATTGTAGCCTTGCTTATAATGGATAGGTTAATGGCATTGAAAAAAATGGCAGACAAGCACTTAGAAATAAAGCATACAAATACATGAACTTTACAGAGACATAACAGAGCAAAGGAAGGTCTAATTGAAACCTGACAGTTGCTCTTTTTGTTTCAAAACCTCCATTTACAACGGACCTTTAACAAAATACACAAGTATCATCAGTGTTGTTAGGAGAGTGCCTGGAAAGCCATTTAGTAATGTGCTGCTACAGAGCCAGAAGAACAACTGCCTGCATTTTTGCCAGCCCTAAGAAGGGTGCAAACCAGAAAGGTGCTGTTCATTTCCTGAAAGATGCTGAGCTGCGTGTCCTGAGCTCTCACAGAAATCAATGGATCTGAGGGCACTCATCACCTCTCAGACAGTGTTCACCATCTCACAGGATCAAACCCAGAAATGTTGTTCTTTCACTTCCATTGAAGCCACTGGAGTGTGCCAATAGGTAGAAGATAATGGCCTTATAAGAATTATTAAATATAAGAGATGCAGAAAAATAGATATGGTAATTATTATTTATTGTTTTAAATGACAGTAGTGAGTAGAAGTCCCTGTCATAAACCAGCACACCCACAAAACAAAAAGATGGTCCCTGCCCCAAAGTGCTGACAGTCTAAACCATTTGATTATTAAAGTGGCTGGGAGACAGAAAAACAAACACATTTTTAGAATCTAGACTACCTTCTGTCATTAAATTATAACCAAAAGATAGATCAAATTTTAGTACAACATAAAGTCCTATAGTGTCCCTATAAATGTACTAATGCCTTATGTTGTCAGGTATGCAGTCTCAGACAAGTATATATTTTTTTAAAAGTCTGTCAGATGTGCTGTGCATATGTATTTAAAGGGCCCAGTATCCTCAAACTGTGTACAATTTAGCTCATGTGATATTTTTAAATAACATGATCTAATGTGACTTGCCACTCAAAAGAGACCTATGCAGAATTACAATTTCATGGCTGTTTCTCCAAATTAGTTGTCAGTTAGAGCAGAGTAACAAATCAAGTCAAGTACAAACGCAGTCTCATGAGCTTCCACTGCTGAAATGGCCTCCTGCATTCTTGGGCTTCTTCTAACCCATTTTTTTACTGAGTCCGATTTAAAATGCAGCTAGCCTTCTATTCTTAATGACAACTGTGAATTCAGAGAATGGGGAATTAATTACACATACACACAATTAAAAATTACGTTAATATTAAGGATTCTGACGAACTCTCACGCAAGCAGCTAAAGGATAAGGGTTAGATGTGGGGCTCTTATTTTGAGTGTGATTACAGTGGTTGATAAACATAAATGTCAATGGTGGACGAGAAGATTATCATATAATCAGTGAAAACAATGATAGTTTACAACTAGCTTTTTCCCCTGTGGTTAAGATACAGCAGAGCTTTCCACGAGAGCTAGTTATAAGCAGAGTGAAAACCTGCTCAATCTGGCTTTAAACTTATCAGCCAGCAAAATTTTAACTGTGACCACTGCATGATGACTTTAATCTTTATAAATATCTGTTATATTTTTTGAGAAACCACCCACAGCACAGGGTAGTGCTCAACTCAAGTCAAAGGATATAAATTAAAATGAAAAGCAAATACAGGCTGACACCACGTCCTTAACTCACACATTTGCAACAAACCTACAGTACCTACAGTACATAAGGTCACACAGTGTTTTCACATCCCTGAAATGTTTTGGCACAATGGGAATAGATTGGAATATCAAGTTAAACTGCATCAAATTCAAGCTCTTTCTCCTTGTATTCAAGGACTTGCATAACTCAGCCTCAGCCTGTACCTCCCACCATATCTCCTTGTATGCCCCTGCTACCCTCTGTGTCCAATTTCTGTTCTGTCAATGATACATACATTCATATGTACATAGAGTTTATGGCCAGAACGGATCATTAGATCATCTAGTCCAGGGGTTCCCAAACTTGGTACGTGGTAAGCCCCTGGCGGGCCACGAAACACTTTGTTTACCTGAGCGTCGGCAGGTACACCCGCTCGCAGCTCCCAGTGGCCACTACGGTTCGCCGTTCCCGGCCAATCGGAGCTGTGGGAAGTGGCGTGGGGGCCACCGCTTACTGCAGTTCCCATTGGCTGGGAACAACGAACCACGGCCACTGGGAGTTGTGAGCGGCCGTACCTGCGGACGCCAGGTAAACAAAGCATCTTGTGACCCGCCAGGGGCTTACCCTGAACAAACTGCAAACCAAGTTTGGGAATCTCTGATCTAGTCTGAACTATACATCAGAGACACTTACTTTTCACCCAGCTAGCCATCTATTAAGCCCAATAATTTCTGTTTGACTAACACATGTCCTCCAAAAAGGAATAGGGTCTTGATTTGAAGGCATCAAGTGATGGAGAATCCACCATTTCCCTTGGTAATTTGTTCCAATGATTAATCATCATCACTAAAAATGTGTGCCTTATTTACCATTTGAATGTGTCTAACTTGAGTTTCCAGCCATTCATTCATGTTATACCTTTTTCCACTAGATTAAAGAGTCCTTGACTACCCAGTATTTCCCCCCAAGACAGTACATATACACTGTAATCAAGTCACCTCTCAATCTTCTTTTTGCTAAGGTAAAGACATTGAGGTCTTGCCTCACTGTAAGACATTTTCTACAGTCCTCGAACCATTTCTGCAGCACTTTTCTGAACCCTTTCCAATTCTTCAATATCCTTTTAAAAATATTGACAGGCCAGCAGAACTGTACACAATATCCTAGTCTCCATAACAGGTAAAATCACTTCCTTATTCCTACCCACCACTCCTCTGTCTATACATCCATGGATGGTGTTAGCTTTTGTGTCACAGCATTGTACTGGGAGCTCATGTTCCATTTTTTTGTCCATTGTGACCACATGATCCTTTTCAGAGTCACACCCTTCCAGGATACAGTCCCTTATTCTGTAGATATGGACTGCATTCCTTGTTCTAAGTGGTATGATTTTTCATTTGGCTATATTAAACACATTTTATTTGAATGGGCCCAGGGTTATCAAGCAATCCAGATCACTCTGTATGGCTGCTATGTCCTCATCGTTATTTGCCACTCTGTCAAACATTGAATCATTTTGCTCAGGACTGATGTCAGGCTAACCAGCCTACAGTTATCTGAGCCTCTGATATCTTTAGCTTTCCTTATTAATTTTCTACACTTCATAACTCATACTGTATATCAATGATGGTAGAAATTCCCCCAGTGTTCCCATTTCTCACACCTTCCTTTGTGTATCTTCCATGCTGACCCATTAACATGTACAAAGCACTTTGCAAACATTAACTTGGAAATCTTCACACCCATATAGGTAGGTACTACTTTCCTCACTTTACAAATGGGAAAAATGATGCAAAGATGAAGTCAGGTAGTTGGTGTTAGGGTTATGCTTAGAACTCAGACATTTCTGGTTACTAGTGCAGTGCTCAGACCAGTGAGCTATTATCTCTTTGTGTGGACAAATATGAGTTATTGCCGTCAAAACTGAGGCATGTGCATTTTATGGGCACACAGATTATCCCTTCCTCTGCAAGAAATATTTATGATGATGCACCAGGAAATTGCTCTTCTTTAATTTCTGAATGTAAAATTACTTTAACCAATTTATATTTTATTAATTGATAGCAGATGTTGTCATTTTATCTTCATAACTATAGAACAGCTTGATAAAAAAATATTTTCACTCAATAAGCTCAGATTCCTGGTTATCATTTTAACATAGCTTGCAAACATGTGTATTATCTCTGAATATAGTCTTTGCAACAAAAACTTTACTTGATGCATATTGTTTACCTCTGGGTTATTTCCATTGGCATAACTTCTACAACTATAAGGAGTCCATTTGTAGGCTACTATGTAGGGATTTAGCCACACAAATACCTTGTATACTGCAAGAAATTCCTTGTACACTGAACTGAATATTAATGACTCAGGCAGGGAATAAACAGTGTTTTACATCTAAGGTGACAAATCCAGACATGATGGAAAACACTGGACCAGTCTGAATTGAGAAGTCCCTCATCCAGCATATGTGTCTGTCTAGGAGAGGAAAGTATGGGTCTTGTTATTTAGAAATATATATTGTTACATATATTTTTTTTTAAGTATTTACAATCTTAAAACAAAGAAAATGTTGCAAGATTTTCCAGCAAATTTTAAGAAGTGTCAGACACCATGGATCCAGGCAAGATACTTTTCATCATGGGGGACTTCAGTTTGAGGGGCATATGCTGGAAGTCTCATGCTGCAAGTACTAAAATGTCCTTAGAATTTCTAAATATTATAAGGGAGAGTTTTCTATCTCAAAAGATACTGCATCCAGCACAGAGGAATTCAATATTAGACCTCATCTTGACAGATAAAGAGGGAACTGATCACAGAACTAAAAATTAATGACAGCATAGGTACAAGTGATCATGACTAGATCTAGACTAGTGTTTTATATATATAATTGGTGCTTTTAAAGAACCAATTCTACAATGCCAAAAAAAATTATGAGCCAAATCATCTGTGAAGAAGGATTTAATCAGTAAAATATGAATGATAATTGGGATTTGTTTAAAACCACTTTATTGGATACCCATAAAGCCATAATTGAAGAAAAAAGGCTATATTTGTTAAACAAACCCCACTTTGAGGGGAAGTGAAGGCAGCTATAATTTTTAAAAAATATTTTATATACAAATGGAAGAAAGGGAACATTGATAGTAAAGAATATAAATCAGAAGCTAGAAATTGTAGAAAATTGATAAGGGAAGCAAATGTACAAGGAGAAATATATGGCTAGAAGAGTTAGGGACAATAAGAAGGAATTCTAAGTATATTAGCAACAAAAAGAATACTAACAATGGTTGCTGGTACTAACAATGGTTGCTGGATGGAAATGGTAGAATTATCAACAGTAATGCCGAAAAGGCAGAAGTGTTTCACTGTTCTGAATTCTGGAAAAAAACAGATGATATAGTCCTAGCATATAACAACACTCTTCACATTGAACTAGTATCTCAGGAGGATGTTAAACAGCAGCTACTAAAGTTGGGTATTTGTAAATCACCAGGTCAGATAATTTGCATCCAAGAGTTTTAATAAAGCTGGCAGAGTAGCTTCCGGACCATTAATGTTGATTTCAAAAGTCTTGGAACACTGGGGAAGTTCTAGAAGACTGAAAGAAAGCTAATATTGTGCCAATATTTAAAAAGAATAAATAGGATGACCTGGTTAATTATAGGCGTGTTAGCCTGATGTTAATCCCAGACAAAATCATAGAATCATAGAATATCAGGGTTGGAAGGGACCTCAGGAGGTCACCTAGTCCCACCCCTGCTCAAAGCAGGACCAATCCCCAACTAAATCATCCCAACCAGGGCTTTGTCAATCCGGGCCCTAAAAACTTCTAAGGAAAGAGATTCCACCACCTCACTAGGTAACCTATTCCAGTGCTTCACCACCCTCTTAGTGAAAAAGTTTTTCCTAATATCCAATCTAAACCTCCCCCACTGCAACTTGAGATCATTACTCCTTGTTCTGTCATCTGCAACCACTGAGAACAGTCTAGATCCATCCTCTTTGGAATCCCCTTTCAGGTAGTTGAAAGCAGCTATCAAGTCCGCAATCATTCTTCTCTTCTGCAAACTAAACAATCCCAGTTCCCTCAGCCTCTCCTCATAAGTCATGTGCTCCAGCCCCCTAATCATTTTTGTTGCCCTCCGCTGGACTCTTTCCAATTTTTCCACATCCTTCTTATAGTGTGGGGCCCAAAACTGGACACAGTACTCCAGATGAGGTCTCACCAATGTCGAATAGAGGGGAATGATCATGTCCCTCAATCTTCTGGCAATGCCCCTATCAGGGCCGGCTCCAGGGTTTTGGCCTCCCGAAGCAGCAAAAAAAAAAAAAAAAAAAAAGCTGTGATCGCGGTCTGCAGCGGCAATTCGGCGGAAGGTCCTTCGCTCCAAGCGGGAGTGAGGGACCGTCCTCCGAATTGCCGCCGAATAGCTGGACCTGCCGCCCCTCTCCGGAGTGGCCACCCCAAGCACCTGCTTGCAAAGCTGGTGCCTGGAGCTGGCCCTAGCCCCTACTTATACAGCCCAAAATGCCATTAGCCTTCTTGGCAACAAGGGCACATCATTGACTCATATCCAGGTTCTTGTCCACCGTAACCCCTAGGTCCCTTTCTGCAGAACTGCTGCCTAGCCATTCAGTCCCTAGTCTGTAGCAGTGCATGGGATTCTTCTGTCCTAAGTGCAAGACTCTGCACTTGCCCTTGTTGAACCTCAACAGATTTCTTTTGGCCCAATCCTCTAATTTGTTTAGGTCCCTATTTATCCTATCTCTACTCTCCAGCATATTTACCTCTCCTCCTAGTTTAGTGTCATCTGCAAACTTGCTGAGGGTGCAGTCCACCCCATCCTCCAGATCATTAAGGAAGCTATTGAACAAAACCGGCCCCAGGACAGACCCTTGGGGCACTCTGCTTGATACCGGCTGCCAACTAGACATGAAGCCATTGATCACTACCCGTTGAGCTCGACGATCTAGCCAGCTTTCTATCCACCTTATAGTCCATTCATCCAGCCCATACTTCTTTAACTTGCCAGCAAGAATACTGTGGGAGACGGCATCAAAAATTTTGCTAAAGTCAAGGAATAACACGTCCACTGCTTTCCCCTCATCCACAGAGCCAGTTATCTCGTCATAGAAGGCAATTAGGTTAATCAGGCATGACTTGCCCTTGGTGAATCCATGCTGACTGTTCCTGATCACTTTTCTTGCCTCTAAGTGCTTCAGAATTGATTCCTTGAGGACCTGCTCCATGCTTTTTCCAGGGACTGAGGTGAGGCTAATTGGCCTGTAGTTCCCTGGATCCTCCTTCTTCCCTTTTTTAGAGATGGGCACTACATTAGCCTTTTTCCAGTCATCTGGGACCTCCCTCGATCGCCATGAGTTTTCAAAGATAATGGCCAATGACCCTTCAATCACATCCACCAACTCCTTTAGCACCCTCGAATGCAACACATCCGGCCCCATGGACTTGTGCTCATCCAGCTTTTCTAAATAGTCCTGAATCACTTCTTTCTCTACAGAGGGCTGGTCACCTCCCCCCATGCTGTGCTGCCCAGTGCAGTAGTCTGGGAGCTGACCTTGTTCGTGAAGATGATTAAGTGTCTGAAATGGGACTTGATTAATAAAGAATTAAAAGAGGGTAATATAACTACCACCACACCACCTAACACTAAAGCTCACAATAGTTTTAGGTTGCTTGAAACATTTCATTTTGATTTTAAGCACTTAATATTCTTAAAATTTTAAGATATAATTGAAGGAAATTTCAAATTGAAAAGTAGTTTTGAATTGAACATTGGAAAAGTTTCATTAAAAAAATGTAGAAACACAATGAAGAAACACACTGTTTTTACTTTTTTATATGTCCCCCTCCCCCTCCATGAACAATTTGGAGAAACTGACACAAATTTGCAGAACATTTGCTGAATCTTCATTTTTCACTAAAAAAAAGTTTCAGATGAAAAATTTTGCCCAGCTCTCCTCTAACTCTTAAAAAGAATTGAAGTTGAACATCCTGGGTTTTATTCTGATTCAAGTTGCTAGATACTATTATTTTATGATACACATGGCATTGTTTGGCATTTATATTATTCTGTTTCATGTATATGTTGCAGTTATCTCATTACATTTGTTGTAAAATATTAATAATATTATAATTAATAATATTATAAGCCTACCCAGGAAATGATCTTATGGGCCACAAATGAAAAGTGATGGAGCATCAAATTAGCAATGTTTGAAATAATTAATCCCCAAAAGAGCATCACTATGCTCAATATAGGTCACCAAACCCTTTGAAATCATTTCCCTGCCTTTCTGGATTTAGAGAAAAGCACAGGTGGATAGAAGTACATATTTATCACCGAAGAAAAAAGAAAAAAAATGGTAGCTGACACAACATTTAAGTAATTTTTGTACTAAAATTTGGTTCTCTATCACAATCAGCGAGGCGAATCAGAAAATCAGTTGCTGTTGTTTGTATTAGAATAGCACTCAGTAGCCTGACACCCATTTTTCTAGACAGTATACAGATACATAATAAAAAGAAAGTCTCTGTCCTGAAATGTTTGCAATCTAAGTATAAGATGAGACCCAGTATGCGGAATACAGACAGAGGAAGCACAAGGTAACAGTGAGATAATTGTGATCAATATGATAAGCGGTAGTCACAACCCTACAGCTGTTTCCATAACAGGATTTTTCCCCCAGACATCATGGCAAGGGCAGCTTTAAGGTGGCATTTGAAGGAAGACAATGTGATGGTTTTGCAATTTTTAACTGGGAACTTTACATACAGAAAGGGGTGGAATGGATACAAGAGACTGTCAGATAAAAAACTGCAATCTACAAGGGAACCAGTAAGAAAAGCAATTTAATGTTACCATTTTATCAGAGGAATACTCCTGGAGTTACCATCACAATAAAATGGTCCATGCATATTTCATCAGGTTTACCAACTGATATGGCTTTTGAGCTGAGTCCTAGATAAACCCCAAACCCTTTATCTAGGAACTACAGAGAACATGCCATAAAATGGAAAGATCAGATGAAGGAAGCTTATTGGATAGCCAGAAAACTGCAGCTCATTGCAAGAGCAGCTGTGACATGAAAGCACATAGTACTGTGATTGGATCCTGCTCTGAAAACTATCAGAAAAGAGAGAGGTGGGCAAATTAATCTAGCTGAGAAAGGTATAATATGATGTGGCTGGTAGTTAAAGTTTAGACAAGTTCAGACTGGAAATAAGGGGTACAATGTTAAGATTTAAAATTTTAACGATTAAGACAATTTAGAAAGGGTCATGATGGGTTGTCCATCACTGGCAATCTTAAAATCAAGATTGGATTTTTTCCCTAAAACATATGCTATGGGAACTATTTTAGGGAAGTTGGATGGCCTGTATTATACAATAAGTCAGACTAGATTTATCTCAATGGTCCTTCCTGGCCTTCGAAAACATGAAAGATTTAAGAGCTGTAAGAGCTTACTAGTGTAATAAGATCTAGAGGAAGAGGAAAAGGATATGGGCCAGATTACAATGGAAAAGATAGAGGAGGCAAAGGTCCAATAAAATATTCATTGTCTGTACCAATTGCCAACCTTTGGTTCAGCCACAACAGAAAAAGGAGCAGTGAGAGTTAGATAAGCCAAGAGAAACAAATAATTATTCACGGCAAAAAGAAGAGTCCAAAACAATCAGAGAAGGAGGAAGGGGGATGATGGTCATTTATTAAATATTATAGAAACTTTAATCCCACACAGTGCACTTGTAGCCAAGAATAAAATATATTATGTATATGTAGGATATAGAGGTGAAATATAAATGTTAATTAACCCAGGGCCTATAAATTGAGGTCTGTAAGATTTCAGCCTAGCCATATTAGGCCTCAGGCTTAACGAGGGTTGACATAAGTAGGTGATCCAGGAATAACCCTGTACCAGTAAAGTTACAATATTACTGTAAAGAATGTGCCAATGGGTGATGCCAAAAATGTACCTGTCTACACCGCAAGACACCTGACTGTAACATCATGAGAAATTCTGCTGTAATCACAAGTACATAGAAGCATAATGAGAATAAGGGGAACAAAGGGGATAGCCAATGAGAAATGGGGAACCCCTAAATTAGTGGGATATGAAAGTATGAATAAGGAACAAGGAGTTGGAACCCTAATGCACATGTATGAGCCTTAGTGGGTGTAAGCATGACTGAGAATAAGAAGTGTTGGCCAGCCTGTATGTGTAGGGAAGAAACGTATGGGGAGATGCCAGTGTGACGGTCGGTGCCCCCCATAAGGCTTTGTGGAAATATGCTTATGTATGCATATATATAACATAACTAGAATGTGTTTTATGCTACATATGCCATGTAACGTATCTCTGTAAAGGTTACGATCTACTAAATCTATTAATCCTATTTGCATGCATGTATCATTTTTGTATTTGAAGTTATGAATATTGGCTGCATACTTGTTTGATTCTAAGTAGGCTGTAGTGAAGCAGTTGGTCAGCTTCTGGAGAAAAGACAATTCTCAGTACGGGCCCAATCACGAGACACTTAAGCCAACAATGAACTTGGAGACACCAATCCACATCTGGGCTTTCCCAGGAATGTGGCTTGGCTGGTAAGGAACTCAGTCATGCATGGACATCTGACTTGCCCAGGTGACTCTAAAACTCCATTTTGTAGCTGGACTTTGCATAGGAGAGAGAGGGGGTCTCTACCCACAAGAGAAAGTCTATTGAAGCCTGTGAGAGACCCCTCCATTTAGTCTTCAGCTGGCTAAAGAGAGAGCCTCTCCACCCTCAAAGATACTGGAAAGAAACTGGAACAAAGGACAGTGACTGCAAGAGGTGTGAGTGATTGCTTGACCCAGACTAAAAGGAGATTAGTCTGTAAAAGGAGCATTCTGGAACTGGTGAGGATCTTATCTGTATTCAGTTTCTTACTGTATTAGACATAGACTGGCGTGTTTTATTTTATTTTGCTTGGTAATTCACTTTGTTCTGTCTGTTACTACTTGTAACCACTTAAACCCTACTTTCTGTATTTAATAAAATCACTTTTTACTTATTAACTCAGAGTATATGTTAATACCTGAGTGGGCAAACAGCTGTGCATATCTCTCTATCAGTGTTATACAGGGCGAACAATTTATGAGTTTACCCTGAATGAGCTTGATACAGGGTAAAACGGATTTATTTTGGTTTAGACCCCACTGGGCGCTGGGCATCTGAGTGTTAAAGACAAGATCACGTCTATTAGCTGCTTTCAGGTAAGCCTGCAGCTGTTACGGGACGTGATTCAGACCTGGGTCTGGGTTGGCAGCAGGCTAGCGAGTCTGGTTCAAACCAGGCAAGGCACTAAAGTCCTAAGCTGACAGGGCAGGAAGGCAGGGGCATAAGTAGTCTTGGCACATCAGGTGGCAGCTCCCAAGAGGGTTTCTGTGATCCAACCCATCACAGCCAGGATGACAACAGTGGATGATAATGAAAATGAGGAGGACGAGAATAACAACTGATGCTCCAGGGTCGCCCAGCAGGAGGGTGATGCCAGTCATAGGGCTGAACACTTTGCACTATCTGCTATTATATTTTAGAATTTGTGGGATTGTTTATTTACTTAGGCCTGGTCTACACTAACACCCCAATTCGATCTAAGGTACGCAACTTCAGCTACGTGAATAACGTAGCTGAAGTCGACATACCTTAGTTCGAATTTACCGTGGTTCAGACGCGGTCCACACGCGGCAGGCAGGCTCCCCCGTCGACTCCGTGGTACTCCTCTCGCTGAGGTGGAGTACCACAGTCGACGGCGAGCACTTCCTGGTTCGACCAGACCAGACGCGATAAATCGAACCCGGAAGTTCGATTGCCAGCCGTCGAACTACCGCGGTAGTGTAGACCTGGCCTTAGTGAATTAGTTAATAAAGTAACTTGTAGTAAACTGGAATTGTTTCTCGTCTGCTGCTAGGGTCTCTTAATACTAATAATATCCCTGATACTATAGCCCTCAAGAGACAGACTGCATTGGTTAAAGAGTCAAAGAGCTTAATCAGTAATCAATATGCCCATCTATAAATAAGACTACACTCTTGTGCAAATTCAGTTTGTCATCCACACCTTTGAGTGCTGAAAATGCTTGTGGGCACCCAGTACAAAACAAAACGGGTGAATATTTGGGTCCCATTAAGATCAATGGAAATTTTTCCATTGACTTCAGTGAACCAGAATTTAACACAATAAGTGATGATCCAGGTCTAAGAGTTTATGATGAACTCTGAATTTGTGACTGAAATCAACCTTATAGTCAACTAGCAACAAGACAAAATACAGAGGAAGCTGCAGTATAAAATAACTAATATGACCATAGAAGCAGACAGATGAAACCACCTCAGAAGTTCCCTCTATCACCATTCGGATCACCAGCCCGTACAAAGAGATCACAGCCAGTACATTAGATCACAAATGCTACCTATGCAAATAGAACATTATATTATCCCACATTCTGTATAATGACTGAACCAAGATCCCTCTGTCTCCCTTTCTGTATTCAAATAAAAGAACACTGAAATACTGGTTAAATAATATTCACCCAACTTTTGGTAAAGAGCTTTGTAATGTGCAATTATTAAAGAAAATAGAATAATTGGTTTAAGATGTATCTTAGGTGCACTTAAAGAAATGTGATCCATCTCTTATGAAGGGATTCAGTTGCTTATAATCAAGTGTTAAAAAAAACGAAATCGAAAAATAATATCCACCTTTCACAAAAGAAATTGGATTTCAGGAGTGTAAACTGCCTTTTGTTTTTCCTAGCGAAAAGAAAGCTTGAAGATTCTGTATTGATCTACACTTAAAATTTAGGCTGACATAGCTGTGTTGGTCAAGGATGTGAAAATTCCATGTTCCTGAACAATGTTGCTATTCCGACCTAACCACCAATGTGGGTTATGTCACAATTCTATCAACAGAAAAATTCTTCTGTTGGCCTAGCTCTCATCATTCATGGAGATGATGTTCCTACACTGATGGAAAAACCCCTTCCATTGGTGAAGGTTCCATACCCTCTATCTCAAAGGCTCCCAGGAAAGTTAGCAAACATTTTGCACTCTGATCTGATTCTTGTTTGTTCACAGGTTGACATTCAACATGCATTTTAGAGCACTGCTGTTGAAAGCAGAAAAGTAAATATTTTTGTGCATCGAACTGCAGATCCAGAGTCAAAAAATGATCACCAAAATCATGCAAATTGTTTTTTAAAGTTAAAAAGCAAAAAGTTAAGTGAATAAAACAAGTCAAGCTATAGGATTGTTCTGGTTTTAACTTTGTCCTGTGCCTGAGAAGCAAAGGTGCAAAGAGTTACAGTTCAGACATTAAAAAAATTTTTTTTGCAGCAAAACAGACGTGACTGAAATCCACACAATCAGCTAAAAAAATCTAAATAACCAGAATGTAGGTCATAATTAACAATTCAAATTGATATAAATAGTTAGCATTCATATACCACTTTACATTTTCAAAGGGCTATACAAATATTAATTAATGAATCCTCACAAGACCAATGTCGTGTAGGTACACATTAGAGGTAGGGTTGCCATCTCTGAAGTACAAAAAATGGGGACATCCCTGTGCTGGGGAAAAGGAGCACAGAAATGGGGAGAGGACTAGGAGAGAGTTCCTGAGAGGGGGAGTCAGGCTCCACTGAGCAAAAACAGCCACCTTCATGGTGAGGAGCAGGGTGCTGTGGAACTGCTGCCTTGAGCTCCTTTTGGTGCCCTCATAGGCTTGTTGGTCAGGGAGGAAGTGGCAGCTGCTGATGCTTCACTGCTCCTGCTGGGGATCTCTGGAGCAGCCAAGAGAGAGGAGAAGCAGCAACACCATGGAGGAGGAGGAAGATGACAGGACCACCCAGCCCGAGAGGTGACTCAACTGACAAAGAAAACAGGACTTTTAATGTTCCAGAAATATGTACAGATTTCCTGGGACAACTACCTCAAAAAAAGGGACAATCCTTGGAAAACTTAGACCTGTGGAAACCAACTATAGGCACATTGTTCCCATTTACAGATGGTAAAACTGAGGCTCTAAGAGGCTTATTGAGTTGGCCAAGATCACACAAGAAGTAAATTGGAGCCCAGTCTCCATTACTGAATGACAAAAGGGGAGAGACTGTCAACTCTCACAGAGCTTAATGGTATGCACAGTGACTCCAGTAATCATCCTTCAGCTTCTAGGTGAATTGGAGTTGTGGACTTCGTCTCTGGGCCAGAGGCCAGATAGTCTGTAGAGATTTCATTAGACCTCTGTGACTTCAAAGCCTGTTTTGTCCAAGAATGTCACAGATTTGATGCTGGAGAAGTAGATAGGACCAAATTTTGGCCTGATGGTAGACCTCAATTTTCCCCAAGATTTTTCCTCACATTGTTAGTCTTATTCAACTACTTTTCAGCACCAAACTTCAACTTTGCTAATGCAGATCCTTGGCCAACTGGCAGGAACTACTCTGCAAATGAGGCTTCTGTTTCCCAGAGAATAAACATAATTGCTTCTACAAAGCACTGAGTATTCACCAGATCAGGAACTGTACAAGCACAAACCAGTTTTCCAAACACGACTCACTCACAAGGCAGTCAAATAGTCAGCTTGGCTGAGTGACCAAGCTAAATGACGTGAATTCTGAAGCAAGCCATAAAGAAAAGAATTTATAAACACAGTGATCTGTATTATATCTCAGCCAATGGTATCACAAACATGATAAAATCAGAAATATCTAGCTGTGGCTGGATGCCTCTTTCCACACACGAGACTGGGGATCAACTTGCTTCCATTCATTGGCTCGATGTGGTCTGGAATAAATATAGTCAACCCCTGAGACTGTTTTGCATTGGTCATCAGAAGCATATCCATCTGATTAAAGAACACAACTGTTCTCAGTCAGAATGCCTCAGAGAGAAGATGGCAATTGTGAAATGAGACTCTGGGCCCCAGGGGACACAGACAAAATCTTAGAGAAAAAAAAGAGCAGCTGATCACATTGATTATATAAATGGAAACCTACACTAACTGTGGAATACATTTTCTGCAACAACACTTCAGAGAAAAATTCTAATTCCTTTGCACCCTTTGCACCCTGTTGTCTCAGCTTATTAAAGCCCGGACCCTGCAATTCACTGGATGCAGGTACACACCTGTGTTTATGCTGAATCAGTTACGGTATTAGAGCCTAAATCTGTTACATTAGGGATCGAAGGTCAACAACAGCATCAGGATTTAAAGGCAAAAATGCTAGCAAATTTATAATAGCTAATCTTTGGCCAATGCCTGTATTGATACTAACTTCAGCATTAGAGAAAGTCACAGGATTAGCTCATAGCAATAGACAAGATATTACATGTCACAGCAGTTAAGCATGTTAAAAATAATACAAATATTTAAAATGTGCCTAAGATAATTCAAAACTACTTTCTGGACATTGGACAGTAATAATTTTTGAAGGAAAAAGACCTCGCGATATCTACAGGTAAGCACAGTATATGAATGTTTAATTACAAATTATCATTTTCAAACAATGAGAAGGAGGCTTCCATAAACAAATTTCTATACCAATTCCACACCATGTAATTATACCTCATATTTTAGTCACTAACAGCAGGAACTAAAGAAATGGCATTACAAATTAAATGTCTGCTTTTGGAGATAAAAAATAATTCCTTGTATACAAAGATCAGCATTATTCTAGATAACACATCTCCTATTGTAATATAATCATAACAGCATAAACCATGTATAATATCAAGTGCTCTTCTTTTAAAGATTTTAAGGCTTTTTCAGCTATGATCTCTTTCTTCAAAAGCTGAATTTCCAATGTGATCTTGAAATTTGTTGGGACTAGCAGCTCTATGCTCAAGATATGCTTGTTTGTATTCAGGAAAACTCACCACTCACTAGAACACTCTGTTGTCTGTAAGCCTACCAAGCTCTTTAAACCCAGTCAAGCTCAAGTGAAGTTAACACAGAAATTAAGAAAAGAAAAAAAAAAACATGGAGAAGAAATGATTAGAAGCTGTCCCTTTTTTAGGCAGTCTAAAGCCTCTTTCTGTCACTTTGAATTTGATAGGAAACTTTGGCTTAGTCTGCACTACAGAACCTATTGTCATATCTATGCTGCCATAGCCTCCTACTGTAGATGCAGCATACACAAAAGAAGAAGTTTTTCTGTTGATGTAAGCAGCAGTTCTCAACCAGAGGTCTGCAACCACTGGGGGGTCCTCGAGCCCCTTCAGGGGGGCCACGGAGCCCCGCCACTGAAACCCGGTCCCCGAGTGGGGCTGAAGCCCCAAGCCCCGGTGCCCCCGTATGGGGCTAAATCCCTGAGCCCTGGCACCCCTCATGGGGCTGAAGCCAGGAGTGGCGCAGAGCTGAAGCCCCGAGTCCCAGCGCCCCCCTGCGGGACTGAAGCAGAGAGCAGCACAGGGCTAAAGCCCCAATCCCTGATGCCCCCCCAACGACTCTGAAGTGGAGAGTGGCATGGGGCTTAAACCCGGAGCTCCCCCACCCCCTTGAAGCTGAGAATGGGGGCAGTAGCTGAAACCCTGACACGGGCAGAAACCTTGAGCCCATGGGCAGTGTTGAGGGGGAACAAGGGTGTTACCCCCCCCGAAACTCCAGTGCCTTACCTAGAGTGGGGCAGTCCTGGGGGCAGCTCCACCCCACCACCTCCTCCTCCTCTCCCTCAGACCCCACCCTCTGGCCACGTCCTAGGCGGGAAGCCGGAACCAGGCAGTGTGGGGCAGCTGCTCCTCTGGCTGGTGGTGCGATGGAGTGGGCATCCATGGCATTCCCCTGTCTGCTGCTGGAGCTCGGGGTTGTGGCTGCTGCTCAGCTCCCAGTCCCCTTTGACTGCTCACACAGCCGGTCAGAGCTGCCTGGGTGGCTCCGGGCCCAGCAGAGCCCTGGGGGAGTAGCACCAGCATACAGCCCCAGACAGGTGGGTGGCCTGCTGAGGTGAGTCAGGGGGTGGAGTTGGCACTGTCTCCATGGACCCCACTGTGCAGAGCTGGCCAGAGCCCCGCCAGCCCTTGCTCCCACCCCAAAATAGAAGTCAAATTACACCTATGCCCAAGGGTTCCCCTCGACCAGAGCCCTGAATCCCCCTCCCCCTCCCTGCTGGGCCCTGGAGTTTTTCTAGTATGTTGGGGGGGGGGGGGGCTCAGAAAGAAAAAGGTTGAGAACCTCTGGTGTAAGGAATACCCTCCCTGAATTACATTAGCACTCTTCTGTCAGGATAGCAACATCTACACTGGGGGGGGGGGCTTGTCGCTAAAGGGGTGGATTTTACAAACCCCTGATCGACACAGCCATGCCAGTATACGTTCTTAGTGTAGACGAAGGCTTTGTCCGTTCTTCATGATGTTGACCTGGCCACAGTAATCCTTGCATTTGACACCTCCAGTCTGGATTACTGTAAATCATTCTGAGGCTGAATGTGAAGGCAATCCACAGGCTCCAGCTGGTACACAATACAGCTGCCTGCCTTCTGCAAGGCTCAGGCTGCCATGAGCCTGTCCACACCTGTGCTCAAGTCCTTCCACCAGCTCCCAGTCAGCTCCTGATGCCTCTTTAAAGACTTGGTCCTAATTTTCAAAGCAATTAAAGGATCAGGCACCATAATATGAACACCCTCTTCTGTTTTTAAGCGTCTCTCACCCTTCACCTCCCCCACCCCCAGAAAACCCTTATCCAAGCAGAGTTTTGACAACAAAAAGAGAGATGCGCCAGAGATTCCATGAAGCCCATTAGGGGCTTGGCTATTGACACCAAGATGCTCAGGTACTACAGTCATGGGAAGCACTATAAGATCCATAGATAGAGGTTACAAATCTAATAATAATTCAGTCTTCTTGTTTCCAGAATAAACATAATTTCACGGGAATGCAAAAAGGGCTTCACTATGACACCGCATAATTCTTTTTAACCAGTCTGTCAATAAATTATTGTGAAACTTCCTGCATATTAAGTTATATGATTTTTCCATCAGGGCCTTAAGTGGTGCTTTGGTACCATGCAATTACCTAACAATTACTATGTTGAGCTGAATCAAGTATTATTTTGTCACCATTAAGCAGCAGTGTGTTAGCAAGAAACAGGAAGGAACAGATCCTAGCCAAGAAGAAGAAATAAAAGACCAGTGGGGGTGGACTTTTGCTTGTGATGGATTCATCTTTCAGCTAGAACTGTGTAAAATGTTGCAATGAAACCTCAAGCGAGGCAAACTTGCAGCAAGGGAGAATCTGAGGATTTCCCAGTTATCATGCAGTCCCACACAAAGGATTTTTTTGAGTGTCTCTGTGGCCCTGGATCACTCACATGGCATCTGCAGTAGGAGCAGGACTGTTTTCTTCTCTACTGCTCCAGTGGACAAAGGGGAGAATATCCCTGACAGGGCTGGAGCAGGAGTGAGCCTTGTTGACATGCTCCCCTTATCTTAGAGGAACCAGACAGTCTGGAAATTTTGCACAAGCAAGTTATCTGTACCTGCCCTAACAGAGGACATCAAAGGTAAAGTGAGGCAAGTTTCAGAGCTCAAAACTCCAAGGAAGCTTGGACCTCAGAAGGGGCCCAAACAAAATGCTATTTTAGGTTCCCTAAAAGGCTTTGTATATCTCTAAGTCTCATTCATACAATATCGTTCAATACTGTTGATGAACCAGGCAAGGCAGCTATAACACTATGGCCTATGTTCAAATAGCCTTAAAAACCACTGATATAAATGTTGCTTATTTTGTCTTTCACTCAAAATTTTAAAACAAGCACTCTGACTGGTTATCATATTAAGTATCATAATGTTTCTTGGAAAAAATAACACCCAAAGGAAAATTATACATATATTTTAATGGCTAGTTCATTGTACAAGGTCTAAACTATCTTTTAAATTTATCCTTATATAAGTGGGCTTTGATTCTAATATCTAGCTATCTGGCCCAAATTTGACATCTTTAGAGCTGATTGGGAATTTTTCAACAGAACAATTGTTTGCTGGAAAATGTGAATTTTAGGGAGGGGAGGGAGAGAGAGAACACCCCAGAATAGACAATAGCCTCCTGGTTAGGGTACTCACTTTGGATGTGGGTTAAGTCCTTCTGTGTCTTATTTGGAGCAAGAACTTGAACCCAGGGCTCTCACATCCCAGATGAGTGCCCTAACCCTATTTTGGGGGGTGGTCTCTCTCCTTTTTAAAAAAATACTTTGTAAGGTCTCAGGTTTTTATGATATGACACAGAAAATGTTTTCGAACTCTTGAAAATAGTCACAAGATGGGAAAACCATTTCCTGCCCAGACTTGGACATCTTTGACAAAACAGAAATGCTATATTTGACATGTAAACTAGTCTCAACCCAGTTTTAGCACTATTTGTGTTTATATTTACATTTCCAATATAAACAAACATTAGTGTTTTCCCTTTTGTTTATATACGAAGGATTAAAGTTCTTTGTGAGACCATTAAATCTCCAATAAAGCAAACAGGGTGCTGCTTTGGTGTCTCATGCACACAGTATATCACAATGGCTGACATCGGCAGTAGGTTTATAAGTATGGAAATGTGAGTATATAAGGGAAGATTGGGCTAGCAATACCGTTGAGAGGTTAGAAATAGCAGTTGAACCCCAACAGAGGACATGAGAACTGCAGAGAGTAGAGAAAACTTGTGAAGGTGACTGCTCAGCATATCCTTGTGGCTCTGCTGACAACTGAGGGAAAACAGAGGCAGGGCACATAGCTCAGGTGCTTATTTCACCTCAGGCGCTTGCTTCTCCAGCCCTTGGGACAAGCAGGCCTTCAGGAGGCAGAGACCTCATTCATTTCTAGAATCAATGATCAGCTCCAAACAGCTACAAGGAGATGTTTAGTCAGTGCTAATGTAGATACTGAACTGCTCCAGTTTCCACTACTTTGCTGGGGGATGCATGAACTGTTTAATTATTCCATCCTTTCCTCTGCTGAAATTGTACAGTCCCCATCACATGAAGTTCATGTGAATGGGCAGCCACAGAAAGAGTGAGCGTGGATGCAGTTGTTTGAGCATAAAGCCTGATACACTTTTGTTTGTTTACTGGGATGTCCAGTCATTGTATTCCTTCTGTGCCTAAAATGTTGAGGGGATGGTATCGCCCTTTATTTTCAAATACCATTAATAATTCAGCCGTGATGAGAAGGGCTTCTTAACATTTCAGTTTTTAGATATAGTGATAGATTTTAAGGCCAGATGGGGCCATGATCATCATCTAGTTTGTCCCCCTACATTGAACCTCACCCAGTAATTTCTGCATCAAGCCCTTAACTTCTGTTTGAGCTACAGCATATCTTTCAGAAAGACATCCAGTCTTAATTTAAAGACATAAAGTGATGGTGAATTGAACACATCACAGAGTAAATTGTTCCAATGTTTAAATACCCTCACTATTAAAAATTTACACCTTATGTCTAATCTGAATTTATCTCATTTCAGCTTCCAGCCATTGGATCTCATTATGCCTCTTTCTGTTAGATTAAAGAGCTGTCTACTACCAGAAATCTCTTTCCCACATCGGTAGTTTTAGAGGATCAAGTCATCTCTTAACCTCAAGTCTTTCAATGAGAGCTGTGTTAAGTCAAAGGGTACACATTTTGCCATGTAAAATGCAACTTTGATATTTTCCCATATTCTCCACTTGCTTCATGTCATCTCTCTTTAAGACAGATGAAAAATAAATGACTAAATCAGTAGATCTCAAATGAGATCACTATACAGTGACATTGCTCTGTATGTTCCTACAGCTTCACTGACTCCCACCCTTGGAACAATTTCAGGCTCCCAGCTCCCTGTGTGCAGTGACTTTCAGAGGGTTTTATCTTTAAATTTGCTCTTTGCTTAGAGCCAAGTTGGCAATTTCACGCTTTAACATAATAGGCAATTGGCAGTAGGTACATGATCCTAAGTGTCCTGTAGACACTATTTGGCATCCCTGGCAAAAAGTTCAGACTTGGGTGACTAATATTAAGCATTTACAGCCAGATTCACCTAGCGGTATGTGGACGTAGGTGCCTAAGTTAAGTCACCAAAGTTTAGATATTTGGGTCTAAACATCTCTCTCATTCAAGTGTGTTCTGTATATTTTGCTTGGACATCCTAGATAAAAAGTGCTACCTTTTAAACACCTTATAAATGCTTATAAATAGAGAGGAAGAAAAAGTGGGAAACACCTTATAAATGCTTATAAATAGAGAGTAAGTAAAAGCATGGATTGCAGGAAAGGAGCATGTAATAAAACTCAACTATTTTTATCATTAAACCAGCAGCACAAGCTTTTAAAATGCATATATCAATTCACAAGAGAACCAAAACAATAAATCCTAGGATACTGATTCACATCTTTAACTACCATAGTTTGATTATTCAGCTACTGTGTTCAATAAATTGAACTATTAAAAGAAAGAAAACCCTTTTCCTGAGCATTTTTTTTAAAAAATGAAAATGAATTCATGACAGTAAAGCTATATATGGAGAAGAATTATTACCTTAACAAGGACTTAAGGGAAAAATGTAAAACATTTATCACCATCTCCTCTGTAATCTGAAGGAACATTAACAACAGCTCTACATCCTTTGATTTTTAATGGTATGAGACAAAAATCTAAGCGCAAACCTCCTCTAGCAGATGCCCATTCTTGTTTAAAGAATGTGCATTTGCAGACAAAGTTATATGCATTCAAGATTATTTTTCAAGCAAAAAGTAATAGCAAGATAGAAGACAGAAGATAAGTGCTTGTGACATTTTTAGTGCAACTATGCTTATTAAAGCCATGCTAATTTTCTTACTATAACTTTCATTATAATAAATATTTAAAAACAAAAAAAGCTGTATAAAAGTAACATTCGAGTTGCATAGTTAAGTACTCAAAAATCAGGAACTGCAAAAGTTAAGGAAAAACCAACAATCTTCACTCTGTCTATTTGTACAAGTGCATTAGGATAAATTTAATTATATGATATGATAGACTACTTTTCAAATACAACATAAGATAATATTTTTCTACATCATTAGGTATACATGTGTATCTCAGAAACATGTGACCATGAAAATAATAACTAATGTAATGTATTGAGCAAGTGGCAGAATTAAGGTTGAATATTCATCACTAAATTTTCACATTTCCTGTCTTTTGAATGCTTAAACATGTAGCATTATGGTTCCACTAAGAGGGGCATTTTGGACTTAATTTCCTCATTTTTAAAGGGAAAAAAGCAAGTTACCATTTGTGTACTGTCAGGGTGAGTTTTGCTTTTGACATCAGTGGAGCCAGGATTTCATCTTTAAAGCTTCAGATTGGTTTAAGATGCTAAAGATGAATGAAAATGTTAGGTTCTGATCCAAAGACCAGCGTGGTCATAACATGATAGAAATATAGGGCTGGAAGGGACCTCGAGAAGATATCAAGTCCAGTCCCCTGCACTGAAACAGGACCAAATAAATCTAGACCAGGGGTCGGCAACCTTCAGCACAGGTAGCTGCAGCCTACATGAACCTATCAAATGTCAGAACAAAGGCACCAGTGGACCAATAGGTGACAAGTCCAAAGCTGGTAAAAAGTGGGAATTTTGAAAAATGTTCATGAAAAATGTGTCCTTTTTTTGTCAAAACATTTTGAAATTTGACTTTTTCTTTTTGACCAGTCCTATTTATGTCTTTTATTAATACAGTTTAAATATGGATGTCTATCCATATTCTTATGACTGCACAGTTTAAACAACAAATTTTAGACAGTAAACCTGGAACCTGGAACCTTTGACCAGCCCTCTTGACCCACCACAATGGAGGAAGAAGTGCTAGCATTGGAATTATTTTTCCAACTCAAAATATTTCCCAAATATCTAAGACCCTGATCCAAAGACCACTAGAGGAAATGGAAAGACTCCCATTGACCATAAGGGTAGTTAAGCTCTGGAATAGGCTTCCAAGGGAGGTTGTGAAATTCCCATCATTGGAGGTTTTAAGAACAGGCTGGACAAACATCAGCCAGGGATGGTCTAGGTCAGGGGTCAGTAACCTTCAGCACATGGCCCATCAGGGTAATCCGCTGGCAGGCTGCGGGACATTTTGTTTACATTGACCATCTCCAGTTCCCCCCCCCCCCCCCCCCCCCGCCGCAGCTCCCAGTGGCCTCAGTTAGCTGTTCCCGGCCAATGGGAGCTGCAGCAAGTGGCGGGCCGCAGGGATGTGCTGGCTGCCGCTTCCCACAGCTCCCATTGGCCAGGAATGGTGAACCGCAGTCACTGGGAGCTGTGGGGGGCCGTGCCTGTGGATGGTCAATGTAAACAAAGTGTCTCACAGCCCGCCAGCGGATTACTCTGACGGGCCATGTGCCGAAGGTTGCCAGCCCCTGGTCTAGATTTACTTGGTCCCGTCTCAGCGCAGGGGACTGGACTTGATATCTTCTTGAGGTCCCTTCCAGCCCTATATTTCTATCATTTTATGACCACGCTGGTCTTTGGATCAGAACCTAACATTTTCATTCATCTTCAGCATCTTAAACCAATCTGAAGCTTTAAAGATGAAATCCTGGCTCCACTGATGTCAAAGGCAAAACTCACCTTGATTTCAGTGTACGCAAGATTTCACAGATCCTTTCCAACTGCTTACACTACATCAAGGAAGCTTGGACAGCAAAACGTTTTCCAAGAAATCACACTATATAAGGAGAATGAGGACTGGAGAGTTGTCCAGGAGCTCCCTCTTTTGAAAAGTATGCACTTCCCTATCTGCTTTATCCTGCACACTGCAGCGAGCTTTAAGGCTGCAATTTGATGAAAACAAACTGCTCTTTAAACTGTACATGCTCAGTATCCAAATTCTAAGTATTCCTGGCTGTGTTAAATCAAAGCAAATGTTTGTTAAGTGAAAGCTTTAATGAGGGCCATGATTATGCCAATTTTCAGCTAACTTCAGCTCTTTTTTGTTTGGTTGATGTGTTCTCTTTTTAGTTTGTTTGTTTGTTTGTTTGTTTGTTTGTTTGTTTCAACCATAGCCCAGTTAAGAAAAGCGAGGATTGAATTTTATAAAGCAGAGGCGTGAGGAAAATGTTTTTCACTCTCCCAAACCTCAAAAGTAGATGGAAGGTTCCTGTTCAAATTTTAAAAGAAAGTTAAAATAAACTCATATTCCACCCCACCAAAGCTAAATGTTTTAGAAACTCCTAAGCATGGGATAATGGTGAGGAAAGATTAAAATGCAAAATGTTCTGCAATTTTAGTGACAGCAGCAACTACCAGGATAACCTCTATAAACATTTTCCACTAAAGGCATTACATATACAGTTATTTATGAGGTGTAAACAGTGGCCAACATTTTATCACTGGGAATTGAATTGTATAACATGCACTTCTAGTGAATCCAGAGAGTCAGAATGCAATTTCTGTTAGCACACAAAAATTATATGAGTGGCTAAGTTTCCCCAAAGGTAGCTCTTCTATCATATTTCATAAGCAACTTCAGCAAGAGGAATATAATAAAATATAGCTGAGTGGTTTAGCCCATCTGAACCATGTTCACGCCTACATACTACATAATGTCAAAGAGTTACAAGTATCCTTAGGGCACAGTATAAATTTATTATAAAGAATTGTTAAAAACAGAAAAAAACTAACCCCCCTCCACCCCCCCCCACATGTTTAATTAAGCTAAGCTTATTTTTTTTTAATTTCCCTCCAGTCAAATAATAATTACAGAGCAGTCAACAAACATTTAACTCAACAATTTGATTGACCGGATCTTGTAGTCAAAATCATGGAGTCCAAAATATTTAGCCCATCAAACAATAAGAGAATAGATAAGCATCTTTTAATATTGTAAACTTGCTTCTGATTGGCTACCAGATCTATTCTCTAAAGTTGATCGAGTAATAACCATACTGTAAATAGTTATCTCAATGGCATAATCAGAAAACTATACAACCACAGCAAATCCAGGAGGGACAAGGTAGCAAACAATCTTAACTGCCCCTGTAATGATGCTATGCAATAATGAATTTTAGTGTTGATGGTCCCAGATTAAACTGATTTTTAAAGAGACATTCACTTTTTCTTCCTTTCCCGCCCCCTCCCCCCCCCCGCCCCAGGTATTATTGGGCAGAGTTCAGGTTGATTGTTAATGTTCCTTAACTGTGAATTTTCATACTTTAACACAACAGGATTTTTTTTTTGAAGCTTAATCTTCTCTCCATTTTGGGGGGGGGAGGGGGGAGACTGTGAATTTTTGGCTGTCATATTCATATAGCTTATACTTTCTGTAAACATTTTGTGAGAAACTTACTGGAACAATGATCATGAAAAGTGAATTTGGATTTCATATTTTGCAAGCATTTGCACCAGAATCCTGATGGGATTCATCCAGTCTGAGAGCAGAAAGTATCCCAAGTGACCAAGACGGAATGAAGCAACATAGTTCAGCTCTTGAACAAAGTATAAGGTAAACCATTCATGGAAAAAAGTCATCAAATTGTTTTAAATGACTACATTTTTGAAATAGTCATCAGTTTGTAGGCATCTTGTAAACAGAAACACAGGAGGATCAATTATTTGTATGAATTATTAGCTCAGCTCTAATTGTAACATAACAATACATGTTACAAGGTCTAAAATGGAATAGTCACACTTATTAATTTACATTATTAGATCAATATGCACAAATTGGATAATGCCAGAATTAAAGCTGATATGGAAAGTATTCTTCGTTTTCACCCATTGATTGTACAGAAGTTAGACGACTTAGTTCTGTGAAAAACGTCATAAGACTACTGTGGGTTAAATCAGGTTACCTTACTCAAGATTCACTTAGTCAGTCAAAAATTCCATTTACTTCAATGATTATGTGTGTGTGTGAGAGAGAGAATTAATATGCATGATAGTGCAGTGGAGTATGAAGATTTTACCGGCATTAGTTTGGGATGGCACATTGCAAGACATGAGTGAAGCTAAGTCGGTATTTCCAGATAAGTAACCAGATCCTGCCACTTTATGGTTAGCAGTGCAGAGACACCACTGCATTCTCTTTCCTTAAGGGTAGAAATCATGAAACACAATCTTTCTGCTTCCACACTGCACAAACCACATGGTTTCAGTGTAAATTTTCACACTAAAATCTGTGTGGCAGGTTTGTAATTTTAACTGTCCCTCTCAAAGAGGTGCACTAACTTGTACAAGACAGCAACAAGCACTCCTGAATTCTGGGATCCCAAATCTCCCTTGCTGGAACATTAAGTCCAGTACTTCTTGTCCTGTCTTCAATGCACACAGAGAACAATTGATCAGAGTCCTCTTTATAACAGCCCTTAACATATTTAATGACTATCAGGTTCCCCCCCAGTCTTATTTTAGCAAGACTAAACATGTCCAGTTGTTGTGTTGTTGTTGTTGTTGTTTTTTAACCTTTCCACATAGGTCAGCTTTTCTAAACCCCTTATCATTTTTGTTGCTCTCCTCTGGACTCTCTCCAATTTAACCCCATCTTTTGTAAAGTGTGGCTCCCAGAATTGGATCCAGTATTCCAGCTGAAGCCTCACCAGTGCTGAGTAGAATGGGACAATTACCTCCTGTGGTTTACATATAGCACTCCTGTTAACACCACCCCCCAACAATATTAACCTTTTTTGCAACTGTGTAATATTGATGGTTCGTATTGAAATTGTGATCCACTATAACTTCCAGATCTTTTTCAGCAGTACTACCCCTTATCTAATTATTCCCAATTTGGCAGCTGAGCTTTTGATTTTTCCTGCCTAAGTTAAGTACTTTTTACTTATCTTTATTGAATTTCATCTTGTTGAATTCAGACCAATTCTCCAATTTGTCAAGCTCATTTGAATACTAAATCAGTCCTCCAAAGTTCTTGCAAACCCTTCCAGCTTGCTGTCATCTGCAAATTATGAGCATACTCTCCACTCCATTATCCAAGTCATTAATGAAAATATTGAATAGTACCAGACTCAGGAGAGACCCCTGCAGGATCCCATGAGATGTGTCCTCTCAGTTTGACAATGAACCATTGATAACTATATTGAGTCTGGGAGGTGGAGAGGAGAGGTTGTTTTTTGTTTTTTTTTTGTTGGGTTTTTTTTGTTTTTTGTTTTGTTTTTTGCAATAAGAGCTAACTACACTGATATATCAAAACTTTTGGGACAGGGACTGATGCAAATAGTTGGGTTAACTGTTGGAAATGTAATTATGGTCAAACAGAATCCTAAAGTTGGTCTCCCAGAATATCAAACATGAATAGAGGGCTAAGACTTGACTTGATCAGACAAGGTCCAGGATGTATGTGGATGGAATGAAAAAAAGTGTATAAAAGTTTGTCAAACCCATGGGCACTGTGATAACAACATGGGACAAGCAGGTAGGAAGTGTGGCCCAGTCACTTCTTGTTTGGGTGATCTCCACTTTCTGCTTCTTCTATATTTGTTTCTAATGGTGTCCATAAAGTTATAAGAATGTACAATGTAAGATTGTATGTATGAATAACGCAGACGTTAATGTACTTATATTATTCTTACGTATATTGATTTTTCTATTATTTCAATTATTTGTCTGTATTAACCAAAGCTCAAACTTTCTGTGTGTGGTTCACTAATTTCATCTTCTTAATTAACTCTAATTAGCCATGTAAAATAAATAACCTATTATTTATAACCAGTGCATGTTGCACCCCAATAAATAATTTTATAAATGCAATATTGATCAGGCTACAAGTTGATACACTGTGAGCCTAGGAAAGGGCTGTGGCAATGGCTAAGATGGGGCAAGGTAGGAAATGGTCCAGTGATGCAACCAACAGTCTGGGCAGGCAGCCCTTGACTGCTTATTCAAGGGTCCTTGGACCAGAGAGTGAGGGCTTGGGTTTCCCTATTGGTCCACTGAGAAGGTGGATTGAAGACTTTCTGGTAAGGACTACAGAATCCCCTGGTACGGACTAATGATTCCGGAGTCAGATCAAAGACCCAATGCGAGGGCTCCAAACTATTGTCTGTTGGACTATTCGTTTACCTGGGAAGGGGTGGGACTGTAGGTGATCCAGCCAGTGGGCTAAGTTTCAAGAAGAAGACCACCACAGAACCAGAGTAGGAAGGCCAAAAATAATTTGAATAACAGCTAGCCAAAGACTCAGAAAGTAATAGCAAAAAAATGTTTAAGTACATCAGAAGCAGGAAGCCTGCAAAACAATCAGTGTGGCCACTAGATGATCGAAATGCTAAAGGAGCACTAAAGGATGATAAGGCCATTACGGAGAAACTAAATGAATTTTTTGCATCGGTCTTCACGGCTGAGGATGTGAGGAAGATTCCCAAACCTGAGCCTTTCTTTTTAGGTGACAGATTTGAGGAACTGTCCCAGATTGAGGTGTCATTAGAGGAGGTTTTGGAACAAATTGATAAACTAAACAGTAATAAGTCACCAGGACCAGATGGTAGTCACCCAAGAGTTCTGAAGGAACTCAAATGTGAAATTGCAGAACTACTAACTGTAGTCTGTAACCTATCATTTAAATCATCTTCTGTACCAAATGACTGGAGGATAGCTAATGTGACGCCAATTTTTAAAAAGGGCTGCAGAGGTGATCCTGGCAATTACAGGCCAGTAAACCTGATTTCAATACTAGGCAAACTATTTGAAACTACAGTAAAGAACAAAATTGTCTGACACATAGATGAACATAATTTGTTGGGAAGAGTCAACGTGTTTTTTGTAAAGGGAAATCATGCCTCGCCAATCTGCTAAAATTCTTTGAGGGGGTCAACAAGCATATGGACAACGGAGATCCAGTGGATATAGTGTACTTAGATTTTCAGAAAGCCTTTGACAAGGTTCCTCACCAAGGGCTGTTAAGCAAAGAAAGCTGTCATGGGATAAGAGGGAAGGTCCTCTCATGGATTGGTAACTGGTTAAAAGATAGGAAACAAACAGTAGGAATAAATGGTCAGTTTCAGAATGGAGAGAGGTAAACAGTGGTGTCACCCAGGGGTCTGTAGTGGGACCAGTCCTATTCAACATATTCATAAATGATCTGGAAAAAGGGGTAAACAGTGAGGTGGCAAAATTTGCAGATGATACAAAACTACTCAAGATAGTTAAGTCCCAAGCAGACTGCGAAGAGCTACAAAAGGATCTCTCAAAACTGCGTGGGCAACAAAATGGCAGATGAAATTCAATGTTGATAAATGCAAAGTAATGCACATTGGAAAACATAATCCCAACTACACATATAAAATTGATGGGCTCTAAATTAGCTGTTACCAGTCAAGAAAGAGCTCTTGGAGCCATTGTGGATAGTTCTCTGAAAATATCCACTCAATGTGCAGCGGCAGTCAAAAAAGTGAACAGAATGTTGGGAGTGATTAAGAAAGGGATAGATAATAAGACAGAAAATATCATATTGCCTCTATATAAATCCATGGTATGCCCACATCTTCAATATTACATGCAGATGTGTTCTCAAAAAGATATATTGGAATTGGAAAAGGTACAGACAAGGGCAAAAAAAATAATTAGGGGTATGGAACTGCTTCTGTATGAGGCGAGATTAATAAGACTTGGACTTTTGAGCTTGGAAAAGAGACGACTAAGGGGGAATATGATCAAGGGCTATAAAATCATGACTGGTGTGGAGAAAGTAAATAAGGAAGCATTATTTACTCCTTCTCATAATACAAGAAGTAGGGGGCACCAAATGAACTGAATAGGCAGCAGGTTTGAAACAAAAGAAAGAAAGTATTTCTTCACACAATGCACAGTCAACCTGTGGAACTCCTTGCCAGAGGATGTTGTGAAGGCCAAGACTATAACAGGGTTCAAAAAAGAACTAGATAAATTCATGGATGATAGGTCCATCAATGGCAATTAGCCACTATGGGCAAGGATGATGTTCCTAGCCTCTGTTTGCCAGAAACTGGGAATGGGCGACATAGAAGGATCACTTGATGATTACCTGTTCTGTTCTTTCCCTGTGAAGCACCTGGCATTGGCCACTGTTGGAAGATGAAATACTAGGCTAGATACACTTTTGGTCCGACCCAGTATGGCCGTTCTTATTTTCCTATTAAAATATTCTTTTCCACAGATCTCCCCACAGTGTTTCAGGAGATAGGAAAGTGGTGGAACAGCCTAGCAACTTCACAGTCATTCTCAAACCGCAGAGCCTCCCTGGACACAATAATAAACTGTCACATTAGTACTGGAATGTACTAACATATATTACTGTTAGGCAGGTGGCTCCATGGGTTGTGATTATTAAAGAGCTGGGCTGCTTGTTAAGGAAATAACAAATGCATTTCATAAGTAATTTAAAATAAGAATTTCTCCAAACAAATAATGAATAAGCATTCTGACTAGCATGCCAAGTAGGAATCTATAGCAGCTTCCTAACCAATAATATTTTTCAGTTCATATCAAAAGGACTGATAGCCTGATCCTGCCAACCTTTACTTGTATGAACCCGCTTGTGTGAGAAAGTATCGATCACAGGAGTAAGGATTGGAAAGATCAGTACCCTGGCCTAATCTCAGAATGTACAGATTCTCTTTAAATAAGAAAAAGCATTTTTGCTATGAATATTTCATCCTTACTCTTCCAAACTGCTCTACAAAAAGTACTGGTTAGAAACACCCACTATCCATTTTCCCCCATTGCTAATGAAAACAAACCCTGCATTCAAAGCTATTTTTACTGCAAAGATTTGCATAATGTGCTCTGACTCAGATTTCTGCAGAAGAAATACCTTTTCCTTCTTCAAAAATGTCTACTTTGAAAGCTAAGCATTGAGAGAATTTGATAACCATTTTAAAAGAGCCTTGCTTGTTTATTCTTCCTAGATGGCATGAATTAACAGAAGTGGCATAGTTATTCATCCTGCTACATCAGTCCAAGATATATTTAAACAACAACCCCCATATAAAAATAATTATAATGTAGAATTAAAAGAAAACAGGCTTAAATATGTCTATATTAATAAATTTTATATTATGAATTATTTTCACAATAAAGGCTCCAGTCAGGTGAAGATATTAGATTCCCTTGCTGTAGTTTGTGGAACTCTTTGTAGGATTTTGCAGGGTTTCTCTACAGCTATATAAATGTTTTCTAGAAACCACCATGCATGCGTCAGCTGAAGGCACTTGATATTGGTTTTATGGCAGATAATCTTCTGTGCATACTGGTATTTGTTATGTGAAGTATTTTTCTTTTAAGCATACGGGACATTAACAACGGTTGAAGAATATGAAGGTCAAATATTTCTGCAGGTTCAATTTTAAATTACCACAGGTCTCCTAACTGATTCTTTGGCTGTTTAAAAATATGATGATAAAATAAGAGCTATAAATCAAATGCAACGCTTGTAAAATAGTCTGGAATTTGTGTCTTTGTGAACACATTTGTTCCCTCTTCCATTGGGCAGGGAGGGCCAGGGCTCAGAGGTGGCATTAATCATTCTCTTTTTCAGAGGTGCCTAGCTGGTTGATTCTTATTCACATGATTAGGGTTTAACTGATCATCATATGTGGAGCGGGGAAGGATTTTTTCTCCATGTCAGATTGGCCTTGGGTTCCCCCCCACCCCTCCTCCTCTGCACAATCTCAACTCTTGTTGCTGTTTCCCTAGGCTTCTTCCTATTCTGCCATCTGCTGGCTTTCTTCTTTACCACCCCTCTGGGAATATCCCTTCCCTCAGAGTCAGAATTCTAGGGCTTCCATGGATTTCCTCCTTCTCTCCTCCCTGGGCCCAAAGAATAACTGTAGACTGCAACACTGCGGAACTCTGCTCTCACTTTCTGGCTTTATACAAGACCCCACCTACTCCTGCCCAGATGGGCTCCATCTTTAATTAGTGCTTGTCAATCAAGCCTTGGGTGTAGCCTACCAGGTAAATTAGCTCCTTCTGAGCCACCTTAAACTCTTCAGGACTAAACACCCCCATTACATCTCTGTATTTGGCACTGGAATTGTATTTGTATCCTGGTCTTGGAATATATGCATCTATAAAAGTGAGAGAGTATATTTTTTTCATGTTTGCATAAATCCAAACAGGTGAATGGCTTCTGCCCAAATATTTCTCACCCACAAAATCTATCTTTCTACAGAGACCAAGCATGGGAAATTGTAGCCAGAATGATGAAGTTTTCAGAAAGTCCAGAGCATGTAAAAACAGGGATTAAATCAAACAATTTTGCCTCTTATATATTGATCCCTAGTAAGAAATCACTAAAATAAGATAAGGATGCACAAATAAATAATAATATCTAGAGTTATAGTTGATGTTAACTACACATAGGCATTTTGGCTAAATATATCTGAATGCAAAAGGAAAATAAAAAGAATAAGTCAGACACTTTATTGATGATTTGAACCATTTTTTTTTCTTAAGCCTGTCTTTTCATGAAAGTCAGTATAAAATAGACAAGTTTTAACAATAACATTTGTCCCAATTCTGAGATGAGTTGTGTCTGTGTACTTTAATCACAACCACTTATATCTTGTTAAATTATATTGTTTTAGAAGTTTGAAAATGCTTACTAAGTAACAGCCTGCCCACTAGAATCATTTAAAAAAAATTATGCATACCCTTCCCTAAACCCTGGTTATTTGCCCGCTTTCTCTGGTATATCCAAACAGACTGACATTCACATAATTCTGAGATTTATAGAGGCGGCCTACAAGGAACCTATTCATATTTTCAAATGAAATCACATGCAAATACAAACAAATAGCTATTCATCCACAGAATGGCCTGGAATTGATCTAGAAAACTATTTAAATAAGAAATTTGATTTTTTAAAATGAAATTAAACAAACTTTTGTATAATATTAAAGCCAAAATAAATTAGTCATTCATGTTTGTCTTGAAGATTTATAACAAAACTGCTGACCGTTTCTGAAAACTTCTCTTTCACAAACTTTGTCAAATGTAGTGGCAATATAGCAATAGAGGCAAAAAGTATGCCTGATACATTCCCTGGTTATTCAGAAAATAATTTCTATAAGAAGATAGCCTGAGAATTCAAATATATCAGAAGATATAGTTGAATTGGTCAAACAAAAAAATAAAGAGGCCGCAGGAACTGAGACAAACAGTAAGAAAATGGTTACAATGTTTTGTTAATTCGAACTGAACAAAACACAGAACTAAATGGAGGATGGCCAACAAAACATTTGATTAATCTTCCTGTTATAACTAGTATACAGACTTTCATTAGGGAGTGGACCATCAAGGAGACATGCTTATAGCAACTTATGTTGCTAAACAGAGAGGCTGCTAAGATTTGGAAATTTTTTCAGGGCATGTGGCTTCATTCCTGGACAAAATGAATTGTTATAATAGAGCCTGGAGGTTAAGAATTCATGGAGCACAGCAGCCAGGTGTGAGTCCGATATCAATGGAAGAAATATTCCGTCAATTAACAGGTGGAAGAGGATATTTGGACATCTAGCCAGCATGACTATTTGGACATTGAATCACATAAAGAATGGAAGGATTGTAAGGGTACAGAGTGATTTAATACCCTCAATAATGCAAGATATAGTAGAAGAGACAAATTCGTTGAATTGATTCCCTCTCCCTAAAAGCATTACCTCAGTCTTGTCTGAGTTCAGCTTTACCCAGATTTCTTCATTCAAGTATTTGCTCTTAGGCCTTAAGAAAGCTGTGTGATTGTTTAGTTTAAAGGAGATCTGGAGCTGGTTGTCATCCAGATGGTCTGGCCAATCTTTCTATGTCAGGGGTCGGCAACGTTTGGCACGCGGCTCGCCAGGGTAAGCACCCTGGCGGGCCGGGCCAGTTTATTTACCTGCTGACGCGGCAGGTTCGGCTGATCGCGGCCCCCACTTGCCGCGGTTCATCGTCCTGGGCCAATGGGGGCGGCGAGAAGCCGCGGCCAGCACATCGCTCGCCCGCGCTGCTTCTCGCCGCCCCCATTGGCCCGGGTGCTTAACCTAGCAAGCCGCATGCCGAACGTTGCCGACTCCTGTTCTATGTTATCTCATCAGTTTTCCTGGTGGCTCATACAGATATAGAATAATATAGAAGGAAGGACTGAGCCTTGTGGAACTCTGAAGATGGAGGAACGCACACTCTATCTGATAGGAAGGAGCTGAGCTGTTTTGGGGATGGGAGACTATGTTCCTAAAGATATTTCCACTGTCATCATTGATAACCAGAAGGAAAGCACTAGTATACAAATGCTAGGTTGCTACGATGCTTCTTACAGAACAGTGTTGTACAATACTGGTGCGTTGAAGGTTGTAATGGATAAACAGAGTAACTTAACCCCAGAAATAACAGATCTTTCCTTTCTGTGTTAAAAAAGTCTACAACTGTAAACACTTCCATTTGGCCAATAATGGAAACCTGTTCATGCAACACAACTGTAAAAACAACCATCTAACTAGGATCGAGATGGATTGGAATAATCAAAATGCGGAAAATAGAAGAGATGTACTTTACTTTTTGACATACCAATCAATACATTATAACAACAAACTGTTCATTCCTGTCAGTAATATTAAGATCCACATATTATTGTGTTCTTGATATGTGCATGAAAGTCTCATTGAGCTCAATGAGGATTATGCTTGGGGATCAAAGACACTATATGGCTCTAAGAAATTCTGAGAGAAGACTATAAATAAGAATTAGCTAGAAATCCATAACCCTTTATTCTGAAGTGATTATTAATGTCCCTATCATTTATTAAAATATAGACTATGGTGGAGGACACCACTACTAAACCCTAAGGTAGACTTACTAGTTGTATTACAGTAAGTCCTAGAGTGTGAAAAGTGCTGTCCAGGAACAGTGAAATACATAGTATTTGTTTCAAAGAGTTCATAATATGAGAAGATAAACAGACATAGGGTTAATGAGAGGAACAAAACATATAATCAGTCTTTTTTGTTTCTATTCTGTTTAAGCAGGATCAATTAACCTTCACTGCCCTCCACCTATCCATTACTAATTAGTTTACTACTTGTAGATGTTGGGGTAGAAGTTTATCTTGAGAAGAGAACTATACTATTTTATATTCAACAGTTGTCTTATATGATTTGGCTAATTAGCTAAATATTTTTAAAGTTGTCTTTAGAGTACAAGCACAGAATCTTATTCTACAACATATTTAAAATGCCTTGGTTTTTTAAATTTTAGAAAGTTCTTAGTGTACATTTTAATTATCAATAGTAAATTGCTCCTGATTCTGAATGCATCTTTTTGGAAAAATAAAAACTCAATTAAGTAAAGAGATGATGAATGACTGAATGAGATTTTGTATCACTGAGTTTTCTGCATTTGTAATCTAACAGATTACTCTAAATGGCAAATAAAGTAGGATCTCAGTGTTACGAACACCAGAGTTATGAACTGACGGGTCAACCACACACCTCATTTGGAATTGGAAGTACACAATCAGGCAGCAGCAGAGACAGTACTGTGTTAAACATAAACTATTAAAAAAAAAAAAAAAAAAGGAAAGTTCAAAAAAAAGGTAAGAAAACTGATTCCATGCTTGTTTCATTTAAATTAAGATGGTTAAAGGCATCATTTTTCTTCTACATAGTAACGTTTCAAAGCTGTATTAAGTCAATGTTCAGTTGTAAGTTTTTGAAAGAACAACCAAAACATTTTGTTCAAAGTTACAAACATTTCAGAGTTTCGAACAATGTCCATTCCCGAGGTGTTCATAACGCTAAGGCTCTACTGTACACTTGTGGGAAAAAATAATGAAAAATTGGACTCTGATGTTGTTAAGAGCCATCTAACCACTTTAAACATATAATCTACACCTAAAAATGAACAAGTTGCCATTACAAGTGGAGCACCCTGGAAGATTCTGGGATTGGACAGTGGCTGGCTTGCCCCAGTTCAATTTAGCCTCAGAATTGTTCTAAATTGTGTCAGCTCTAATGGCCTCTGAAAAGCCAAAGATTGCTGGGGTGCAGAAGCAATCCAGCCATGCCCCTCACATACCTCCTAAATGGGGGTCTGCAAGACAGGATGGCATGGAGTCAGCTATGCTGGCTCCCTACCTGTTGCAGGGAATCCTTACCTAGCTGAGCTGTACTAAGAGGGTGGCTAATATTTGGCCTGATAGCCCCAGAAACCTAAGCAGATTCAGATTGAGCTGAGTGTTCATGCAAGTAACAAAAAGACTTCTTTTTGGACCAACCTGTTCATTGATTGATGACTAAATACTATATAAGATGTATATTATATTAGTCCTTAAAAAGCAACGATTAATTTTTGGTTAATTAGCAACTAGATAGTGATAGACATACAAAAAAAATGAATTTCCAAAATTATAACTTTTCAATTTTTTTTCTACTTTGTGCTTCTGTGAATTCAAATATTATAGACTTTTGACCTGAACAAACAAAGACACAAAGTAAACCTGAAAAAAATAATAGAAGTCGGGTTTCATTTTCAATATCCTAAGAAGAAATCTCCAGTACTGCTGTATCCATTTAATTTACTGTGCAAATACATCACAATTATATTTTGATAGGAAGTGTTTTCCTATTCTTATTTAACAGTGATGGTGATTTTTTCTAGCTACAATACCTAATTCTTCTTCTCCTCATCAAGACAAGTTACCAATGTTTTAAAATAAAGAACAGCAGATGAATATAGCAATATGAGACATTTAAAGCACTGATGGACTCCCATCAGTATAGCTAGCACAATCTAACTGTAAAACTCTAGTACAGACAATAAGATACAGCCTTTTCTAGCCATCCACAGCTAAAACTCTGATCATCTCACGTTGTGATTACGGCAACATTCTTCTCTTTGGTCTTGACACATGCAATCTTGTCCTGCTGATATCTATTCAGCATGCTGCTTCAAAGATAATTTTCCTAGCCCATTGCTTTGACCATGTTACCCCACTCTTTGCATCCTACCAGTGAGTCCCTCTTCTTTCTCATATCAAACACAAGGTAGTTGTTTTCGCTTTGGAGGTCCTTCTCTACACCCTACCTATCACCTCTCTTTCAGTACTGAAAGGTCAACTCCCACCTCCGATCACTCAATGAGGCCAGCCTCTACTGACCACTTGTTAAATTTTCAAACAAACACCTTTGTGCTTTTTCCCATGCTGTCCCTCACACTTGCTAGGAGCTTCCCATAAACATTAACAAGGCTACCTCACTATCCTCCTTTAAAACCCTCCTTGAAAACTCTTTTGTTGCGAAGCCTACAAGAACCTTGACAATGTCTACGCTGCTAGTGTGCTAAGATCACAGCCTGTCATGCTGACCAATACTGTCTCCTTGTTTCATTGTACTCCCCGCTAGTCTGTCTATATCCATTTATTGAGTCTTGTCTTATGCTTACACTGAAAGCTCTTTGGAGCAAGGACTGCCCTTTTGTTCAGTGTTCATACAGCACCAAAAAAACAGAGTTTTGGACCACAACTGGGGCTATAATACAAATAAATAATTAAATAATAAATATAATATAATATAATAAAATAATAATAATAACAACATCAACAACAACAACATGGTACTTTCGAAGCTGGTCAAGTTGAAGGCTAGTAGGGAGACTTATATATGTTTGTTTTAACATCCTTGATTATATGGCCACATATCAAGACTGAGCAATTACAGCATCACTTCAAATAAGAATTCACCATATCTATTTCTATAACAAATTATCTGAAAATGTTTTTGTTAAAAAGTCCTTTCCTCCCATTTTGAAAGGGTCAAGCAAGTAGTTGAAATTAATTGTTTTGGCTATGGATAGTCAGCTACAGAAATGAGTAAAAAACAACTGATTTGTTTTTAAGAGGCTGAACGACATCTGGATCTGCTCTCACATATTTATCTATCTAAAAGTGAGGCTGCTTGAGATATTTTCACTCTTTTTTTTCTATGCCAGAGAAAGCTCAATAAATACTTCAACAGCTTTGCTACCAACTGGTACTGGATCAAGCTGAACATTAAGCAGATGGAACATATTACTAATAAAAATGTTTACCATCTAGTCATTGAAGGATCCCTGTTAAATCCAGCCATGATGAATGTTTGTCTTGGCTGGGGATGTGAATCAAGAGCCCTTTTTTCAATAATATAGGCAATCTTCTAACAAAGAGAGAAAAAATCAAGTTAAAAATTTACTTAGTAAAAATACCCTTGTGCAAGGATTTAGTGACTGTACAATAATTTGTGTCATAATTCAAGTTATGTGTGTTCTGAGCATTGGTACTTACAATGAGGAAGTACAACTGTTCCAAAAAAGTATTGTTGTTGTTGTTGTTTTTAAATCCAACCTCTTTAACTCAAAGGAAAATTATTTTAATCTGCACGATAACAGCTCTGGTAATTTTCCTGAGTGCCTGAGAAGTCACTTTCAAGTTGTTTATCAGAGCAGACATGGGTTCTGCAAGCATATCCAGCAATACTACAAACTTTATAACATTTACTGATTTTCATAGTCATATCTTCTTGGCTCCAGAATTTGTTGGGGTCTTCAACAGAGTGAGCAAATCCTAAGTGTCAAAAGTTCAGGGTCTTCAGATTTTCAATTGAAATATAGACGAGTAATGAAGCAGCTGTGACTTGTTTTTCACACCAAAAGCATTGCAAATCAATACATGGTATTATTACTCTAAACACATGTTGACACAATTGCTAAAACTTGGGATTAAAAGAGTGACTTTTTTATATTCGTAATTTAGAGCTATAAGTATCATTTTTGATTCACAAGGTAGGCAAACATTATTACTGTATTATACAAATGAGTGGACATAATTCCTTTAGACTTGTTGTCGAGAAAAGAACAATATAATTTGGAATTAATATGGAGAGATGTGCTGGTGAGGAAAATAGGGCCTAACTGAAAAAGATGTTTTCAATCTGACGAAATGTTTTTAAAACGGATAAACTTGCAAATATTTACATAAGACCAGATCCTCCCAGAGATAAGATCGTGTATGCGGTAAAGTCCACAGGAAACTCAGCAAGGTCATATATGGTGTTTTTGCTTCATGTTGCTCACCAAAAGAGCAGGTTTGAGGTTCCCTGGAAAAGGTAGAGACTTTAAGCCAGGGATTCTCAAACTGGGGGTCAGGACCCCTCAGGGGGTCACAAGGTTCTTACATGGGGGGTCGCGAGCTGTCAGCCTCCACCCCAAGCCCCGCTTTGCCTCCAACATTTATAATGGTGTTAAATATATAAAAAGTGTTTTTAATTTATAAGGAGGGGTCACACTCAGAGGCTATGTGAAAGGGGTCACCAGTACAAAAGTTTGAGAACCACTGCTCTAAGCGATTCTAAATCCTCCAGACACGGAATCAGCCTATCCCTCCCACTGAAGGCATGTTTGCAATGGCCTTCCCTGCCTGCACTTTTCAAAGTCTCCACTCAAAGGAGATTGCAGGCATGGAACATGAGTTAATAGTGCTTGTAGTAACAGCATTAACTCCCTCACATGTGGCGTATGTAGCTATGAAATGGTGAAGACCTTTTTTCCTGTACTGGACCCTGTGGGAGCGGCAGGGTCCCAAACCTCAGCTCTAGACCAAACCCAGAAGTTAACATAGCAATGAAAGAGCCCTGCAGCCCAAGCCCTGCGAGCCCGAGTTGATTGGCATGGGCCAGCCACGGGTTTTTCTTTTCTGTGTAGACATACCCTATGTTTTCACTACTGCTGCAGCCTGTTACAGAGGAGACATACACACACAAACACACATTGTGCTCTCATGTAGATTTATCTCTCCTTCTGTTCTGTTGTTGTTTTACTTAATCTAAAATAAAAGACAGTTAAACAAAGGATTTACGGTAATTATTCCTTATATAGTTATGCTTGGGTTATGGAAAAAAATGTAACACGGATATCTGCTGCTTCCCCAGAGATTACGCTGTGAGGCGCCCCAGAGCAGGAATTCATACAACTAGCAGCATGTGAATATCTGCTGGGTCCGCAGGTGAGAATACCTGTTTTACCAGAAGTATTCTCTTTTCCAGTTTGAAGTGGGCTTGGTGGTGAGGCATGCTGCAGAACCCTCTCCTGTCCTGTTACCCATTGAAACAGCTGATCTTCTCCACTACTGGAACTGAAATGAGCCTGCAGAGATTAAGGATGGGCTAACCAGCTCAGACTGGTTTTATAACTGACCGAAACTTTGGGACAAATCATGAAACAAACCCCATTGCCAGCAATGGGGCTAAAAGTGTAGTATTCAACCCTAGTAAGGGCAGCAGAATTGGGCTGTCACACTAGTTTTACACTTGTGCAATTCAACTCGCTTCAGTGCAGTTTCTCTTGATCCCAGGCCACTGAAGTCAATGGCAAATCTCCCACTGACAGCACCCCAAATCTTTAACTGTAGTGAAGCAACATTTTAAGGGCTGGATTCTGATACCCTTACTCCAAGTCCATAAAGCTGCCAGAATCTGACCCTAAATCATTTTACATTCAACCATCATTGGTTTGTGAAAATCTCAATAACAAATAATTCTATGTGATATCTATATCTCTATATATCCGATATTTTTCCACTTGCTCTATGCTACCTAATCTAGGACAAAAGACAATGGAAAAATGTAGGCCACATGTATATTTAAAACACAGGTTTTCAGAATTATTTACCTTTAAACTTTTTGTCAATTGGTTCTGTTCTTATTGTCCTTCATTATGACTATCTATCAGCTTGCTATCTAAGTACCAATATATTACTATTAACACAAAAATAAAAAATGGAAAGATCAGTTTTTAGAAATATTCATCAATGTATTGATATTATTCACTTTGATGAGACTTCTTTAAAATTAGCTCTCAGTATATTTTCTACCTGACCATGACAACCCTTTCTTCTTCCCCTCTTCTGTTTAATGATAAATGACCAAGATAACCACACAAATTACAGCCCATTAAAAAAATCATTGTTATATACATCAACAACACTTACAAACTGCAATGTTTAGAGGCGGCAACTGAAGTTCACCATTGTAAAGTACAAATTAAAGTCATATGGATTGTTGAGGAATTTGGACAAAAAATAAACTGGATTATTATGCTTCTGAGTTCTGATTGAATTGTGGCCTATAGGAATGAGTCTTCCTGCAAGCTACACCATAAATTGTATGGCACTAAAGGGCTATAAAACCCCTTAGGCACCTTCTCCTACTACAATATTTTTGGGGGTTATAAAAAAAACCTCTTGGTGAAGCTTCTAGAATCTGTAAAGTTTGGTTTTGATTTACTCCTGGGTGTCTTTTCATTGTCCATGAAAATTCCTGTGCCAAATATCTCTTTCTCCCCTACCTCTTTGACAATCCAGTTCTGAAATCCTTGTTCTGGCTAAATTCCCATTTGCATCATTAGCAATCACTTCAGCTTTTAGACTTTGGACATATATAACTGTGAAAAAAAAAAGCACAAACATTCTGTGTTAGATCATGCATTTAGCCCAGATAAAGGTGGAGAGTTGGGTATATAAACCACTCCAGGAGTAGTCACAGGAACAGCTGTGTTCTTCTGATGCACAATTTCCTCCTGGTTTCCCGCTTGCTGGGGGTGGGGGTGAGAGGTAGAAATTAATTTGCTACTAGCCTAATTTGCATAGCCTTTTCCTCCTGCATATTCAGATCAAAGATCAGAGGCAAGGAGGAGGAAGGAAGGTCTTATTCCCCCTTCTATTCCTATTCAAGTGCATAGGCTAGGTCATAATCCACTCCTTTAACCTGCAATGAACAGAGCGGAGGTTTGGGGGGAAAACTCATTTTAAAGATGTGCTGCAAAGCAGAGAGAAATTTTACAAATATATATTTTTACTTTACTGCTCTCTTTTATAAATGTAGAGTGATGCTCTCAAAACTTCTGTTGGTAATATAAGCTGTTTTTTTTTTTTTTTTTTTTTTTACATTTTACATATTAGGTCCTCACTTCTTCCTTGCCAAGATCTTTGGACAACCTCATATCACATGAAGCTTCATGCAGAATGGCAGTTTTCCCTTCTCTACCATGAGGCAGGAGTGAGGAGCCATATTCTCCCCCCTTCAGTATTGGTGGAGGTAGAACTACAGCATAAGATACAGCCTCACTGACATCAATCATCATGTCCTCTTGCATTCTTGCCAAGTTACTAAAAGCTAAGGGAAGGAAGATAGGATTCTGACCCACTTAATGAAAAAAGAAAAGAAGTTTCTAAAAATATACTTTGAAACAGAATACATCTCTAATAGAGAAGCAATAAAGCACTTAAACAAGCTTTTGCATTCCACCATTAAAGAAAAACATTCTTTTTACTAAAAGCCAATCACTGCACATTTTCTGTGTAACCTGTGACCTTATTGGGTGTACTCCTTCACCTCATTCCCTCCTTTTGTTTGTTACCCCCTTGTTAAGTCTTGTCTAAGGTCCAATCCTGCAAATACTTTACTCACGTGAGTAACATCACTGTTGTAAAAATAGGTAATAAAATAGAAACTCTTGGTAACAAACTACCATTTTTATGCTTCCTCACGGGTATCAACTTAGCTATACAACTTTGATGACTGACTACTGAGACCTCAAGCCTGCAATCTGTTTCATATGCATAGACTCCTGTGTCCATGCAGAGCCCCATTGCTTCTGTGGGATTCTGTATGGGTGTAAGGGTCTACCTGCGCAAAGCAATTTGCAGAGTCAAGGCTTTAATTACAATGCCTCCTTCTTGAGCATTTCTATCTAAGTTATCCGATAGCCCCACAGTCATATATTAAAAAGGAGGGGGTGATACCAATATGTAGCAATTAAATAACATTTGTTCATCACTACTGCTTCACCTGCCTTTAAATAATCCTTGCATTGTATTCTATTTTTATACTGAATACATGCATAATTGATTAAACAGATAGTCTGACAAACTAGGTATAATTAGGGACAAACTTGACTCTGAAATATTTTGTTATTCCTCTGCTTAAAATAACACTTTACTCCAAATACACTATATTCTGTCACCTTCTTAAACTTCATTAGATTGCCAAACCCATTAGGTAGTGGAGCTAAAGAAACAGCAACTGAGTTGCATGATGTTGTACCACATGGTGCCATCTGTTGAATGATTTTGGATCACACTGTTACACGATATTATTAGATAGTTGATTCTGACATGAAGTGGAAGTCATTCTGGCACTCATCCAACCTTTAACAGGGACTTTAACCTTCCAGACAGCAGTGAGTGCTGTTCGTAAGAAGCAGCCTGCTGGAGAGCCTCATAATTTAGACACATAATATTGTGTTGTCACTCTTAGAAAGTGAAAATCCTAAGGCTATTTCCCAATGAAAGGGAGAACACAGGTGACAAATGAAGGAGGTTGCATGAAGAACACTTATGAAGTCCCCTTAACTTTTTCACAGAAATTACATATATTACAGTAGGACAGTGAAAAGGAAATGAGCATCATCACATAGATCTATATCAGTGCATTAGGGATGTTATTCAGAAATTACACAGAAATACATACGGCACTCAAAAAAGGATTTTTCTTCATTTTCACATTTTTACTTATAATGCTGCACTTGCTGACATTTTCTCCGTACACAATACATAAAATACAAAAACTGAAGAAACACATAATTACTGGATTAAAAGATGATTTTGCTTCTTCATCTTAATAATATTACACTTACAATTTCCATTTTAGAAGTAAGGGAGAATGTTCTTTTTTTGTTTGCTCTGCTGTATTAATTGTACTTTAGTCTGCTCAGGAAAACAGACTTTCATTTCAGCATTTTCATGTCAAAATGCATTACTTTTTATGTAGCATTACTCTAATGGGCATATATTCCCTGAAGTAAGTAATAAAAACACTTGCAAGATCCTAACTTGCCTGGAACCACAGTGGAATGGCTACTGATACTAATGGGACTTCAGTGTACAGTTCCGGCACAGGCTATTAGCCAAAATATATCTCAATGGCCTGATCCCGAAGGTCATGGTGAAGGAGGACTGACAACTAATGACAATGCAGCAAAATGAGAAAATAAAACCCAGAGTCTAAGTTTCAAGGTTCAGCCAGTGATATCAGGGCTCTGTGAAGACTCCTCCTGATGGATGCAGCTACTTCCCTACATGTTGGAGGAGAGGGAGGCTAATGGGCCTGATGTTTAAGATGGGTACTGTAATTAATTTGTACTCACATGAGAAATCCCATTGCCTGGAGTCAATGACATAAGAAAACATCACTCCTGCAAGTAGGGGTTTGCAGAGCTCTTTCTAAGTCTGTAAACTCCTTGAGGCAGAGACTGTGTCTTCCTCTGTGTTTCGTGTGACATAAGCACTCTGCCTGCACTTATCAACGAGCCAGTAACCAAATAATTTCTTACACAGAAACCTGCAGAGTTACATACAATTTCACAGCATCATAGAAATGTCTTCTGTTGCTAGGGGCTGTTTCTCCTACACAGGATTATCTGATATGGAATCTAATAAGGGCCGCACAAAGATAAATATAAGAATAGTTCACATTGGCCCTCAAACTATAGGCAGAATCTTCACTATACAATATGAGTAGGAGGGAAGCTGCAGCATTTTACAGAGACTTCACTAAGATACCCTAGATCATTATATTTTTGTAAAATTCCTACGCAGCTGGACATAGTGTAGTGGATGAGAGCTCAATTTTTTTTTCTTTCTGTGGAGTTCACTGCCTCCTCCATGTGTGTAAATGAGATAAACACAGCTGTCTCTTCACTGCCTTTTCTTCATCTCTAAATGAGATAAATACCACAGTCAAAGACTGCTGTACACAGATGAACAGCTCAGGGTTTTTTTTTTAAACTCAGGATTAGCAATTGCACCGGATCATCTATGGAAGAAATGTGCCTGTTATCATATATTTTGTGCTTGTAAAAGGCTTTTCCTAAAATAAATTCTTAAAGACCATCAAAACTCCCATAACACACACTATTTATGGCATCCCAGATAGGATTTTCTCAGACCACTCTATGACCAGAATACATAACATGCCACAGAAAATGTATAAGAATTAGGTTTGCTTCTTCACATTCAGGAACGGAGAATGCATTGGTTATATACACATATACTTTTTCTTTAGATAGAGAACACCACAGATCTCAAAGACATACATATACATGACCAGGATCCCATTACTTCAATACACTGGCAGACATGGATATGTTAGTATTCTGTTTTATAATCCCCTTAGAACCCACGCAATATTGCTTATTTCATAATAAAACCATGTATTTTATTCACACTATTTTCAGAATTCTAGGACTGTCAAAAACAACTTATTCTAGTTCATGCTCATCAGTCCTGGCACCAATTTTACCAAAGTTGAGTGGGGGGGGGGGACAAAACAGAAACAAACAAACAAACAAAAACAAAAACACCATACCCTTTTTGAAAGTATCTAGTAGATTCAGATATTTAGACAATGATTTAAAATACTTATAATTTCCCTTTCCTGAACCTGAAACATTAAATCACAGACCAGAAAGTTGCATTGATTAATTCTGAGATGATGACCAGATAATTGCCATAGTAGCATTCTTAGGAATGTAATAAAATCCACAGAGAACTATAGCTACTGCAGAATTATAAAACGTCAAACGTTACAGCCAACTATGTGCTACAAAAAGAAGTAGCAGCAACATGTCTAAGGGCAGGTCTTCACTACGGGGGGGGGGGGTCGATTTAAGATACGCAAATTCAGCTACGCGAATAGCGTAGCTGAATTCGACGTATAGGAGCCGACTTACCCCGCTGTGAGGACGGCGGCAAAATCGACCTCCGCGGCTCCCAGTCGATGGCGCTTACTCCCACCTCCGCTGGTGGAGTAAGAGCGTCGATTCGGGGATTGATTGTCGCATCCCGACGAGACGCGATAATTCGATCCCCGAGAGATCGATTTCTACCCGCCGATTCAGGCGGGTAGTGTAGACCTAGCCTAAGAGAACAAGACCTCTGGCTGGAGTGTATTTAACAGGTAACATGGTTGGCAAGTGCTGACCAGACCCTCACCTGTTAGTATTACAACCCTTAGCATTGCTCTCAAAATAAAGTAATCTGGGGAACAGCTCAATCCATGCATGGCTAGCGCTCAAGCCCTTTCTGTGCCTGTCTCTCCTCGGTCCACTTCTTCTCCCCTTTTACTTTTGTCTCTACAATCAGAAGCACTGGTTCCACTGGTTCTCTGCCTACCCAAACCCTATTCCTCCTTTGGCTAGAGTGAAAGTGGGATCAGTGTAACATCATGGGAAATGTCATGGCTCAGGGCTAGCTGAACATTTGACCCCTTCCCTATTCTCTCTGAGGACAACCCCCTCAGTTGTTAGGCCTTCTGACTTCACCTGTCCTGTGATGGAATCCCGCAATTCTCCCACACTTAGGCCAGGCACCCTGTGTACCAATTGTGATTGCTCAGCACATCCAACTATATTCAGCTGCCCTGGAAAACTTACCTTCAGGAGCTTTTGATCAGTAGGTGAATACAATGACTCAAAGGAGCTTTTTCAAAACAAAGCATTATTTAAAACAAATCTCAGCAGTAAGAACACTGCATCAGATGAGAAAAGGGTTTTAAAAGCAATAAAAGGTCTACATGCATATTTGTCTTATTTAAAGCTTAGGTAGGTCTAGCTTATTACAGACACCCATCACCTCTGGAAATTCAGTCACCCTCCCAGCAGTCTCTTCCTCTCTCTTTCTTGTGCTTCAGAAGCTGTGTTTTTATCCATCCTCAAGCTCCCTGCCCCAACTTCTTGCCTGGATTTCCCCTCCCCTGTGCCAAATCAAGGTGTTGAACTCAACATGGTCAGAGGTAGAACTTCACAGTGAATGACACCTGCATTGTCTATTAAGTGTTGGAGCTATCAAAAGTGACTGTCCGCTTCCTGCCTACCTGCAGATAGCTCCTGCTGGAGTTAATCTCTCCTAATCATATAGCAAACAAAATAATCAAATAAACAAATGGGCATACAATTATATTCATATGATAGTACAAGGTATCTCCCACATCCTTCACTCTGATTAACCTACATGAAAAATTCTTAGTGGGCTTGAAAGGAGGTGGGAAAATTATGTTCTCTCCTGTGGCTCTGACATTTCCTAAGCCTTGACTACGCTACAAATGCTCTGCTGGCATAGCTATACCAGTATAGCTGTAGCGGCAGAGCGTATGCTGACATAAGGAGTTTCTCTGCCAGCATAGTGGCAGAGAATGACATTAGCTATGCTGAGGGAAATACATTTCTGTTAGCATAGTTGCTGTCACAGTTTCAAGGTAACTGCACCTGTGGGAATTACTACTCTGGGAATGCCCGTTCAGATCTCAGGTCTCTGGATTCTTCCTTACCATGGGCAGGGACCCATGATCCTCCTCTCTCCAGACCAGGAGTTTAGGCTGCAGTCTCCTGCAGGGACTGCAATTCTCCACAGAAAGACAGTCTGCCTAAAGGTCAACACCCATGTTTTGCTTTCTTTCCGAGGACACTGACAAGCGATTGATCAGTGACCAACCAGTTCTTTCTCACCAGAGTACATTTATTCAGGAATATGAAGCATACAGAGAAACCATATCAAAAACAATAACATATTTAAACACACATACCAGAAATCACCTGAGTCATTTAACCTCAGTCTGTATATCTCCAAGTTCTCCTTTTGTCTCCTGTCTCTCCTTTGGGACTACCCTAAGTCACCCCAGGAGGTGGTGCTTCTCTGGAGCCAGTGGTGTGCAACGTGCTGGCCACTGCTTCCTGCAGCTCCCATTGGCCGGGAATGGCGAACTGTGGCCCTTAGGAGCTGCGGGCAGCCATGCAAATGTAAACAAACTGTCTCGTGTCCTGCCAGCAGATTACCCTGACAGGCCGCGTGTGACCCGTGGGCCATAGGTTGCCAACCACTGTCTGGAGCTGTTTACAACCTCAGGGACTACAACAATCTCCCCTCACATTTTCTTTAGTTCCTGTAGGAAGTGTGGTTACTCTCCCCATGAAGCTGAATACTATCTGTGGTGCTCCCCAGGGGTTCCCAGGGTTGTGAGGCACCTTGCTGTCATCAACCCTTAGTGTGAGGGAGTCTTTTCTGTGTCTGCTGTGGATCATCTCCCTGACTCCACCAGCCCCTAGCTATACAAGCACAGCCTTCCTGGCCTCCACAGGTGTTATTCTCTCTGTACATGTTAGTGGCAGGCACACATCAACCCCTGATTCTCTGAACATCCCTCTGGAGTGCCCAGCCCCTGTTCCACTGAACATTCTCATAACTCACAGCTCCTCTGTTCCTAAAGGAATAGTACACATCAGCATATGATTCAACTCAGGATCACCACCACTCTGCTTAACACAGATCTATTTATATTGAATACAACAATAAGTTTATGATAGTAAGAAAGAATATTGGAAACAAAGGGTTACATATGAAACAAAATCATAGCCCATTTCAAGAGTCTAAACTTAACTCACAAGACACTTTCCTGTTTCCTACAGGAAAGCTTACCCACATTTCTTTTTCCTGCATTTTCAGTCAGGATACCTGAGATCCCCCTTCCATAAGGTCGAGCACACTCATAGCTTGTCCTCACAGACTGAAGGATGCCAGGGTGTCCCTCTGCACCCCTCCCCCAGATATTCTAGACTAGACCTTTGATCTTCAGCTGAAAACAGGGTTCCCCCACTGTTTACATCATCCTGTTAATTTCCCTTTGAAGTCTACACAAGCTTTTCTTTAGCTTTTTACTCAGTATGTTAATAGACTTCTATTGTGAGACCCACAGTACACGAACGTCCACCAGGGAAATAAGTGTCTCCTACCCCTTGCCTGGACAAGTTTGTCTCAAGGCATGCTGCCTTTGAATGATCTGCCTTTAACTGCAAGGCCTAAGGAACATAATTTTCAGCATATATACCATACATAACTTCTCACATATTTGTTGTACATACATCTTACAATGATTTTGGTGACCAGTGTGACACAGGCTTTCATTAGAGACATTATTTTGGTGAACCCAGGGGATCCCTGTACTTATGTACCGTTGTGCCCTCTTCCCGTTGGCATCAAGAGGTCCTTTGGTCACACAAGCTGTGACTCACAATGTGTGACTCACAATAAAACATTCATAAAATTGACACAACATAGACTCCAAAGATACTCCGCGGGGTTGCAATATCTATCACAGTTACATCCACCCAGGAGGCTTTGCCAGCATAGCTCGGTCCGCTAGGGGGTGTTGTTTTTTCATACTCCTGACCAACAAAGCTATGCTGACAATACTTTGTGTTGACCTGTATAGACCTGGCCTCACTCAGTCATGTCCTAAGCTGGAGCTCTAAATGTACAATAATGCCTAATTGGGTCCTTGAAGTGAGGTGGAAGGGAGGGTGTTAATGTGCTAACTTGATCCCTCCAAAAGATTTTGGGTCATTGCACCAGTTTTTCAGCTATTTTCATCCCCTTCATTTTTCAGATGAAGAGCATGAACTGTCTCCAAATATTTCACAATTATCATGCTAGTCTCTTGCTTTTCCGTCTCTTTCTTTTCTCATTCTCATACAAAATAACTGAGCCTCTAATTATAAATACTGACAGATTTCAGGCTTGCTTTTCATCTTAAGCATAATGGGCAAAAGGCAGTGTATTTGTGAACTTTTCCAAGCAAGACTAGAGGGGTTTGTGAATCAGCATTCAAATCTCTGATGAGCAGCTTGCTGTAGTGCTAAGAGGACCCTGGTGCTTTAATACCTTAAATTTCCACAATGCAAAATAGAAGATATACTATAAAAAGGTTTATGAAATCTCAGTCTTTAAAATTCATATCAGTTACTATAAATTCAACTTCTTGCAACATTTCTAACATGCATTATCAAATCGACAGTCAGAGCTCCACCTGTCAAAGTTCAACATCAGCCCCCTGCCCTTCCCCTTCAGAATCCTTCATTTCATAGGCTGTACACAAAGAATCTTGGATAATTTATCAGAAATATTGTTATTAATATTTTGCACTTACAGAGAGCTTTCCATCCATAGATTTCAAAATGCATTGCAAAGGAGGACAAGCTTTATTTATCCCCCTTTGATTGATGAGGTAACTAAAATAGAAACAGGTTAAGTGACTTGCCCAAGTTCATGCTCAATAAGAGCAAATATCAAGAAGAAGCCATTTACAGTACACAAGAACAAGCTTATTGATCCTGCAACAGTAACTACAATCCAGTAACTATGTTACATATTCTTTAGCACTATTTACAGGCACTTTCTCAATTCATTGTTTTCAGATACACAGACATACAGCATTCCTGTAACAACTCAGTAAAGGTGAGAATAGAAACCATGTTATCTAATACTACCCCCATGCTCAACCACCAAGATTACCTCCTACCCTGAAAGATGTTTTACAAGTGGATTTTTGTTAAACATTGCAGAACAAACAAATGGTACTACTGAAGTTTAAAGACCTATATAAGATAAGTTTGGTGATCTCAGTTCATTTCCTAGTGTACAGGAGCCTAATCTTGCAAAATCTCTCTCTCCCCCCAGTGCACACAATTTCAATTTTCTTCAGTGGGAGAATTTTCAGGATTAGTCTGTAGGGACCAACTGAAATCAAATTATTGTTTCAATAGAAATTTTCCTACCATCTCTAACTGCAATCATGCACTGAATGAGGAGATATAATGACAGTATGTTATACTATCATGAGAAGCTAAAATATACTGGGAACCAGCTTTATCAGGGAACCTTACTTACAGTAAGTTAATAGTAGCAATCACATCAGGAATATGTTAGTTCATAGTGTAGGGTCAAAGTGTAGGGTCAAATTTTCACTTCAAACAAAGTTATAAAACACCCCACACTGAAGAAACAGTCATTTCAGGGCACTTCATTCCTGAACGCCGAAGATATGTAAAATTCTGCTTCTACTTTCCTTCAAAATTCTCTAATTCATGACAAAGATAAGTATTTTCCTTTATTATAACCATGCTAAAAATATCTTCATAAATAGCCATGCTTAATGTACTGTACAGATGAAATACAGCATCAGCATATCTGCATAGTAGTATGAAAAGTTCTGTAACCATTATGTGTTTCCAGTGTATATTCATAAGAAAAAAAATACATATAGGGTTTTGTGAGAACAGATACAAATATTAATACCCCTCTCCACACACTCACTTTGATAGTTCATATTTATTAATATGACACTTCAATAATGGCCTAGTGAATAATGCATATCTTTAAATGCTTTCTTTCCAGTGGGATATTTAAATGTAGATGAAAGAAAAGAGCTCCTAAGAGCCTGAGTATTACTTTTAAATTATAGACAGCTCTAGTCAGACCTCAGTTATAAACACAAGATGGCATATGTAAAATATAAGCTTCAAAAAGAAAGTCCATAAAGGTCATTACTATTATGAAGGCCTAATACATTCATAAATACAAACATTATCAGTGACACCAGGTAATAGGCCAAAAAGCACAGGTACTTGTCTGAAATATACTTAAGAGAGTGGGAAAGCGTTCCTAGTAGTTGCTCACCACAACGAGCCTTTAAATCATAAAGAATGTTCCAGTGCCCACCCCTCAAGGAACAAACTATCTATCTGTTAACGGACAGATTCTGCTTCACATTTAGGGAAATCCTGACCCCCTGTGACATCAATCACAAAACTCCCATTGACTTGACTTCAATGGGCCAGAATTTCACAATTTGGGTCATCCCTTCTTGACAGGGTTCAATTGTTCATTGATTTCATTCCCAACCCTTAGCATTCAAAAATCATGAATCAGTCCCTTCCAAAACCATGAGATGGCCTTAAAAAAACAAAAAAGATTTTAAATAAAAAAATCTGCTACCAAAATCTGCTACCAAATACTGCACATTTTACAGGAAAACCAATATACTTATGCAAGAATGCAACTTAACTTGTCAAAGCTACAAGAACAGGGAGAAGAGGGCTCCGGAAAGAGAAGAGCACAAAAGGACAAATTAAAGAAAAACCATAAGATACATAGTGTATCTATAACAATTTATTACCATGCACAGAAGATCACAATGAAAAGGCAACAATTATCAATTGCTTGAAACTAAAAAATAAACCAATAGTTTGTTCTTGAGGGGGTGGGCCAGGGAGACACACTATCCATGCTGGGGGCTCTGCCAATATCTATTAGGATGATAATGATGCCATACCCCAAAGTAGTAACTGCATTGTAAGGAGATAGAAACAGAACACACATTCCACAAACATAATATCTCTCTAGCTGGTACATCAAGGATATGCTTGTGCATGATCCCCTAATTTGTAAACTGAAAAGATTTGCCATGCCAAACACCAGACTATTAGTAAACACAGCTTGGTGCACTGAGTGAGATGTATGTTGTAGGGAATACTTTCTCAGGACCACAAAGCCTCCTCCCCCTTTTAGTTTATAAACAAACATTCAGTTTCCTTTCCCCTTATTAAATAAACAGATAGCTAACAGAGGAGAAATCTAACTGCTCCCACAAACTGTGAATTACTGCACCAAAGAACACAACAAACAAGTGACTCTTCTGTATTAACTTCATACTTCATGTTCATGTACTCAGAGTTTGAGCTTATAAAAAGGGTGAGGGTGGGGTAAGGGGCTGAAGTTGAGGGGAGGACCTGGCTGAGGTAGGAGGGGGCAACAAGGGGAAAGACATTAGCGAGATGCGGGTGGAGGAAAGCAAGGGACATGGGGAGCGGGGCAAGCAGAGGCATGGGGAGAGGGAGGAAGTAGGAGGTGATAGGGAGGACAGATATCACTGTCCATGTAGCTAAACAGCCCGTGTTGGTCTTCTCCTCTGTTCTGTTAGTCCATAGGGGGTACAACTACATTGTTCGGCTTCTGTGCAGCTTTCCATGATATCTTGCAGGGAGGAAAGCCATCTCTCACACTTCCAGCACGTGGGATGTCAAGCAGCTCGGCTTTGAGGACCCCCACAGAAATAAGGCATCAGAGCTCAGGGTACCTGCTCCTCCATGCTGCACAGCACCCCCTAGAGCACTGGCTTGCCACTTCTTAACCAAATACAGAAATGTGGGGCCAAAGTCACGTGTCAGCAGTCAGTCCCCTAATGGAGATGTCTATTTAAATTCTCATGCTTGCTCCTCTGTGGATGACAGGGTTTTAATACAACTTTATTCTACAGACTATAGTCTTCATGTAAAGACTTCTGATAATTACTTCTAATTTCAGTATTTTTAAATAGTGTTAATTCATTTGTATGAAGATTTTAGCATTTAATTTTCTCAGGCAACAAGATGGGGGGGGGGTTGGCTTAGGTTTTGCTTTAAAATAGAATATGCCAGTATAAAAGGGTACAGACAGCATTTTTACTTTAGCAACTTACATAAGACTTGTCTCATTTCTAGTCTTCAGAGTCATATTTCAATCAAAATGACAACATTGATCAAATAATTCAATATAAATCTGCAAAAAAATCTATAGGATTTCCAAGGTTACCTATAAAATGCTAATTAACTGACACTGTGACAAATAGTTGAACGTGTATAATTTTGTTTGCAGTCAAATCAATATATTTTAGGCTATTACACAGCTTAAGTACTCTCAATATAATTAGAGCTAAATTACCTGTAAATTAATGCATTTAGCTCATGAATATGAAATCATTTGGTAAAAAAAAAATTAAGGTAGTTAATTCTTTAATGCAATGTTAACAAAGAATTAATCAGAAATGGCAAACTAGATCTACTCATCTAATAGCCAAATTCAATAGTTAGGTACATTCACCTGGCTATCAATAACCTCAATAAGCAAACAAAATTTTGAGAGCAAATATTTTTATATCTGTTTCTCAGACTAAGAATAATGGACCTCTTATTAGTATAGGACCAAACTTCTCTTTCTGAAGTTTAACCCAGTACATACAAGATCGGAATTTAGTCCTATAACTTTTATAACAAATCCATCATCTTGTATTATTGTGGAAAAGGATTATAGAGAAGCATAGTGTACAATATGTATTCAAATTTTGTGTGCAAAATATGTATTTTTAAACTTTCCCATGGAAAAAGTACTGTATTTATACCCTTTCATGAAGATCCCACCCCTAGCTGACATAGTTATGCCAGCAAAGCCCCAGCGTATGCCGGCAAAAGGCATTCTTCTGCTTAACCCACCTCTCTGAACCACATTAGCTAAAAACAGAATAATAGCTTTTGTAAAACCTGGGAATTTTTCAGCAAAAATCAGTAAACACTGAAAACGTAGGACCTTAATGATCATAATCCTTATCTGCTCTGTTATTTTACTAACATTTTATTGCAAGCAGAATTGCACCAAGCTATTCCCTATCACACTTGAACAGGCTTATTTGAAAAAAGGTGGTGTTTTTTTTTTCCCTGCCATATAATTGCTGTTTCAACTGTTGTACATCTTATTGTTTTGGAATGGATTACATTAGGTTTGTCTATTCTCTAACAATATTCCAGAGATTATTTTTTCCATTGTTTGTTTCCCACAAAAATACTGTATCACCCCAGTACTTTTTTGCCATCTAGCATATTTGATACATTTTACAAGGGAACCTATCTTTTGGTTTGAGAAAATCAAAGAGGTTTATATTCCTTTTCACAAGTTGCTGAAGTAGGAGAAGCAGTTTCTCCTATCACTCCACAATTAATGATTCCAGGAATGTACTGTTCAACTTCTGTGACTAATATTTTGTTTTAGTAATTAATTTAGTCTGAATATGTCTCTGATGATCTTGTCTAGCAACCATTTTAGGAATCCGGTAATTGAATTTCTTACTGTATATGCTGTATTTATTCCACTGGTGTGTCTGTGAAATGCATTTTTACCACTTTGTCCACTACGCTTACTATAACTGATGGCTTGATAGAGATGGATATGCTGGTATCAAACTGAAGGCAATGCCTTTAATACTATCTACTCTATACTTATAGATTGGGCACTCTGCTCTGTATTATGGTGTTCACTTTATTTGTGGACCTGTATGCATCTAAACTGTTACTGATCTTCTCCAAACCCATTGGAAGAGCATGGGAGTGAAATCTTGAGCAATCTAATATATTCCAATATTCTCATAGCTATTCTCTTTTTTGACCACACAAAAGAATGCATCTTTATGACAGCATAACTTAAAATAAAACAGACCACGTGACTGGCAGCCATTCAGTAGCAATTATGTTTGTAGATATTTTAACACTTTAATAGACACATAGGGCCATATCCAACTCCCCCGAAGTCAACAGAAGCCTTTCCATTACACTTTCAGTAGGAGTTTTATTGGATCCACAGACAGGTGGTCTGTTCCATTTTAGTAAGCACAGGAAGTAGAACTAAGGCTCAGATCATCTGGTGTAAACAATTGGTATAGCTGAAGTTGAGGATCTGGCCCAAGAACACTTGTTGTCTAATTGTGGCTCTTCAAATGATTCCCTCTATCACCCTTCATAAGTATGAAGTGGTGAAAATTTTGAAAAGTGCCAACTGTTTTTGGGTGCCAACACTTGAGACACTTGCAGCCTGATTTTCAGATGTGTGGGACATCTGCATTTCCCATTGATGTTTAAAAATCAGTTAAATTGGCTAAATTTGGACACTGCACATCAGTGGCCATTTTGAACATTTTTACCCTAACTTTTCTGTCAAAGTTTATCTGTAAAATGAAGATAATAATTGCCTCAAAGAAGAGTTGTGGTGATTAATTAGTTAGTGTTTTATAGTGATTTGAACATGCAAAGTGTTTAGTATCATTATTTTTCAAATATGAATATGGTATTGGGGTAACAAACTACCGGTAAATATCTGCACAAGAAACTGGAAGAAAGAAAGTTAGAAGGAAAATTACCCAGTAAGTTTTGCTGTGGAAACCCAATTGTCTAAACAGAGGGAAAAGACTATAAAAAGACTTCTTTTTTTGAAGGTGATTTTCATTGTGATGTCAGTAAAGATTAGAGCTAGGTAAAATTCAGAATTTTTGGTTCACAGGGATTTTTATCCCTCTCCATGAATTTTGGGCATCACCCACCCCATCAGGCATAGTACAGTATAAAAAATTTACCTTTTTACATGTGTGACAGATATTGCAACAGCATGCAATATCTTTGGGGATCATACTGTGTTAAGTTTATGTATTACTGTGGGCCAGGGATTGTATACAACTCGGGGGGGTGGGGTGGGGGAAGGTTTATCGCTGCTCATCCAGGAAGCAAAAAATGTGTTTGCTTAAGGTGAAACACCACTGGAGAGATGCCATTCCTCAGGGGAGGCATGTATATACTGGTTCAAAACTGGGTTTTTCCAGAGACCAACAGACAAATAAAGGATTTTTGGCATAAAAAAGCTGTGTTTAAACTGACTCAGTGCCTTCTTTCTGATCCAACAAATGGACAGAACCTTCTGTCCAAGGGGGTCCCCCAATCCTTGTGGAAGGGTTGGAAAGACTTTGACCAACTGGGGCCCCATAAGATTGATGGGTGACCTGTGGTAAGCTTTTAGTGGTTTTGCATGTTTTCTCTGTAATGCTGTTACCTTATGAATAATTGTGTTTGCTTAGAAAGAGCTGCATGGTAACTTGTAACTGCTGGCAATGCAGGGGCGGCTCTGGCTTTTTTGCCGCCCCAGGCAAAAAAGCCTCTCGCTGCCCCCCCACAGGGGAGGGCGGCGAGCCCCGGCGGCCAGAGCGCCAGGGGGAGGGCGGCGAGCCCCGCCAGGGCTCCGCTCTCCCCGGGGGCCAGAGCACCGGGGGGGAGGGCGGCGAGCCCCGCTGGGGCTCCGCTCTCCCCGGCGGCCAGAGGCTGCGCCGGGGGGATGGCGGAGAGCCCCGCACGCCGCAGTGGCCAGAGGCTGCGCCGGGGGGATGGCGGCGAGCCCCGCCGGGACTCCGCTCTCCGCCGCGGCCAGAGGCTGTGCCGGGGGGAGGGCGGCGAGCCCCGACAGGGCTCCGCTCTCCGCCGCGGCCAGAGGCAGTGCCGGGGGGAGGGCGGCGAGCCTGGCCGGGGCTCCACTCTCCCCGGCGGCCAGAGGCAGCGCCGGGGGGAGGGCGGCGAGCCCAGTCGGGGACCCGCTCTCGGGCCGGAGCACCGCGCCGCCCCCCTCCAGGTGCCGCCCCAAGCACCAGCTTGGTGGGCTGGTGCCTGGAGCCGGCCCTGTGGCAATGCAGAGCCCTCAAAGAGAAAAAGCACAGATGCTGACCTTTAGGCTAGCTGGCTTGCTAGAGGTGCCACAGTGTATGGCAGGAGGCTGTTCCCTGGAAAAAAGGGAGTGGGACAAGGGTCCCTGCCTAGAGACAGGTGATGGCTTGAGAGCTAACTGGGAACTCATGGAGTGGACCACCAGTGGTGGGGGTGTTCTGGTGGAGTTACCCTGAAACACAGACGTTACGGTCAGAAGGGATCATCATGGTCTTCTAGTCGAACCTCCTGCACATTGCAGACTGCAGAACATGTGAAACTGTGATAATATGTATTCTTTCTTTCAGGGCAAAATTATCGAGCTTCATCCACTTACACCACAGCTGATATTATCCCCCTCTCTGATGAAACAGATACGTTGGGATACATTTCCAAAACATGCCTCTACATCTCTGCCTGCAACTATGTGTACATAGTCATGTGTAGGCAATCTGCAGGAACAATTAGCATTTCCACCTGCAAGTAAGGTATATCAAAGTTCTGTATACATCTGCAAAACCTATCTGGAGATTAAAAAAAAAAAATCCCATTTCAGCTCCAAGTGATAAAGATGTAAAACACAAAACCTGGCCTCCAGAAAACATCTTGACCATTAGATAATTATACATCTGCAATTATTTCTAATGTACATTCTTCATCTAATGCCTTGGTTATTTTATAATTTACTTGCTTCCCCAGACTCTTAATTAAAATATGTGAGCAGTATTTCTTCTCTCTGCTACAACCATTTTTCAGTAAAATGGAAGAGTTTTCAACAGAACCATATCAAATTAGTTCATCTATATACAATATGTATTAACTACTCTAAAGAAGTTTTAATCACAAATTAGCCACCCATTCAATTCACAAAAATAGGCAGTCATTTTTTAATGACGCTGCATATGCATTTACATAGAGTTGAGAACTCACAGCACTACAAGCTATAGGACAACTAAACTAGAACTTTCAAAAACTTGGTTACTCTGATTTGTTAGCCAAAGACCAATACATGCTATCATGTAATTTAAACATTGAAAGTAGGATGGAACAGCCTATGTGTTTCATTTTGTAATGTTCAAAAATCTAAGGGTTTGATTTATCTGGAGCAGAGGGATAGCACTAAACCTATGCAACACTTACATCCTACTCAAGTCCTCAATATAATTTGCTTTGCTGATTTCAGTCTTTCCCTTCTCAGAACAGGGCCTAAGTTGGACTTTAGAACTGCATAGGCTTTTTGCTGGGAGGAATTTCACTCTAAACAAAAGCTATAGCATAGACCTTGAATAGAAGCAGGTCATCTAAAGAGTAGTGGAAATAGTACCTTTCTGCAGTACAGTGGAAGAATATTCCGCAGATGGGAAGGATAGTAGGCTTTTTTCCATGGATCATATTATTGCTAGCTTCTCCTCAGAAATAATAATTTCTGTTTTGAAGAGCCCTTGATGCCTCATGTAAAACTTTGCAAAAACATACTATTTCATAACAATTCTTCCTATTAGATATCAAATATATCCAGTTTAACTGTTCGCTCTTTTTTTAAATCATAATTAGGCACATGTGCAAGGCAACTGTATTATTGTAATAAACAAAGGAGAGAAATATGGCATATTTTATATTGAAATATATTTTATATGTAAGTGGAATCATTCTTAATAGGTTGTTTTTTTATATAGTCCCTGAGGCATCAGTAAGTATTCAAGACTTTCATTTAAGTTCCAGACCACTAAAATCAGCTTTCTGTGGGGGGGAAAAAAAAAGAGATTAAATTTTGAAAACGTGTCAGGCCTGTAGAGTTAAGGCACAAAAGCACAACAGTGTCCACTAGGTCAAGTACATTGAGCCAGTGAAGAATTATGGCAATTACTTCTGATCTGGAGGCGCTTATGCAGTTACTGTAACATCTGTCTTGCACCTTTCACATTTTTAAATGTCTAATTAGGATGTCTATTTCTATGGCTTTATTAGAAGCTCCTGAAAGGGACTTCTTTTTTACACATAATAAAGGGAGCTGCTGGCAGGGTTTTTTCTGTGAGGGAAGCTAACTTTTGGCATCACTCCCCACCATCCAAAATACCCCTAGTTTTATGAGTTTCAGAGCATAAAGCAAAACCTGTCCATGATGTCTTAGTATTTGAAAAGAGGAGAGAATCTTGAGGGTGGTTAATGGTTGAAAAAAGGAGGTTTGTTTCAATCATCAATTTGTCTGGTTTGCTATTTGGGGATCAGATGTGATGGAATTACTGAAGTTTAGTTATAATGGTTAAGAATTTATCTTGCTTAACCAGTTTGCTGTTGAGCTCAAGACCTATTGAGCTCAATAGGACCCCAAGCTTGACAGGCCCACTGCCTAGTAAAGTTGCTTGTCCTTGTTTCTTGAAACAGGTTGCTGCTCATTGTTCTTCTCCATCTGTTGATGCGGATGACGGCTGTGAAATCCTCTTAGAGAATCTATATTGATTTCCTCTTACAGATGGATTAGAAAAATGAGAGCCTTGTGAAAGACAGCTTCCATCTCTTTAGAGTGTATGTTTTTAAAAACTATTGTGTCTACCAGGTGATTCCAGCTGCAGTAAGTAGTAGCCCACAAATGCCTCCCAGCTCTTAGGTAGTGTGGTCAAGACAGGAATCTCCCTTTGGTCATGCTGCTTCTCTTCATTATAGCAACTAAGAGCTATCTTGATTTTGACCTGCACTGCGGTGTAGGTGCAACTCCAAATCATTATATGTCATGGGTCAATTGTTCAATGAGTAATTAAAGTCCTTTAATTCATGTCTGAATACTGGAGAAATATCATGGTAGAATTTTCTGAAGCCTTCTCGATCCATCGCTAACTTCACCCTTTCTGTAGCTGACCTCTCAATAATTGGTTGCACACCATCTAATCATCTTCTTGCCGGTTGTTGCTAGTATGATGACCTGCCACCATTCTTTCCATGATAACTTTCTGAAGGTTTTTTCCATCTCTATACTTGATGTAACCAAAGTATATAAATTTGCAGCTCTTGATTTCCAAGAGTAGAGTCCATTCCTTTCCAATATTATTTCTAATATAAGCGTTCATCTTCTTTTCCATCTAGGAGACACGCACACGTCTTTCCCAGCACCACATCTCAAAGGTTTCAATTTTGTCTGCCACATTAGTTTTCCAAGATTCACATCCATAAGTCAAACCTTCATACATTTTAAGGTGCAACTTTTTCCCCCTCACACTTTTGTGTGCCCTGGCTGAGTGAGGCATCCCTGATCTTCTTCCGATTTCTTTGGAGCAGATTTCTTAGTTGGATATGTATGATCCCAGATAATTAAATTCATCTATAGCTTGACCATTAATGATGTGTGCTTGCATCCTGTTATTATTGATAGTGTCAAAATACATGCATTTCATCATTACCATCCATATTCCTCATTAACTGTTTTTACAGAAACAACAGGAGTACTTGTGGCACCTTAGAGACTAACAAATTTATTAGAGCATAAGCTTTCGTGGGTTATGCATCCGAAGAAGTTGGTTGTAGCCCACAAAAGCTTATGCTCTAATAAATTTGTTAGTCTCTAAGGTGCCACAAGTACTCCTGTTGTTTTTGCGGATACAGACTAACACGGCTGCTACTCTGAAACCTGTTTTTACAGACTCCAGCATTCATTGAATTGCATCAATGGTTACAGCAAAAGAGCATTGTATCATCAGCATATATAAGGTCGGTTAAGAAGTCTCCACCAATAGAAATCCCAGATCCTTCCACTTTACCAAAATCTGCCCAGAGTTGTCTCTCAATAAATTCTGTGTACATGTTGAAGAGACTTTGTGACGCAATACAGAACTTTGGAATAAAATGTAAACTATCATGCTTGGAGCCGCCAAAGCACACATTCCAAAAAGTCAGCATCTAAGCATCAGATATGGTTTAAGGAGAAAGTGTTCGAGGTAGAAAAAAAAAGACACAGTGAAAGAGAATGGCTTAAAGAGAGAATACAAAGAAATGAGCAGACAGATTCAAAAGTAGATTCAAAGGCGGACAGATTCAAAGGCAGGTGAGACAAGAGTGAATACATCAGGGCAAAATTCAAGGAACTTGAGAATTATAAATAGAGTAATAATACAAAAGGTGTATGCACAGCAGTCAGACTTCTTACTAAAAGTTTTCCCTACAACTGAGCATAATAAAAAACTATGATGGAAGAGTTCTCACTGAAGGTGATATCATCAAACACTGGTGGAAAGATTTCTGTGCCAATATGTATGCCTCAAAAGAAAGTACAGAGCTGAAGCCATTAATCCTGAGACAAGAAGTGGTTTGTGCTGTTATGAAAATGAAGCATGGGAAATCATGAGGGTAGATAACATAGCAACAGAACTGCTAAAAGCAATTGATGATGGGGTATAGATCTGGTGGAAAATTTGCAACAATGTATGGGTGACTAGAAATTGACTGGGATGACTGAATGGAATCTTCTGCCCTTATAAAAGAAAAAGGAAATGCCAGTTAAGTGCTCTACCTAATTAAGGATATTATAAAGCAAATGATAGAAACAATACTACCACCCCAAAAAGTTGGTTTCAGAGAGGGACAAGACACATGTAATCAAATCAAGAATATCTATTATACCATTGAAAAATGCAGGGAGTATAATCACGCATTGATTATGTGTTTCAGTGACTACTCCAAAGTGTCTGATATCATCTCTGGAGGACACTGGCAGAAATGGGGATCCTAAAGCATCTCATTGAACACCTCGCAGGTATCTACTGTCAACAACAGACTATGGTGCAAACAGCAGCAGGTGAAAGCTAATGATTTTCCATTGGGTGATGTGTGAGACAAGAGTGCACTTTGTCCCCCAGTCTGTTCAACGTGTTTGCAGAATTGTTCAATAACTGATGGAATTACGTATACTACTCTGCGCATGAGACAAACTTAATACTTCCTTTCATTTAAAGGATGTGAGGTTTGCTCTGTTGTTACTTGTGCTCTCTCTTTTCAGACATTGTGTGTTATTGGAGTTCTAGGGACCTTATTTTGAAGAGAGTAAACAGGAGAATATAGCCCAGTTTATAAGACGTGCAAACACTGCAGAGAGAAATCTTTCTCTTGTCTTTTCCCATCAACCGTGGGCTGGGATAGTGTCATATATTAATAGCATCTAGTTAGAGTGTGACAGTATGTGCCTTTTGTCTTGCAAGTCACCTTAATGACTAGAATATCTAGGTGGGAGTTTCAGATAGGAACACAACTTAGTGTTTAAGCATCTGGTTTGAAATACCTAAACTCCCTGGAAACAAAGATTTCAAATCACTGCAGTGCAGACTCAGATTTCAGGCTTTGAAGGTACTATGTAAGTAAAGGCTTTGAAGTAAATACCATGCAATTTACTCTGTGGAGATCATTAGATACAAACTTAGAAATGTTCAATCTGCTGTATATGGATACCAAAAATCCAGTGGTACTTTCCATAAGAAAAATCGGAGTTAGCCAAACTGTCCAAGCCAAATTTTGTGAAGTGGGCCAGTTGTTTGCCAACCTCATCCCAGTTGAGGGCACAAGTCAGTGGTATTGTATGCATATAGTTTGCTAAATGTTTTGGAATCCTTTGGAATTAAAAATGTTTGTAAAATGAGAGGATGAAGAGCATATAGAGGATTATAAACCTAATTCTTCAGGACGTAAGCCAACCACTAACTAACTGATGGGGATTAGGAATAAACTTCCTCTTAAAGTAGGTTATTCTATAATTGTCCACTACCAAGTTCTTAGACCTCTGAACATTTGGTACTAGCCACTATCAAGATAAGATATTGGACCACTAGTGTGATCCTGTATGTCACTGCCTATTTATGTGTTCATCCTAGAAATGTAGGAATAATTAAAGAAAACATACTTTTAGTCTTCTAACAAAAGAACTTCATTCTTATTTCTATTCATAATTTCTGCGATCCTACGGGAATACAATATTTGACTATTTTGGGGGCATGAGCTGACACAGTAATGATCATGAGAAAGGTATGCTCACCACAGTCAAAGTGCTTAACATTCTTGGACATAAACAGGTTACAGCACTTTAGATAAAAAACACATTTATGTTTGCTTACTTATTTCTTTAACATTTATTATAATGGCAATTTAGAGAATATGAGGTTTAGAAAGTTCTTCCAATTACTTAGTCTTGTCAGTAGCAGGTATGTGGTATGAAAGCAAGCAAATAGCTTTGGACATATCTAAACATTACATTGTTTGAAGTTATATGTTTATGAAATTTACAGAACTGGTATAATGCAGCCTACATTTGAAATAATTCTGGTTACACATTAATCTAACATAGCAAATAACATTATGAAAAACTGACAGATGTTCTTGAACAGAGCAAGAAAACTAAAATATATATGAATTAAACATGCTAATAAGAGTAATAAATATTGAAAATATTTAGACCAAATAAAATTTGAATTCAGAACCTTGTGTAATATCAGTCATCAATATGTAATGCAAGTTTTGTCTTTGTGACTGTCTTTGAATGTTAAAACCTGTCACACTGACATTTTACTGCTAGATGTATTTTGCTAGACTTTATCAATGTGTTTACACATTAATCCATCTCCACACACTTAAAAACACAATCACCTTCCTTGCACACACATATAACACCACCCCTATGCACCCCATTATCCACCCCCCACTTCCTGCCCCCATCACTCCTCAGCCACATCCGCCCAACTCCAGTGCATCCAGAATCACCACTCCATGTTGAGTCTGACCCCCCCTGCACCAAGAACCCCTCAAAACCGCACTCCAGCTGCATCCAGAACCACACCACTAAGCCCCCCGCCACCAAACCCCATAACTGAGCCTCACCCCCTGCATCTGGACTCCCCACACCTGCACCCAGACCACCGCCCTGAGTGCCCTGCACTCGAACTCCCACCACAACGTGCCCTACTCCCCTGGCATCTGGACCACCCTGACAATCCCTCTGCACCCTGACACCTACCCCAATGAGCCCCAACCAGTTTCATCCAGAACCCCAGCCCTCTAAGCCCCTCCACGAAGACTCCCCTGATGAGCCCCAACCACCTTCACCTGGACCCCTGCAGAGTCCCATTGCCCCTGCACCCAGAACCCCCCAGTAAGCCCTCCTGTGCATCCAGATACCTCACACACACACACCTGGCCTCCCCACTGAGCTGTTTGCACCCAGATTGCCCCACCAAGAACCCTCTCACCCCACACCTGGATCCCCCACACTAAGCCACTTCATGCTTGGATCCTGCTGGGCTGAGCCTGCCTGTACATACCTGGTGTGCCTGCTGTGGAGCAGCAGGGCCCCGGGTTGTTTCTGAGGCAGGTTTCTGAGGCAGGCCTTTGTGCTGTCAGGATTGGGGCAGCCTCACTGCTGAGTCTGTGTCGGGGATGGGAGGGGGGGGGTTGCAGGGTGATCTCCCACCTCTGTGCAGCCAATGGCCTGTGCTCCCCGCTGCCATGCTGAAGCCTCCACATTTATTTATTGACAACGTTTTCAGAATTTTTATTTTTGGTGCACAATTCCCTCAGGAGTAGCAGATAAAGCAGATTAGTTCTTGTCAAAACTTCTTTGGAGCTGCAGAACAGTTGATCACCTCTTTATATCAGAATTTAAACATCTTTGAAGACTGTTATGTCCCTGATCAGTCTTCTTTGCTCAAAACTACACAGTCCTGTGGGACCTCACCCATCCTCCGTGAGTTCTCAAAGATAATTACTAACGGTTCTGAGATTGCTTCAGCTAGTTCCTTAAGTACCCTAGCATGAATTTCATCAGGCCCTGCTGACTTGAATACATTTAACTTCTTTAAATATTCTTTAACCTGTTCTTTCTCTATTTTGGCTAAAGGCAGAGAGAGTAATCTGTACTGAGTTTACTGAGCAAAGACACTCTTCACAGATGAAACAGTCAACATAAAAATGCCATGTACTATGTAAAATACAAGTGCACAGCTTCAGCCAAGTCTGGTGGACACAATCCCCCTCTCTCCCTTTATGATGAGATGAGAGTGGAGGTAGAAAGGAGAGATTCAGTTTTGCAGATTACAAGTTTCTCACAATCAAAAACACTCTTGGTTTTCCTAATATAGAACTAAAATGTATGTCAATGATCAGATGATTTCTGAAGGATGAAAAAGCAGGAAGTAGACTGTGGAGACGGGGTTCAGTGGCAGAAAGAAACGTTAATTAGTTAGATCTTCAATAAGCAATTTCATTCCCAGAAGACCTACATGATTTTTTGTCAGAACTGAAGAGACAGAGTTGGAGCAATGCTCAAAAAGACCGCACAAGGCAGTGACTGTGAAAGCAGAGGCTGCAGCTCCATTTTCTCTGCTCAATCTGACCCCTGTGGGTAACCACATAGGGAGATTAATAGGGTGATAGTGTAGGTGTGGGGGTAGTTTTGCTGGTAATGACAATTAGTCATAATGAATGAAAATATCAAAAAGGTTGTGAAAAGCAATTGAGTGAGGGTTTTACAAGCATCTGGAGGGCGTAGCTCATCTTGGTCTTTTCTCAATAAATTAAGCTCTGTTTTGTGGTCAAGTTCAATGGTTTCCAAAGTGAAATTCAATATCAGACCTCTCTCTTCCTATACAATATTTTATGAAGCTGACAGGGATAATTTTAAAATTCATCATTATTTAACTCTAAATAATGAGGATACAGGTGTATGCATTATATTATTGACTAATGTAAAAATTATCATACAAATTGTGGCCACAGAATATGAAAGTGTGCACACAAAAATTAACACGTCCAGAACAGGTAACAGCACTTACAAATAGCTACCACACCTACAAGATTCTTATTGCATGTGCATTTATTTGGTTTGCATGCATAATGGCTGTTTTGTGACCAATTACCTGTTTGTGTAGTTCGCAAACCAATTACCTGTTGTGCAGATATTTCGCAAGTAGAATTTATATGTTGGCATTTGAAAATGTATCTCAGAATCTGAAGATTAGATAGTTCACATATATTTGAGGCAATATGGTAAGCAAAGAACCTTTAGAAACAAGTACCACTATGCTTTGCCCTGGATTTTCATTTACATGCACTGTAAAGCAACTCTACTCTGCCATAGTGGTGTAAAAGGGAATAAGGCCCTTTTTTTACATTTTAGTTGTTCAAGAATAGTTTCCTATTAAAGTAAAGTATAGGTATTAAAATATTCAGCTGTGATATACATCTGATTTTCATACAAATTTTCAGTTCTGGCTAGGAACACAGCTAGAAGAAATCAAAGTACAAGGCACTACACATGGTTCTGAGGATTGTTAAGAAGCACACATTTCTAAATTGCTTAAATTGAAAATGATGTAGAGGTTAATAATGATAAAAGAGTACTATCATCTTGATGGTTGTTTAGTGACCTATATGTAATAACTTGATGGTGTCAGTCTAGATAGAATTTTTTTTCAGATAATAAAAGTTTCCACTATTGGTACTAATGGAAACTGAATCACCCTTTCACCCTGAGGCTCTGAGCCCCTGCTCCAGAAAACTTACAATTTTGTTTGTCCCACTTTTCTTAGGATGACAAATTGACAGGCTCATGCTACCATATAAGAGTGTGGGGGGGGGGAGGGGGGGCGCTGTTTTGTTTTTTAACGAGAGAGAGATGATTTTAGTGAAAGAAGAATGTGAACAACTCTACACAAGCCCAATAATCTCATCTGGCAAACCACCACTGTAACTCACAGAGCAGACAATTAAGTCGTGTATGCATCCATAGAACATGGGGCTGTGCCCACATCAAATCTTGTAAGCTAAGCAGTGCTTGAATGGAAACTGCAGGAAGTGAGGCTGATGATTCAGCAGGTGGCACTCTTCCCCCTGCATGAGAACTCAATCAAAGCCTCGACCTGGTGGCAGGGAGAACTTTACTGCTTTAAGAAGGCCAAATGTAGACAGATTTTTAAACCCTAACCACTTATGATTATCTCTTGTGCCACTTTTAAAAAAAATATCAGGACTGTTAACACTGATGTCCTGGCCAAATACCATGATGGGTAATTACAACATGTAAACCTAAAATTGCTGCTCTAGTTTTACGAGATGTTATTCTTCACTTCCTTTTCTAAAAACTGACATGTAGTGTAGTGCTAGAATTCAGTGACTGGTACAATCAATTCCAAGGGTGACTACATTTCAGAAGTTTTATGGGAGTTGGCGTACATATTCCAAGCATAAGAAAACGAATTCAAGTCAGAATTTATTCAGATTTGCCAGCCCCTAATCTTGGGGAATCTACAAAATTCAGTTCCTGCTCACCAGATTCTAGGGGCTCATTCTTATGAGATAGTAAGATACCTGTATTGAATATAAAAATGCTGTTGTCAGGAAAGTTTGTGAAGAGATACAAATCCCACTCAAATGGTTTAATGGATCCAAAATAGCACTTCAAGTAAAGTATGATGTGGATGGGCCACTTTAATCTACCAATGCCTGACAGAAGAGTGCTCTTAGATTTTTGTCTTGATTGTAGCTAAAATAAAGAAACTTGGATTTCTCCATTTCCTGCATGCCCGTATTTGTTCCTTTCAATTCTTTCATACACATACTTTGTTAGCTGAATGTGCCATCCATCCATGCTAATTTCAAAAGTAAATATGTTTGTATTAATTCTGTTTTAACAGACCCCTTTGAATGTGTTGGATGGATCCTCGGCATTTCCCCCCAGTTCTGCACGGAGAGAGGATCTTTTGAAGAGAACTATTTAGTACTGTGGAACTCTCTCTGAAGTGCAGAAGATCACCCACAGATACAGTAGAACTGTAAAGCTCCATGGCTTTATATCTACATATCTTTTTTGATCCATTTATCTAAAAACATAGGCAAAGGGAACGTGCAAATACAGTACAGCGGTTGATATTAAAATATTTATACTTGGCTCTTATATAGTATTTGTTTCCGTTTATAGAAATGTGCTTTACAGCGGTGAGTAAGTTGCATCAACCCCATTTAACAGGTGGGGAAACTGAGGCCCAAATAGATAAAATGACTTGCTCAAGCTGACACAGTGTCACAACCAGGACATGGGCAGTCTGACCTAGTGGTCATAGCAGGTGTTAGGCAGAGACGGGTGACCAGGAGATCAGAGTCCAAGACTGATCAGAGGGAAAACCAAAAATCAGATGTCAGGAGACAGACAGCAGGGCTTCCCTACCCACATGCAAAGTACGCAGCTGCGTAGGGCACCAGGAAATTTGGTGCCCCAAATTTCCTGGTGCCCTACGTAGCTGCATGCTGCTCCAGAGCCTGCTCCACCTCTTCTCCATGGCCCCCACCCCTGCTCTGCTCCAGCCCCACCCCCACCTCTTCCCACCCCTGCTCTGCCCTAGCCCCGCTCCCACTCCACCCCTTCCCCAAAGCCCCCGCCCCTGCTCTGCCCCGCCCCAGCCCTGGCCCCACTCCACTGAGGGCTGCAGCAGGGGTCAGGCCTGCACTCACCGGCGGCGGGAAGTGGAGCAACCCAGCCCGCTCTGTGCCACTGGCTCCCAGCCGCACCGCCGGTGAGTGCTCGGGGGTGGTTCTCTCCCTGCCCCCCAAGCCCCAAGGCTGGGAACCAGGGGAGTAGAGTGGAGTGGGCTGGGGCTGGGTCACTCCACTTCCCACCGCCGCATAAGTGCGGGGTCGGGCCTGCCCTGCACTCACTGGGCGACAGGAAGTGGAGCGACCAGGCCTCAACCTGCTCCGCTGGCTCATGCTGGGGTGCGATTTCCCCCGTGCCCCCCAAGCCTGCTCCTGCCTCCCCACGGAGGCCTGGGGCCAGACCCCCCTGCCCCCCCCCGGGGGCCCCCCCCCCCCCCCCCACACCCTCCCGGGGTGCTGCATAGGGCACCAAAATGGCTAGGGACGGCCCTGACAGACAGGGTCAGATTACCAGGAGGTCTGAGTCCAAGTCAGGCAAGAGGGAAAGTCAGGAGACAAGCAGGGTCAGGTTACCAGGAGGTCAGCAGCTCGTGCAGGCATCAAAGGGGAAGAACTTTAAGGCAAAGAGAACCCAGTTGCCTGGACAACTTCTTGTTCCTGTGCCAGGTTTATATAGAAGCTGTGAACCAATAAAGAACCCCAGCATTTGGCCAATCGCAGTCGAAGACTGGGGTCCTCTGGTGGAGTTCAGCTCCTGTTCTGACAATAGTTAGCAAGTGCCTGGATAGTAGCCTGGTGCTTACTAGCATTAAGGAGCCCTGGGGAGCAGCGTTTGAGACCTATTGTCCCTGACACACAGTTAATGACAACCTTAAAATTTAATGGTGACCATTGTGTATATGTAAGAAGACTCAAAAACTCCCACTGCTAAGCAGTTAACTAATACAATCAGTCTATGTCAACTGAAAAAAAAGGATTTTGAAAGGTCAGTTCTAAATGCCTTCTTCCTCACCTCTCTTCAGCCATGTTCACATGTCCTGTGCACAAATGAAAACAAAAAGTATCCTCTCTCAGGCAAAAAAAGGGGGAAAAAATAGATCAAAGCTATACTATGGCTGCACAGTCTGAAAGTGAAGCACTAAAAAAAAGAATAGAAGTGAAAAATTTCTAGGATTTCAGAGGAATGCCAGATTACAGAAGAGCAGGGCTCAGAATGGGTTGGTACACATTCATATCTTGTCCTCTTTCATTAAGAAAAGTAAGTCTCTGTTATAATGATGGAGAAAACCTGTAAAATGTAAACCAAGTATAATACTGGGATGTTGCCTGAGTCTGCAGAGAGCCTGAGACAATAAACTTTAAGAGGAGTGATGCCCCAACATTGATACATGTTTGCAGTGCTATTGTAACATGTTATTCCCAGGATATTAGAGGGAGAAGATGGGTGAAGTAGTATCTTTTATTGGACTCAATTCTGTTAGTGAAAGAGACAAGCTTTCAAACTTACATAGAGCTCTTCTTTGGGTGTGGGAAATATACTCAGTGTCACAGCTAAATATAATGTGGAACAGATTGTTAAGCAGAAGAAATTAACTCTTATTTCATTACTCATCCATGAAAAGAAAAGGATGGTCACAGATCCACAACTGACTGAGTAACATTTCATTTTATTTCCACAGATGGGTGGCATTTGGGAGATTTCACCTCTTATTTTGTTTACCTAAATCAAGAAAGAGCCAACACAATGGAGCCTAGCAGAACCCATGTGCACACTCAGGGCCGGCTCCAGGCACCAGCTTAACAAGCAGGTGCTTGGGGCGGCCAAGGGAGAGTGGTGGCATGTGTGGCAATTCGGGGGCAGCAGGTCCCTCGCTCCCTCCAGGAGCGAAGGACCTGCCGCCGAACTGCCGCCGCCGATTGCGGCTTCGTCTTTCCCCCCCCCGCAATTGCCGCCGCCGGTCGCGATTGCGGGCGCGGCTTTTTTTTTTTTTTGCTTGGGGCAGCAGAAATGCTGGAGCCGGCCCTGTGCACACTCAAGCCCCAGTGAGGAGGGAGACAAGCTCAAGATGTCCAGTGGAACTCAGAGAGCACACACAATCATATTTCATACATCTGCACAATCTACCATGAGTGGGTCTCATTTGGCCACTCCTGGAGATTATTTTGTTAGCAGTAACTTCTGTTTCCTCAGGACAATTCTGAAAGACATCAAAAAACCTGAGTGTGTAATAATCCTAGTAATTCTTGAAGGATCTTTGGTGAGGATATGGAGCCTCTGCCAAGCTAGCTTCATATAACTGCATTTCTTTTCATTAAGCTTGCTTTTGACAATATTATCATTCTGATATCCTGGATATGAGGGCACTATTACAAGCACTAGTAAGCTTGGCACACCATAAGGAAGTTGTACATGACATGTATATTCATAGATTTTAAACCTAGAAGGCACCATTATAATCATCCAGTCTGACCTCCTGCATAATATGGGCTACAGAATTTCACCCCGTAATTCCTAGCTACTGTTTGAGCTAGAACATATCCCATTTCTGATGTAAACATTTTCAAGTGATAAAAGAATTCTCCATTACCCTAGGTAAGTGTTTCCAATGGCTAATTACCCTCACCCATTAAAAGTGTGCACCTCATTTCTGATCTGGATATTTTTAGCTTCAACTTCTAGGCATTTGTTATGTTTTTGTCTGCTAGATTAAAATGATCTATACTTACTATAAGAGCTCTCCTTATACAGGTACTTACAGACCCGGGACAAACCACCTCTTAACTTTCTCTTGGATAAGCCTAAGCATTTTAAGTATAAGGCAGATTTTCCAGACTTAAAAACATTCTTCTAGCTCAGGGGTTCTCAGACTTTTGTACTGGTGACCCCTTTCACATAGCAAGCCTCTGAGTGTGACCTCCCTTATAAATTAAAAACATTTTTTATATATTTAACATCATTATAAATGCTGGAGGCAAAGTGGGGTATGAGATGGAGGCTGACAGTTTGCAACCCCCCATGTAATAACCTCATGACCTCCTGAGGGGTCCTGACCCCCAGTTTGAGAACCCCTGTTCTAGCTGTCTTCCAAACCCTTTCTAATTTTTCAACATCCGTTTTAAAATGTGGGCTCCAGAAACTAGACACACCAGTCCTGTATACAGAGGAAATTCTACTTATGATGCTGGACTGCCAGATGCCAGCTCTTGCCCAGACTGCAGGCAAAAGCTAAGAACTGACAAACTGATAGCTGGAGACCAGAGCAGTTCACCTGTATGTTAGTTTTGCTCAAAATAGGTATTAGTCTTATAAGAATGTATTTAGTGTTTAGAATCTATGAAATGCTTGAATTGCTGCATGCATTATTCTCACTTGCAATGCCTGTATTCATTCTGATAACAAAATATGTAAGTTTTGCTTTATAACTTTGAAAATATTTGCTCTGAACTTGTGAATTCAGGCAGGGCAATTGCCCCCATCCCCCACCCGAGCCCATCCAAGACTAACAAAATCAGATGGGTCATCAAGGACCATCACGATACAAAGGATTGGTTAATGGCCCTCTCCCACCTGGGAAATGCTATGTGAAAGGAAGTGTGGGTTTGAAAGCTGAAGAAAGGAAATAAACAAAGCCACAGGGAATTTTTCCATCTTTTTGGCTCTTTGAACACTGAAGGGCCAGAGACTCTAAACTGAAGCCAGAGATTCACAGGGGCTGCTTCCTGGGTCTGCCCTGAAAGGCACTTGGAATAGACGGATCACTATAACTCTGTCACTCTTAGGATTTAGATGGCAACTCATTTGTATGTATATATTTGCTGGCTTTAACCTATAAATAACTTTCTTATTCCTTTTTCCTAGTTAATAAACCTTTAGATAGGTTATTACAGGATTGGCTTCAGATTTGGTCTTTGGTGTAAGTTCTAGGTACCAAATGATATGGGGGTAAGTGACAGGTCTCTGGGGACTGAAAGCAACCTGAATGTGGTGCGATTTGTGGTGTAAGTGACCATTTATCACTGTCCAGTTTTTCTGGGTCACAAGATAGTTGGGAGCATGTAATGGGACTGTCTGTGACTTCATGGTAGGACTGGTATAATGATCCAGGAGTTCACAGTTGTTATTGACCTCATGAAATCCAATTATAGAACACACCACCACTTTGGCGTGTCTGTCCTGTTTTTGACAGTCTGCCGCGAGGTAGACACTCATGGTCGTGAGCCACTCCAGACAGTATGACACTGCTGTCCTGTTCAATATTCCCATTTAGTCCTCTTCAGAGTCATTGCTTTTCAGGAAACAGTCTCCTATCCTCTAAATATGGCCTACATTCTTTGTAAGTCTGTTTCTCTTTGTACTGGCCCACCTTGTTCTGTAACATGGACTTGAGTTACTGTATACTGGCATATAAGGCTGTATCCTGTGTATTTGGAAAAAATTATAAAAGACACCTACACAGCAACTAGACACCCATGGCTGTCATGTGCCAGCCGACCTGGGCTCACAGGATTCAGGATGCATGGCTGTTCCATTGCTGTGTAGAGGTCTGGGTTCGGGCTGGAGCACAAGATCTGGGACCCCCCCCACTTTGTAGTGTCCTAGATCCTCGGCTCCAGCCCAATCCCAGACGTCTACACTGAATTAAACAGCCCCCCACGCCCAAGTTGGTGGCACAGGCCAACCATGCATGTCTAGTTGCTGTGTAGACATGTCCCTAGTGTCCAAACTTACTCTGATTGACTTCAATGAATAAACTCCCTGTGACCCCATACCATAAAGAGGCTTATTGTAATCTCTACAGAGTTGTCTATTCTTTGTTTGGACAGAGGCTAAATAATAAGTCTAATTATTAGAGCTCAGAAAATGTCAATGTTTAAGCAAAAAATAGCAAACTGAAAACTTCAATTTGGAAATGCCACCATGACGCCTCATAGGAGTTGCAGTTTAGGTGCTTCACGGACCTGTTCTCATCTGTGGACCAGGCTCTCTGGCTGGACTACAACCCCTGTGATCCATCATGCTCTTCCCTCTTGGTGAGCCACTGCAGTGCTGCATGAGATTTCCATGGCTACAGTGTATTTTGGGTGATCAAATCTACCTGAGAGTCTGGCCCTTAGAGGAGAATTGAGGCTTGAGGCACTGACACTACCACTCCTATAAGGCATTGTGGTGGCATATCTAAATCAAAATGTTCAGTTTTCAGCTAAAAAAATTCAGTGTACAGGTGTTCAATTTTTCAACAAAAAGCCAAACTTTTCCTAGAAAACAGTCTCTTTTCATGAAAAATGTTGTATAGTTGAAAACCCAATTTTCTGTTTAAAAAATCAGCTTTGATGGAAAAATTTCAAACACCTCTTACTAATTACTTAATGTGATTTCATAAACCTTAAAGAGACTTTGATAATTTGAAAATATATCAGCTATCACTGATGTTTAAAGAAGATGCCTGTCTGTCCCACTCAGTTTGTTTTCAAGCTTGTAAAAAATATTGAAATTCAAAATTTGGATGAATTTTTTCACCACAACTGGGACAAAATGTTGAAAAAAAGTTTGTCTCTTGTTTTCCAGCTAGCACTGGTTAGTCTGTAAGTGTAGCAATATAGCCAGATAAAGCTGGAAAGCATAATACGGACCCCACATGTCTGTCATGCTTTCACAGTTCCCTGTGCAGTCATGCCAAAGGGCTTGGGGGGGGGGGGGGAGGCGGACATGGAAAGAAGGGTCTGACTGAAGCAGAGGCCCTAAGAAGAAGAGCGTACTCTGTTTCTGCTAGTACTATAGATACAGTAGTGCCTTACAACTTTTTGTTTGTATTTTACACAATTATGTTAAATATACAATATATTTATACAACAGATTTAGGGAAGAACAGAAGGGCCTCTGTTGGCACACCCATCTCACAGTGTTCTGCTCCTTTCAGCTCCAGCGAGAGGGGTAGTTTCTTTGTGGGGGGTGGCTCCATTCTTGGAAACTTGCATTTCCCTTAAGTTGTAGCCCAGTCCATGAGTTGACAGCGAGGCTACTTGAGGCCTCTTGCCCTGGAAGATGGTGGGGGGGGAGGATCCTGGCCAATTCAGGTCTATTGGGATGGTGGACAAGAGGGTTCAGCTGTGTTTTCACCCTGGGAAATTCATTCTCAGTTGCTCCCAGAAGGTTCCAGCTGAGGCGATTCCTCTGCTCCTAAGGGTTAGTTTCCCTCCCTGGCCCATATAGGATGTTATTCAGGAGGGGGGTAAATAGTCTACTTTGAAGTGATTGTTTTGGAACTGGATTTGTTTACACAGCTAATGCACAATAATATTGGTAACTATATTTATTCTCTTCAATATTGTTTTCATTATTCTGGGCAAAATCCTGAAGTTCAGGAAAACACCCATTAATCAAAATGGCAGATTTCTCAAGAAATAACCTATTAAAAATGTAATATGCTCCTCAGGACTTACACATATTCTAAAAGGATTTGGCAAGATCTCTTCCTCCCCCCTCCCCCCGTTATGCTCTAATTGCTCACAACCCAACAAAAATGTGTGTCTGCTATTTGTTAATCTTTTCCTTAAATTAAGAATTACTTTTTAAAGAGGGTAAACTTTGGAAATTAATTCAAAGCAGATGGAAAAGATAGCACGAGAGCAACACCAATAGTCATCAGGTGAACACAACAGCAGACTATTTATTCATTTCAGTTTTACTTGCTATTTAAGAAAAGAATCTCTCTATTCCTTTACTTCTGACTCCTCTGTTGGCTACTCCTCTGATGCTGCCAAGCAACATTGTGAATCTCCATTGTCTGCTTCCAAATCCTGCACAGATGTTTTTGCCTCATGACCACTTGCTGTTGTCACTAGGCTGGCTAGTACCTGTAGTGCTGCCCACTGTTTGGCTTATCCTTTTGGCTTTAATGCCTACTGCTTGTCTGTTTGGCTGTTGCTGTTGCCTGCCCTGATGACACTAGATCCCAAGTGGAAGCTTGCTGCTATCTGCATACTCTTGCTTGACTTGCCCTGGCTCTTTAAAGCTTTGTGTGATGCCCTTAGAAATTCATGTTTGGTTGGCTCTGCCTGCTGCTTACCAATTCTTTCACAGCTAAGTTACCTGCAGTGGTTTTGATAATGCATTACCTGCCCTGTGGTGCTGTAGCACGAATGCTTGGCTGCTTCTATGCAGTCCCAGTTCTGAAGCTGGCCAAGAAACTTTTTGGTCTGTCTTTTGTAGAGTGACTCCAGTACGTAGAACCACAAAAATGTCGGGCTGGGAAGACCTGGAGAAGTCATCAAGTCCAACCCCCTGCACTCTTCCTGACAGGTGTTTGTCCAAACTTGTTTTAAAAGCTTCCATTGATGGGGACTCCATGACCTCCCTTGGAAACCTACTCCAGAGCTCAACTACCCTACAGATAGGGTGACCAGACAGCAAGTGTGAAAAATCGGGACAGGGGGTGGGGGGTAATAGGAGCCTATATAAAAAAAAGACCCCAAAATCGGGACAGTCCCTATAAAATCGGGACATCTGGTCACCCTACCTACAGATAGAAAGTTTCTCCTAATATATAACCCACATAAGCTAAAGGGGGTTTCAAAAGTGTTCAGCTTCTATTAAAGTCAATGAAAATTTTTAAATACTTCAACAGGAGCAGAGTGAGGCCCGTGCAGAGCACTTTCGAAACTCTCTCTGTAGATGTGAAAGCACTTATAAAACCAAACCAAACTTACTGCCTACTTAACTCTAAAGAATGACTTCAAGTTTAGGGCCAGATTTTAAAGGTATTTAGGTATTTAAGTCAGTGGGAGTTAGGTGCCTAGGCACTGTTGAAAATCCCACTAGGCATCTATCTGCATTTTTAGTCACCTAAATACCTTTTTAAAATCTGGCCCTTAGTATATTAATGCTCATTAACTTGCTAACTGCCCTGCCAGCTCTGACCTTCCATACTTCTTATTCTCAGCATTAAGTACAAAAACAACAATCAATTGAGCTTCCTTATATTTGGATTCACAACAATGTGCAAAAAACCAACCCATTCCATCTCACTCAGTGACCTTCAATTTGTAAACTATTAAAATGCAATTCTTCTCTTTTTCATGTCAAACAATCCTAATTACATTCGCTCTTCATATGCAAATCTTGCTATACCTATTAAAACCAAGATGTGCATATGTTAAGTTATGTATGTTGGTTGTCTTTATTTTCATAAGTTTGATTTCTAGTTATATCATTTAGCCTAACCAAAGTTTTTCATAGCACCAGACTATTTTCCGTTTGGGTTGATTCTTATTTTATCCATGTTTATCATTTAATCATCCCTAAATACAATATGAAGTTTCTTTTTTTATTATTATTTTCACTTGTATTTTTTCCAGTTAAAGTAACAGAAAGGAAAATATTTCTATAAAAAATGCTACCAGAACAGTAAACTATGTGTTGCTGAGTATAAATAATTTGGCAATTCTTAGAAAAGTTGCATTCTATGCTTATATTTACAGAGGGACCCTTGGGATACAACCTAACTGCAATGACTAAATTTGAAAGGTTAGTATTATGTCATATTAAGTTGCTAAGTATATGACACCTTAATGGTTCCCTGCTTGCAGGCGTTATCAATAATAGTAATCTAACTGCCAACACTAATTCAAAGAGGCTAGAATTATGTCATACCAAACCGCTCAGTTTACGACATCAGTATAAGTGCTGTATGAATACTGAAATATCAATGTAAGTGACGCTGAAAAGCTCCCAGGAAATCTCATACTCATCTTGCTTTTCTTAAAACTTCGCAAATGTATTGTGTGTGTTACTGCTTTTCTCTGCTTCAGCGACACATGGTCTTCCCAGGACCCCGAAAGTACTTGCTCCCTTCATAAAAAGACTCTTCTCCAAGAACCTGGAAAACAGGATCTCTCTATTGAGAAACACCAGCAAATGAAACTACAGGGACATTCTGAGAACTTCTTTAGAAATAAAGAAACCTTGTGAATTTGGAAACATGTAAAGTATGTATTGTATCTCTTTGCCTTTTAATACTCTATGGCAGTAGTTCCTAACCTTTTTTTAATTTGCAGACCCCTAATAAATTTGGAATGGAGGTGTGGACCCCTTTGGAAATCTGTTTCCGGTATATATATAGTTGAATTCTGTTCAGTCAGTTTTCAGTCTAAGTCTTTAGCTGACCCCTTAGACATAGTCTGAGGACCCCCAGGGGTCTGCAGACCACAGATTGAGAACCACTTCTCTATATCCGTTATTACAATCATTAATTAGATTACAGGTTTTACAGGCTTCAAACCTGTAGAATGGACCGTATGTATTTACATTTAGTACTGTATGACTAAAACATGTAGGTCTATGTAAATTCTGTATAAATCAGAAATTCTAAATTTTGGGGGAAATATGATGAACAAGAACATAAGATTTTAATAGAAAAAAGTAGACTAACCTCTAAGAATTGAAAGTGGAACTCATTTGACGCTAATTGATTCAGATACAAAGGGTGAGCACTGTCGTCAATGGGAAATGAACAGAAATAGGAGAAAAAGCAGTAATCTTTTTGCTATTTTAAGCGCAATACAAACATGACGTTGAAAAACCACCAGGCTCTGTTTTTATGCAGTATTGTTTTAAATTATACTGATATACTACCTTTTTGGTCACAAGACACTTGGCTGAAAGGATTAATTTTCAAAAGGCACTCTAACTGGGCTTCCACATTGAATGTACACAATTGTGTGTGAACATACATGCATCTGTAACTACCAGGAGCAAACATTTAACACTTGTCACTTGTGCATACATAAGTAATAGAAATTGCAGCACCATAACTCACAGGGATCAGGTATAAATTCCAACACTTGGGCACAGTAGTAGTTCTCACTGGTCAAGTGAGTGTGCACGTCATCTGGTATGTGCGTAAGTGAAGGCTCAATTTCTCCAATAAAGCATGTCTGTTGCAAGTGAATTCTGCTCTATGAAAATGCTATTTAGACTGCAGCCCGTGTTCCTTCTGCCAGAGCAAAGTACTTGTGCTGCATCCAGATCAAACCATGCTCTAAATAAACCTTTGCAAAAACAATGTAAAAAGAACCAAATGTTCCTCCCAAAAGCTCAATTTTTTCACTTTTAGGAATATGTATCACATAGGGTTGCCAGGGGTCCGGTTTTTGACCGGAACACCTGGTCAAGAAGGGATCCTGGCGGCTCTATGCAGCACTGCTGACTGGCTGCTAAAAGTCCGGTTTGTGGTGCAGTGGGGCTAAGACAGGCTCCCTGCCTGCCCTGGCTCCATCCGGCTCCCGAACATGGCTGGCATGTCCGGCTCCTAGGCGCACGGGTGACCACAAGGGCTCCATGCGCTGCCTCCACCCCAAGGGCCGGCTCTATAGCTCCCATTGGCCAAGAATTGCAGCCAATGGGAGCTGTGGGGGTGGCATCTGTGGGCGGGGTCAGAGTGCAGAGCCCCCTGTCCTCTCTGCCTAGGAGTTGGACATGCCAGCCACGTCCGGGAGACTCCTGAGGTAAGCGCCGCCTGGCCGGAGCCTGCACCCCGAACCCCCTCCCACACCCCAACCCCCTGCCCCAGGTTGGAACTCCCTCCCTCACTAACTCCCTCCCAGATCCCACATCCCTCACTACTTCCTGCACCCCAATACCCTGACCCAGCCCTGAGCCCCCTCCCACATCCAAACTCCCTCCCGGAGCCTGCATCCTGCACCCACTCCTATACCCCAACCCCATGCCCCAGCCCTGAGCCACCTCCCACACCCCAACCTCCTGCCCCAGAACTTGGCCCCCTCCTGTAGCCCAAATCCCTCATCCCAGCCCCACCCCAGAGCCTGCACCCCCAGGTGGAGCCCTAACACATCCCCCACATCCCAACCCCCTGCCCCAGCCCAGAGCCCCCTCCTGCACCCTGAACCCCTCATTTCTGGCTCCATCCTGGAGCCCGCACCCCCAGCTGAAGCCCTCACCCCCTCCCACATCCCAGCCCCCTGCTACAGTTCAGTGAAAGTGAGTGAGAGTGGAGGAGAACAATCAACGAAGAGAGGGGGATGAAGTGAGTGGGGGCAGGACCTCAGAGAAGGGGCAGGGGTCAAGGCAGGTTTTCAGGTTTGTGCGATTAGAAAGTTGGCACCCTAGCATCACAAGCTGCATGAAATAAATGAGAAACCAAGAACATATTGGCAAAGTAAATTACTGCTCATGATCACATCAGCAGAATAGTCAAAGCTACAATGCAGAAGAAATGCACAGTGTCATGTCAGTCATAATACATCCCTCTGCGGCCTGTGTAAAAGGGTACATTGGAGACACTGGCAACGGCTCAGTGAGGGCTTTGCACTAGCAGAGCTCCACCAGTATCAGGATTCTTCAGCTAAATAATTAACTGCTTCATATTGCTGCCTCCTGCACCAGCTACACTGTGTGGATCATAATACATTGCCAGTCTGCCTCATTTGATACCTGATACTGTGTGTTTGTTACAGTTTGAAGTGACACTCTACAGCATGCCATTATTGTGCTTTCAAAGTGAAACCCAGAACTTGCATGGCAACGTAGAAGCGGCAACACAGTTCCAAGTTGATCTCAGAGCATGCATCGTAGAGGGAATGTCTTGTTTCCCATCTTTCTCAATCCGAAAGTAATCAACATCATTAAGAGAGCAAGCCTGAGTACACCTTACTAGGATCTGTTTCTGAACCACAGGCAATCCTCATCCTTAACCCAGACTGTGACCTTAAACTATGCCAGAAAGCAGAAGGGAGACAAGGCTCAGTCAGTCAATAGAAGCAAACAATTACATAAACTGCTTTAGAGCTCTTCTGCAAATATACTGGAGTTGAAGAAAATGAACACAGTTCCAAGAGAGGTGTGTAAGCATTCTTCCAGGGTAGAAGGATAGTCTTGAGGGTGAGTCACAGAACTTGCAGGAGACCTGGGTGCTATAGATGTATATTTTGCTTTATAGAGCCAGCTGTTCAGCTGGTCTAAACAAGTGTAGTTCAATTAAACTCAAAGGCACTACACTGATTTACACCACATGAGGATTTGGCCCACATTTAATCTATCATGACTATTGCCATGTATCTAAGTACTGCACAAAATAAACATATGAACAAAGAACTAACATGTATTTCTCTCTTTAGTGTTCTAGGGCAAAGGGCTGTATGCTTCCTGTGTGACTTCCTGTGTGACTTTTGGGTCAGACCCTTTTGGGTCAGGCCCTTTTATCTCTTTGTAAACCATTTGCAAACATCTTCATTTCTACTAATGTATATGTTATTCATAAAAAAATCACTGAATAGTTAGTGAACAATTATCAACATAAAGGTTACAGAGGGTCCTATGGCACCTTTAAGACTAACAGAAGTATTGGAGCATAAGCTTTCGTGGGTGAATGCCCACTTC
>NW_020664393.1:43826674-43954369 GCF_002925995.2 Terrapene triunguis | reverse complement strand
GTCTGATGAAGTGGGCATTCACCCACGAAAGCTTATGCTCCAATACTTCTGTTAGTCTTAAAGGTGCCACAGGACCCTCTGTTGCTTTTTACAGATTCAGACTAACACGGCTACCCCTCTGATACTTGACAACATAAAGGTTGTTTTGCAAAAGCTGTTTGCTTTAACTATGCTATTCTTGGAATGTGAGTAGTCGCCTACATCATTATTACAGCTACACAATTGGTGATGAAAACTTTTTAAAGCAATGAATAAAAAACTGACAAACAACATAGAGAACAGCAAACTTCCAGCAAAAATTTCCAGATGGTGATTTATGCTAATAGTTTTGAAATTTCTGGGATTTGCAAACTTTTCCACAAATATCACAGTAGTGCTAGCAGGCCCATTATTATTTTTAAATTGTAAATGTTTTTTTGCAGAATTTTTTGGCTGGTTTTCTACCCTATTATACAGTGGCCAAACTTTAAAAAAAATCAATTACAATATTTTTTGCCAAAATTTTCAATTTTGTCATGAATAAAGTCTCAAAGTTTTGTCCTGGCATGAATCCTAATAGTGTCAAAGAATGGATAATCTGACTCTCCCCGGAACAAACAATAGTGAGCTGTGCTCACTACTATTCTCAAAATATTTGCAAACTTGTTTGATTGGATGAGCTGTAATTTCTAATATGAAATTGTGGCATACTAGCAAATACAAACTTTTTTGACATATGAATCCTTGACAAAAGATTAATTTTTAGAATTAAGTTATATTTCACATTTTATAAAATTATTTGAAAATTAAACGTATTCAGATAAGACAATGTACTGTGACAATAAAAAAGTGGTCTCTATAACTGGATTATTCTAAGTTTACTTAAGTCTGCACACTGAAAACAAAATTTATGTTTATCTATGTAGAATATTGTAATCAATAGATAATTCACACAAACATTGTTTGATCATTATATGCAACAAGTAAGGTTATAAAAAGTCATTAGTGTGGTCAAATAACTCTGCTAATAAGTAGAAATCACTTTCAACCACCACTGATGATCAATATCAATCCAAAAAACTCCAAATATTTCTAAAAATCCTGTGCTAACATTGACAGTTTAATTTTTATTCAACAAGTCTATTTTATTATGAGGTACATTTTTTAAAATCTAAATACAAGATTATATTTCATATCAAAAGCCTCTTCTAATGAACCCTAACAGGCTAAGTTAATGAGGATGCCTATTGTTTATCAATTTGCAATTTCTCCTTGTGTGACTTTTAATGTTATTTTGACAATTAAGTTTATGGCCCCATTCATCATATTAATGGCCTTTCCTGATATGGAGTAAGTCAAAATGGAGATTCTTCCCCATTGCACAGTGCTTCAACATTACTCTACCAATTAAGACAGAATACTCAGAATTTTATGTACAGTTATTGTCAGTTCCTTTGGTTACATCTGGTGTCAAAGACCATCTGCCAATTTCAGAGACTGTCTGCTCTAGGATTTTTTATTTTTTTAATCAGTAATTCCCAGCAGTTGCTGCTCCAGTAATAGTAGCTCTACAGGAACCTGTTCTATAGGCAGTGCTTAGGAATTTGTAGTCACTGTTGTCTAACCTTACTCATAGCAGGACTAGACAGAGTGGTTAAAAATGCCTGAGCAATGGTTGTTCTACAGCTTCCAAAAATGTTATTTCCACCAGATTGGCACTGTTGGAAATTACTGCTTCAAACAATCCTAGTGTAGACTTGAATCATGCATTGGCCTCTATCTTGTGAGCTCCAATACCATGCTTTTATATGCAGTCACAATAGCATATATCATTTTATGGCCCCATGCCATGACATATCCAGGTTTTGAATCATTCTTTTAGAATTTACTCTATGACTTTTCCCCCTAAGTTCTTCTACTCTCATAATAAAAACTGCAAGTACTACAAGTTCTGCAAACAATTAATACATCTAAATCTAAGATTGTTCTATGGTTCAAGTATTTTGCTACCTGCTAAAATATCAGTAGCTTTAGACTAATGTAAAGCTCATCATTTACTTCTGGAAGGTAAGTTTGACACTCCTCATAATGTCCTTTTAAAGCCCTTTGTTTACTTTCCCTCTTCATTGGCTTATCTGTCCATCCAAGCACTTATATTGCACCCATCAATACAGAACCTGAGAGCTTCTACTGTCAGCTAAACTTACAGGTAGTTTATGGCTGCCTTTGCTCTTAGAAAATTGGCATTTTTAGGCTACTAGCTAAATGAATGCTTAGAATATATAGACAGTATTGCTTGACAAACTTCAGAGAACCAAGTGCCTCTAAATCTACTGAAGGAATTACCACAATTAAGTATACAGTGCAGTGGCTGAAGAAGTATGCCTTGGAATGGAAGGACTATGAAAGTAAAACCGTTTTTCACCTACTCATACATTAAAGACAAAAATGTAAATTGATGTGATATTAAGGATGAAATTTTAAATGTGGTAAGTCAGGAAGTAGGAAGTTATGGTTTTCATGGCAACTATAATTCAATCAATCCCCTTTTGCCTACGCAGTATTTGTTTATACCAGTGAAATCTTCGGTGAGCTTAAACACAAGAAGGAAGCTTATAAGTGGAAACTTAGTCAGATGACTAGGAAGGAGTATAAAAATATTGCTCAGGCATGCAGGGGTATAATCAGGAAGGCCAAAACACAACTGGAGTTGCAGCAAGCAACGGATGTGAAGGGTAACAAGAAAGGTTTCTACAGGTATGTTAGCAACAAGAAAAAGGTCAGGGAAAATGTGGGACCCTTAATGAATGGGGAAGGCAGCCTAGTGACCGATGATGTGGAAAAAGCTGAAGTACTCAATGCATTTTTTGCCTCGGTCTTCACAGACAAGGTCAGCTACCACACTGCTGTCCTGGGCAACACAATATGGGGAGGAGGTGAGCAGCCCTCAGTGGTGAAAGAACAGGTTAAGGACTATTTAGAAAAGCTTGACATGCGTCCATGGGTCCAGATCTAATGCATCTGAGCGTGCTGAGGGAATTGGCTGATGTGATTGCAGAGCCATTGGCCATTATCTTTGAAAACTCGTGGCGATTGGGGGAGTTCTCAGACAATTGGAAAAAGGCAAATATATTGCCCATCTTTAAAAAAGGGAAGAAGGAGAATCCGGAGAACTATAGAACCAGCCTCACTTCAGTCCCTGGAAAAATCATGGAGCAGGTCCTCAAGGAATCCATTTTGAAGCACTTGGAGGAGAGGAAGGTGATCAGGAACAATCAACATGGATTCACCAAGGGCAAATCGTGCCTGACTAACCTGATTGCCTTCTATGATGAGATAACTGGCTCTGTGGATATGGGGAAAGCAGTGGACATGATATATCTTGACTTTAGCAAAGCATTTGATACAGTCTCCCATAGTATTCTTGCCAGCAAGTTAAAAAGTATGGACTGGATGAATGGACTATAAGGTGGATAGAAAGCTGGCTAGATTGTCGGGCTCAATGGGTAGTGATCAATGCCTCAATGTCTAGTTGGCAGCCGGTATCAAGCGGAGTGTCCCAGGGGTTGGTCCTGGGGCCGGTTTTGTTCAACATCGTTATTAATGACCTGGATGATGAGATAGATTGCACCCTCAGCAAGTTTGTGGATGACACTAAGCAGGGGGGAGAGGTATATACTTTGGAGGGTAGGGATAGGGTCCAGAGTGACATACACAAATTGGAGGATTGGGCCAAAAGAAAGCTGATGAGGTTCAACAAGGACAAGTGCAGAGTCCTGCACTTAGGAAGGAAGCATCCCATGCACCACTATAGGCTGGGGACCGACAGGATAAGCAGCAGTTCTGCAGAAAAGGACCTGGGATTACAATGGATGAGAAGCTGGATATGAGTCAGCTGTGTGCTCTTGTTGCCAAGAAGGCTAATGGCATATTGGGCTGCATTCGTAGGAGCATTGCCAGCAGATCAAGGGAAGTGATTATTCCCCTCTATTTGGCACTGGTGAGGCCACATCTGGAGTATTGCGTCCAGCTTTGGGGCCCCCACTACAGAAAGGATGTAGACAAATTGGAGAGAGTCCAGTGGAGGGCAACGAAAATTATTAGGGGGCTAGGACACATGACTTATGAGGAGAGGCTGAGGGAACTGGGCTTGTTAGTCTGCAGAAGAGAAGAGTGGGGGGGGGGGGTTTGATAGCAGTCTTCAACTACCTGAAGGGGGGTTCCAAAGAGGATGGAGCTCAGCTGTTCTCAGTGGTGGAAGATGAGAAAACTAGGAGCAATGGTCTCAAGTTGCAGTGGTGGAAGTCTAGTTTGGATATTAGGAAACACTATTTCACTAGGAGGGTGCTGAAGCACAGGAATGGGTTACCTAGGGAGGTGGTGGAATCTCCATCCTTAGAGGTTTTTAAGGCCCGGCTTGACAAAGCCCTGGCTGGGATGATTCAGTTGGTGTTGGTCCTTCTTTGAGCAGGGGGTTGGACTAGATGACCTCCTGAGGTCTGTTCCAAGTCTAATCTTCTATAATTCTCTGATTCTATCATTGTCTCTTGTGTAATTATTATATGTGTATGTATTTATTTGAAGGACTGATGCGATTGCAGATTTGAATACTCTCCTCTATAAGGTCCAATCCTGCAGTCCCTGTTCATTCAAACTCTCACAGACCATGTTATTGTGTGTTCATGTAGTTTTCCTCACCTCAGTACGTGATTAGATTAGTGGGATTGTGTTGTGTGTGAAGAATGCAATTTTCAAACATTTAAAAGGTGCTTGCATGAGCACTTCCATTGACTTCACTTGGATTCAGATGCTGCTATTCAGGTACACACTCCACCATATCATTAAGATTTGCACTAGCCAGACCTTTGTTATATATTGTTCGCGTCATTTCCTCCAAACCTTGGTCTGCAACACATTCTTCCTTGTAAACTTCATAGTGAACGTGGAAATTTAGCATTTTATAACTAAACAATTTCTGCTCAAAAATCATATCCAAACTGTTTTAATAACGTATAAACATGATGTTATCCATGCTGATATCTCAACAAAGGCTGAAATACACCCACCATTTTAGGTTGAGAACAAACATGTGGAATTCATGGCAGGGGGGAAAAAAATTCCCCTATGCACAACAGGACAGTTTAAGAACGGGGAGGAAAGCCTTAAACCCACATTTCTTTACTGTTACGCAATGAAGTGTCTTACACCCTTAACCTTAGTTTAATGTAGATATGATGATTTTTAGTTTACAAAATACTTGATTGAAAACCATGAAACGCTCCCATAATTCAGGCCATTAACACCATAAATGGTAACAGCTCCGTTTCAAAACACAACATCTCATCTGTTTTAAAAACTTTATAAAATAAATAAATAAAAGCAGCCGAAAGAACTAGTGCCATTACTCACTAACAGCCTATTCAATTTCACATCTTCAATTGGAATCATTTTTAAAGTTATAGGAATGTTGCATCTGAAACCACAGAGGCTCAATGTTTTTGCTCTCTTTACTTAAAAGCCCCCAAATAACTATAAAGCAAATTTTATTATGAAACAAAATTAATATTAATTTCTTCTGCGTTGGGACCTCTTGTGTCAAGTTTCATCTTACAGTGGAATTTGATTGAGTTATCAACATTTGAAAAAGTAAATTTATAATAATAATGGAAATGTGGGCATTGCTATAAAGTAGCATATTGAGATATTTTAAAATTGATCTATTTTGAAATGTCTTTAATATACTATATAGAAACAAAGTGATACATACACCATTCTGGAGTGGATTAGTTTTCTCCTTTGCAGGATGAATTCCATTAAACAACATTGATTTATTGTTTTGATATATTTTAAGGGACGGGGCAGGGAAAGAAAAAAAAATAAAATCTCATTTCCAGGCATATAGGACAAATATTAGGACTCCAAGACTGTAAAATATTTTAGAAGTAGCATTCAAATCAGTAAAACACAAGTGCAATTTGCATTCAAGAAAGAGTCCATTGAGCAATATTAAATTGATACTTATTATTATTATTACTAGAAGACTTGCCTAAACAGGAACAATTTACTAAACTATTCATTCATAATCGTGCATACCCGTTCTGAATATTGGGGGTCTGGATAAAGTGGGACTGGGATCAGTACAACTTCAGTCCAGTGCAACGAATCTTTTAAGATCAGGTGATTATAGTGTGGTACTAATCCCACCAAGAGCTCAGGTTTACTCCCTGTACATGCCAAGGGTTAGGGCATGGATCTCTCTCTGCATGTTTTGTTGGATGCTTAGCACATTTTTGTGTGCCTGGAAAAAAATTAAGCTTTTGTTAACATCTAACTGACGGAATCTTCATATTTTGCCAAATCTAGTAGAAGAGACCCCATAAGTAGCATCATGACAGTGGTGGTGCTGGATTTGGATAATGCATGCTGACTTGCATACCAACCTAATACTTAGATTACTCTTCCACACTGACATTTCACAGATGTGCTGTCTGACTTCTGAGGGGAAAAAATGGAATGGTCTGAAATTGCTGAGTTCTTCTCTCTGTGTTTTTGAAAGGTTATCTCCATTTTCAGCCTTCCGACCTTTACTATAACTATTGTGGGCAAGAAAAGGTTCATTTTAAAATCAGGAACAATAAGTTCACCAAGGCTATTTTTTTACCTTGGCATTTCCTACACTAATAACCAATTGCAAATCAACACACGTCAAAATTATATACTTAAGGAACTGAGCAAGACATGCACAATAAAGATGGGTGAGATGACAGCTCGGAGTCTTTTTTATATACGTCCCAAGGTGTATATATTTAGGTGTTTTTCACTTGTACCTTTGTAGGTATTTAAGTAGGTTAACATGGTCCAGTTATGGGCTAGTGGTATCTGAAATCATATAGGAAAAAGTCACACAGAATCAGATTCAGAGCAGATAAAGATTATACCGTATCTGATTTAAACTATGTTAGGTGACGCCTTCTCAGAAGAGACTTCCCTGGCAATTCAACTTTGAAAGAGGAAAGTTAAAGACAATAGGGCTAGAAAACGGATAGAGCAGAGGAAATACTTCCTTGTTGAGTGGATCAAGAATGACTTGGGCAGAAAGAGGATTAGACGAGGAAAGAAGAACGTGGAAAGTTGTGTTCGATTTTTTGCTTTGTCACAGACTCCATGTGTGCTCTTGGCCAAGGTCACTCATTCAATGGAGACCCATAAGACACCACTAGCACAACTCCAGTGTTCACAGCAGCAGAAGACACAGTGTAAATGGGCCGTAGGAGAATTTACCATAGCCCTCTAACCCTGCTCAGAGCACTGTGTGTGTCTGGCCTTGTCTTTGCAGCTAAAAAGGTGCATTTTTCATCCAAGGGTAACTAACATGTGTGAATTATCCCAAGGTAATAATACAGTGAAGACAAGGCCCTTTTTTTTTTTTTTATGACAAGTCAAACTTGCTGAGGGTATAGAGCTGACCTCAGCAAAGTTACCTTGTGTTAAAACTAAAGTGCCTTGTCTTCACTGTATTTTGACCTTGGGATAGCTCACATATTAGTTACCCTAAGATTAAAACACACCTTTCTTAGCCGTGAAGACAAGGCCTCTGTCTCCTCATCTCGAACATGGGAGTAACACCACCCACCTACTTCACAGGACTGTTGTAAAGCATGGATTCGTGTTCCTGAAGCACAATGAGATCCTATTTACATTCAGAGAACTACTGGTGCTCAGTTACTTCAAGATAAATAGAGCTTAAGGCCTCGTCTACACCTGAAACTGCATTTCTCAAACTCTGTGTGTTTACAAACCAGTGTAGAAAGGATTCAGCACACTGTGCAGAAAAGAACACAGAGCTCAACAACATGAGAAAACTGTTACATCTTCCCTGAACGGAGCACTGGTGTCTAGAGAGGGAAACAGAGTGGGCAGTACTTAGGGGCTTACGTGCACTCCATTGATGAAAATCATAAGAGCTCTGCAGCAGCCATATTTTAGGATTTCAGCTGCTCAGGATGCCAACCAAGAAGAGAGGCTCACTCGATTGTGATCAAGTGCTGCACTCAGAAATAACTGAGATTAGGGGCAACTTTGAGGGTCCGTCATTAATGAGCCCACTTCCAAAAGTTCTAAGGCAAAGTTTCACTAACAGCCAGCTGCTTCATGCAGTGTGTTACGAATAACATTTTTGCCAGTGCACAAGCCTGCCAGGCCTCCTTCCCTCATCTTATTTCAATTGATTGGATTGTAAGAGTAACAAAGAACCCACACTCAAAGGCCCTACTGGGTGCTCTGCTATGCCTTCATTAGGACTAAATGAACGGACCCATTGAGCACTCAGTTTGTATGTTTTTGGGTACCTGATGATTACCTATGGGCAATTAGAGACCACTATGCAGTCATCTCTGACATTATCCCTAACAAAATGTAAATGAAACTGCCCTCCTCTTATTCTCTCTCATGTACCATAATCTCAAACTGGCTGCTTCCCAAAAGCATTTTCTAGGCAGAAAGAAAAGCAGGCACATGTGTTTGCAGTTACCATCGCTACTGCTATTTGGTCAGCCAAAAGGTGATGCGCATATTAAGTGCAGTTGTATTTCCTATTATTTTATTTGAATAGTATAGATTAAGCGTATTGCTTACTCTGGCACCACCACATCCCATAGAATTTTACATCCACAGTCCAGACTTACAGGGGAAATTTTAGCCAAACAGCTCCTATTAAAGCCAACGGTAGTAAAGTGGCTGACCACCAGGCAACTCTGAATATGTACATGACAGGGCATTACAGTCATATTACTTTGTCTTTCCATGCAATGACTAAACAACAAAATAAGCTACAAAAGATATAGACTTCCAAATCAGTTCAGCATCAGTTTTGAACTTTCAGTGTAACAGCCCCTTCTACAAATGTTCCATTCAGGCTAAAATTTAGGGAGAATGTTTATGGAGGCAAGCACAAGCTGAGTTTAGTTATTCTGCAAACTATACCCAAGAAGAGCTACAGGATTTAGCTGTGTCCAGCAGCCTGAATAAAAAATTCCTTTTATACTCAGTGCAGCCAAGTCCAGTCTTTGCTTTACTGGGAGGGACACAGCAGAAACAATCTAACTACCGGTAGATCACATATCACAAGAGGAAAAGCAAACTTCTGTATTATAGCCATTCTGATATATGCAAAGCTCTACTGGATCAGCAACAAAACAGTTTACATTATATATATATATATATATTTTGTTTCAAAAAAACAAAGCTTTATAAAACATACAGCTGAGTGCTGCCAGTGTGCTTAGCACTGTACAGTATAAAGAGCAAGACAGGAGTCTTGCCTCAAATTACAGACTGGATTCATAATAAATCAGTGGACCAGAGAAGAGCCAATCTCACAGCAAAAATTTCGCCCCCCTAGAAAAACAGTTTGCATTTTTGGTGGATTATGCGGGCTATGAATTTGTGAGGTACAGTATACCTAGTATATAAACTTGGGGTTTTCTGTAACAATTATATCAATAAGTGGTTGGAAAATTAAACCATTTTTCAGGAAAATGATGTAAAATGTGACCAATTTTTGAGAAAATGTTGTTCAATAAGCTCTAATCAATGCTCCTTTTTTTTAATTTTATGAACACCCTTATTCCCAGTGCCTCATTCAAGTACCTGCATTGGAAGCTGCAGGACTATGGTGGGGGAAGGGGCAGAATGGAGAGAAATCCTCCCCCACCAGAACCAAAGCAGGATGCAAGCCACTTTGCAGAAGCTACTTATCTCAATGTTTGAAATGCTTTGTGGCCCTTTTCAAGGGGAGAGGACAGAGGAATCCTTTTAACCACATATCATGCATCCCAGCCTGCCCAGACCCCACTGCTATCATCACTTTGTGTACTGACAAAGGGAACCATCATATCAGAGCCATCTGTGTGGCCTCCTTAAATGCTGCCCTTCCACTGAACATCAGAACTCAGTCATTTCCACTGCCACAAGGAAACAGGGGAAAACTAACACCCTATTCCTTGTAGGCCTTTAAAACACTGACCTGCATTGAGGGTTGTGCAGAGCCATTGCACCCACAGGGTGTGCAGATACTGCTACCTTGAAGGGATGCTGCCAGCTAGCAATGACCATGTCTGGCTACTGAAGTGGGGAACACTGCTAGCAGTTCTAACCTTACACAAATAGAAAGGCTGGGCCTTTGACCAGCCCTTGCATAGAGGGGTTGGAAAGACTCTTTCTTCCTCTCATGTACTGGCCCAGTGGCTAGTCACATTCTGATCCATAATAAATAACAGCATGTTTTTATTATCAACACCATACACACAGTGCTGTCTTATACATTTCTGAAGTGTAAACTTGATGACTCATCTCCAAGATTCTGCAGTACTATATGTATATAGTCAATGTCACTAGTTTATTGTCCCAGCCACACAGAAAGAAAGAGAAGATGCAAAGGTTTAATTAGGCTGCAGCTTTATTAATGCATCTGGGAACTATCTGACAATAAATCAGGGGTCGGCAACGTTCGGCACGCGGCTCGCCAGGGTAAGCACCCTAGCGGGCCGGGCCAGTTTATTTACCTGCTGACGTGGCAGGTTCAGCTGATCGCGGCCCCCACTCGCCGCGGTTCGCTGTCCCGGGACAATGGGGGCAGCGGGAAGCGGCGCGGGTGAGGGATGTGCTGGCCATGGCTTCCTGCCGTCCCCATTGGCCCGGGACGGCGAACCACGGCCACTGGGGGCCGCGATCGGCCGAACCTGCCGCGTCAGCAGGTAAATAAACTGGCCCGGCCTGCTAGGGTGCTTACCCTGGCAAGCCGTGTGCCAAATGTTGCCGACCCCTGCAATAAATCATACAGTGCAGGTCCATTCTTTCCTTGATCATTTCCACCTATTTGGGAGGGGGACTATCAGCCCTTCTCCCCAGTCCTAGCCCCTGGTTGGGACCCCACCACTATCTTCATATGGGGGTTAAGCAAAGCTGGGGAAAAGGGGGTTGTCTCCCTGCTGTACCAGACATTAGAAGCCCCCCTTCCTCAGCTTCCTTACAGGATGCGTTCCCCTAAATCCCCTTCCAATTCTAGTTTATCAGGGAACTTGACCCCCTAAGGATCGATTACCTGCTCTGGACTCTAGCCACCTGGTAAGTTGTAGCAACTTGAACCTTACCTCCTGATCTACTCAACTGGGTCCCTCAGATGCTGTGAGGAAGGTGACAAAAACCCATGCCGCTCCAGCCAATCTGGCAGTAAGGGAAAAATTCTTTCCCAGTCCTAAAACAAGTGACTAGTGCAATGGCCACAGCAGGCCATAAAACCCAGCCCTACTCTGATCCCATGGGTCAGAGGGTGGGTGCTGCTCTTCTGGGGTAAAAGGAGGCTTTGTCTGATTGGAACACAGTATAAATACCCTTTCTCCCCCAGGTGGCCATTGGTTAGTGACCCATCTGAGCCACTTCCAGTCCACTACTGGCTCAGGTGATAACCCATCCCACCAGTCCTTCCCATCTTAACTCAAAGGAGGAGGAACCCTTAAAGGAGTCCTGACCCCTTTTCTTCCCATTAGTCAGACTAAGTCCTCCTGCATTCAAGATTAAAGGAAGTGTATTTCTAGCAATGCTAGTACATCCTCTTACAGTATTCACATCAAATTTCTCTTATGCTTGCTTATCTGTATCTCATATTTTCTAAAACAGCTATTGTATTAGACTAATAACAATACTGCATTTTAGTGAGTATAATATTAATCCAGGGTAATCACTGTATGTATGGTAATAACAAAAAGCTATAAAGCTTGGGGAAATAATTAACTTCATCGAGAAGAAGCTTTTTTTCTCATTTTATCCTTCAGTGAACATAAAAATGAATTTTATAGATGACGAATGTGCTTGTAAGTAAAATAGTGTAAAAGGATCTTCTCTGCTAACTAAGTTATTGTTTTGCATATTTTATCCACAATTTTATTGCTGAGGATGAGCAATTGTCTTATGCAGTTTTATCAAGTAAATGCTTTTCCTCTGGAGAGAAAGAAGAGAGGAAAAAGACTTTTACTAGATGGTTTTCTTTCCTTGACAGGGATGCACAACAGTGCAGTAGCTAACACCTGGGAAAGCTGGTTTTGAAAGAGTTCTCGCCATTCTAGTCCTAAAATTGAGGGAGGCAAAACAAATTACAATCAGAATGTAAGTGCACACTTTGAGCTGGGTTAATTTGTACGTTATTCAGTCAACAGATTTCAGGTGGTAACAAATCATACATCAGAAATTTTGTTCTGGTATTTCCTGTTGTTAAGAATACAAACTTTATGTCGATATTTCTTTTGCCTCACTTAACAATGAAGGTTTCTATCTCAGGCTTTAATTCATCATTGTGGTTTATGTATGTAGTTATAAAGCCTTCAGTGCTCCTTGGCAATACACTAAATAATATACAAGATGGCAGGGCTGTCTTAAGTAACTCTGCTCTGCAATAGTCTTCTTTTGTACCACACAAACATGTTCGTTTCACATACTGAAAAAAGGTAGTCTTGCACTTAAATTACATTCTAGCCCTGCAATGCTGCACGACTGACATCTGGCAAGCAAAATGTATTCCAATCCTGGTCCATGCCAATGAAATTACTAAACAAATTTTCAGTGTTCCCACTCCCTCCATCCAAATAAACAAACAAACAAACCACCACAACTGCAAAATGATTTGGATTGATTCTGAACTACAGCATTTGACTGTAGAATCTCTTGGAGAAGAGGCTTCACTACTCTTATAGCACCATCTACTGCCCAATGTGGGCAGAAGCATCGGTGACACTCAAAAGGGAGCAGGATGTTGGTGCTCCTGAACAAAGGTAGTTGGAATATGGAAGCCACCATGGAGACATAGGATGGGAGAACAAATGGGAATGATTCAATCTTTTAAGACTTGAAAATAAAGCATGTCTATGGTGAGCACCTATTTTAATATTTTTGGTTCTGAATGCAAAATGTCACAGTGATTAACAATAGATGATTATCCAAGTTCAAACTATGCTCCACTGTGAGTTATGTTTTGTTTTAGCTTACTTAGAATGAAAAAAACATTTGTTTCTCCAGCAGGCTTTTCTATCTATACTTGCCATTTCTGTCACCCGTGATTAAGGACTTCATTAGAATAATACTGTAGGAGCTGTAGAAATGCCACCCAAAGACAGTGAAGTATTTCCTATGCAGTTTCACTAAACAGAAAATGAATGAAGCGGGGGGGGAAAGTACAGTAAGTTTAGTTCAGCTTGAACTGATGGCAAACTAGGGACCACAAATGGTTTTGGAATAAATTCTCCTGCTGGGTAATAACATGAATTTCACTAAATATATAGAACACTTTTAGAAAACAGCTTCCACGTCATCCATAGCTCTTATACAAATTTACATTTCAAAACAAGATAAATTCTCACAGTACAATCATTTCTTCCTTATAACATAATTAGGTGCAATACTATGACATCAGGATTCACAAGAAGTTGCCGAAAACAGCTGTTCACAGTATTGATGCCTGGAAAATACACAGTACTGAATAAGAGTCCAAAAGTAACCATTGCAAAACAAAAACACACACACATGCGCGCACACACATACATACCATGCACTTCACTTGATACAACAGTTTTTCTGCTATATGAATCTCATGGACTAACTGAACAGGTTACCTATGTACCATATAGTGTATTTGCTTACTCATATTGTATGGTACATATTATATTTTATTGTTTATTACATTCTAATTAAACATGGTCAGCCTTGGTTCAAAGCAATATTTTTTCACATACACTGCAATCCTATAAGTGAAACTAGCATTCAGTACCAAGGAAAGCACAATGCCTTGTATTTCGAGTGTGTTGATATTTTCATGTTGTCTTTCAGTGTATTAATTTCTATGACAACAGCTGTGATTCTCTCCCTATTAGTTACAATACTAGTTCACATCTGGAATCCCATCACTTCGTTCTCAGAGAATTTAGCTCTGAGGGAGACATCAGTTCAAGCATTACAACTCAGGAACAAAGGACCATTTATCAGGGACACAGTTGGAAAAGGGGAAACTGAGGGCCAGAAAGCAATCAATTTCAGTGGATTTGGTCCAAACAAAATCAGATAGTTGAACATTATACGAAAATGACATTATACTTTGTTTCCAAATTTCACTTAGCCTTTTAACAAGGAACACTATTGGATGAGATAGGGAACAGTATGAAAAAATGCTGCTGAAAAGAACCAGGAAAGGACATGGTTTCTAAATAAAAGTCATTTTTAAAATGGCTCCTACTTTTAACAACCTTAAAAGCGCTACAAAGCTACTGTGCCTTGGCTTCCAATGTTGGTACATTAAATCCTCTGTCTAATCACCTCATTATTTAATAACACCATTCTGCTCAAAAGACTTGGCTTTCTGACAATGGCATATGAATGAGGGTGAAACATACATGAATAAAATATGAAACCAAATCTAAGGAGATCCAAGATGAAATGTGTATTTGTAACCAAGATTTAAAAGTTTATAGTGAAAGAATATTGCTTCTTGGGTACTGTTTTCTATACCACTGGAATTTGAAATGATTAACACACCTTTCCTCACATTGATCAGATGACATGTCATTGTTGTATATGTAAGACAATTATTATCTAATAAATAGAAAATAAGACTAATACATACACCTAGCAAGGCAATTTGGGGCTTCCTAGATAAAACAATGGGATTACACAAGGGTTAAATCTGAATCATGAGTTGTTATATTATATAGGACTGAAGCAACTTAATTCAAGTAAAGATTTCTTCAGGTTTTTTTTATTACATTTTTCAGTGCTAAACAAATAGTAAGAAGACAGGAGGTTAGTTGGGCTAAACAACAACTAAAAAAATGGCTCTTTGACTGTGGGGTTGAATTTAGATGCTATGTCCTACTATGCAGAGCTTGCAGTCTATACAAACCAGACAAAATGTAGTCAGTGCACAGTGGAATCTCAAAGACAATACTTTATTTCTGACTCAATTTTGGTATGTGCATCACAGAACAAATGAATGTTTAGAAGGGACGTGAAGGACTGGTAGTGGCTTGATGGAATGGAAGTAGGAGGGTACTCCAGGAAAATAAACATGGAAATTTCCTACCTTTCTTCAAGCAGTCTATACTCACCATAGAGTGTCCAAATACAACCTTTCCCAGGTTTGAATTTTTATCACTGGTTCACAAAACTGAGTATAAGCCTTCTACCTATTATTAGATTTTCCCTGTAGAATCGCCTCTGTCCCAGTAACAGTTCCTTTTCTGCCAGAGGGGCATTCCACACCCCCTAATATCTTCTGGTTGGAGCTAACAAGATCCATCGGCCATTATGAGTCAATAGCAATTACCACTTCTAGATTCTATCACTTGAGTTTACGGTGCCTCAACAAAGAAGCTCTACAATTTTTATGCAAGGTCCTCAAAAAGGAAACCCAAAGGAAAGCTGTGAAAGGACTTGGGGGGATATAGGGCATGCATCAACTCTCCAGTGAGAGGGCTTTACAGTAGGTTTAAAAGGGGGCGGGTGACAAAAAAGCCAGCATAGAAAAGGTAAACTTAACAAAGGGTTCGATGTTGTCGGAAGACATGGAAAATTACACATCCTGGTCATGACAGCCTGTGACGCTCTGTACCTCAGGGGAACACCCTGCACCCCCGTGTTCATCCTTATAATATGATTGTGTGGTATCCAATGCAAAGTTTGTCATCTCGGGTGTCTTCGGAAGGCTCATGATGCACTGAATATTGTTGTTATAGTAATATTATAGTAATAGTTGTTATAGTAATGTTATAGGTTGTAATTTCATGTATATAGTTGTGAGGCTGAAAATGTGTCCTCATGGCTTAAAACAAGCCCAAACAAAAACTCTCCAAGAGCAGAGGGGCAGTTCACACCTCATCAGGACATGTATGGGACAAACCCACCCCAGCCTCACAGGAACAAAGGACACTGGCCTAGGCAGCAGCAAAGGATCAGTTGGACGCTCAAGTGAGTCACTCCCCTTCCTTTTGTCAGTTTGGGATACAATGCTCACCTGACTCTGAATGGGGGGGGGGGCAAAGCCAAGAGGGAAGAAAGGACATTAAAAAGGGAGAGGTGTTTGCCATGCTCTTCCTCTCTCTTCCACCTCCATCTACAGACATCACCACCAAGCAACTGAAGCGCTGATCAAAGGGGAGAGCATGGCTGAAGGGCAACCAGACAGCCAGTGATGAGAAGCATCTAAGTTTGTAAGGGTACTGAAAGTGTTAAGATCAGCTTAGAATGCATTTTGCTTTTATTTCATTTGACCAAATCGGACTTCTTGTGTTTTGACTTATAATCACTTAAAATCTATCCTAGTAGTTAATAAATTTGTTTATTCTACCTGAAGCAGTGTGTTTGCTTTGAAGTGTGTCAGAGACTCCCCTTGGGATAACAGGCCTGGTACATATCAATTTCTTTATTAAATTGATGAACTCATATAAGCTTGCAGCATCCAGTTGGCATAACTGGATGCTGCAAGACAGAGGCTCCTAGGGTTGTGTCTGGGACCAGAGATATTGGCTAGTGTCATTCGGTTGCATAATTCAAGGAGCAGTTTACATGCCAGAGGCTGTGCATCTACAGCCCGGGAGTGGGGGATCTCACAGCAGAGCAGGATAAGGCTGGCTCCCAGAGTCAAGGATTGGAGTGACCTAGCAGATCACTGGTCCAGATTACACCAGGGGAATGTCACACAGCCCCATAGGGGTCAGTCCTGGGTCCAGTATTATTCAATATTTTCATTAACAATTTGGATAATGGAGTGGAGAGTATGCTTACTAAATGTGCCAATGATTAGGGCCCTACCAAATTCATGGTCATGAAAAACACGTCACACACCGTGAAATCTGGTCTCCCCCCATGAAAACTGGTCTTATGTGTGCTTTTACCCTATATTATACAGATTTCACGAGGGAGACCAGCATTTCCAAAATTGGGTGTCCTGATCCAAAAAGCAGTTGCCGGGGGTCGCAAGATTATTTTATTCGGGTCACAGTATTGCCACCTTTACTTCTGCACTGCTTTCAGAGCTGGGCAGCCAGAAAGTGGTGGCTGTTGGCCAGGCGCCCAGCTCTGAAGGCAGCATTCCACCAGCAGCAGCATAGAAGTAAGGGTGGCTATACCATACCAGGCCACCCTTACTTCTGCGCTGTTGCTGGCAGCGGCTTTGCCTTCAGAGCTGGGCTCCCAGCCAGCAGCCAGTGCCCTCCAGCTGCCCAGCGATGAAGGCAGCACCGCCACCAGCAGCAGTGCAGAAATAAGGGTAGCAGTATTGCAACCCACCCTACAATAACCTTGTGACCCCCTTCCCCCCCTCCCCACACATATCTCCTTTTTGGGTCAGGAGTCTTACAATTACAATGCCATGAGATTTCAGATTTAAATAGCTGAAATCATGAAATTTAAGATTTTTTAAATCCTATGACCGTGAAATTGACCACAATGGACCATGAATTTGGTAGGGCCCTACCAACGATACCAGGTTTTAAGGATTATAATTTAAAATGACCTTGACAAACTGGAGAATTAGTCTGAAATCAACAACATAACGTTCAATAAAGATAAGTTCAAAATACTTAGCCAGTTAAGAAGGAAAAAAAAATCAAATGCACAACTACAAAATGGGGAATAACTGGCTAGGTGGTAATGATGCTAAAAGGATCTCTTGGTTGCAATGGATCACAACTGAATCTGTTCATGTTGAGGCACATTGTGTTCTAGTATAGAAAAAAATATTTGGGATGGGCCTGTGGGTGTATTTCTCTAAAAAATTAAATTTTGAATGTTTCTTTCAAACCCTGGCTTTGGTGTGTGTGTGGGGGCGGGGAGGCATACAGGGTTTACCTTCCTCTAGCATAAGCAGTGGGTCCTGTCACCAAACACCATCAATCCTTTGGAGGCCCAGAGCCATTTGCATAGAGGCCCTGTGCATTTACTTTGTCTCCTGGCTGCCTACAGCTTTCCCTTGGCATTCTTCTCAGCAACTGGGCACCACTACCCTCTGCTCCCTCCTAGTACTGATAGCAATGAGAGCAGGACCAGGACAAAGAGTGCACTTTGCATGTTTTGCAAGGATGACAGAGCTTCTTCAGCAGAGTGAATTCCCTAGGAGTGGTTTGTGATAGATTGGACCCCCCTTTTCAGGGTGCCACCTGATGTGTGGGGTCCCACTGAGACCACCTGTTCCACCGGCCTGGGCTTCCTCACCCTGTTCTTGCTGTGTCAGGCCCTCAAGCCATCTCTAGCACACACACGGGTAAGGCCACACTGAGTTACAGACACAGACTGAAATCAGCTCTGTGTTGGAGGATTTGGCTCGGGGAATTTACCCAGCACTCAGGTGCACACCTCCTTTGGGGGTGTAAACCCAAAATAATATTGTCCTGTGCTGTATAGAGAGATCCGTACCACACAAGCTCATAAAAATCCCCCTTCCCTTAATGTGGAGGGAGATATGCACAGCTTCCCCCCTACCCCCAATATGAATTGCACAGACTGGGTTTTGGAATAAACAAAAACAAGTTTATTAACTACAAAAGGTAAATTTTAAGTGATTATAAGGGATAGCAAACAGAACCAAGCAGATTACTGAGCAATAAAACAAAACACTCAACCTAAGCTTAATTCACTAAAGAAACAGGTTAGAAATAGTAATTTCTCACCCTAAATTTTGTTTTAGGCAGGTTGCATAGTTTCTGCAGCCTAGCTTTTCTTTTATTTCTATTCACAGGTTAGACCCCTGTCTCAGCCTGGACTCAGCCCTTTTCTTTTCCCAGCTTAGTTCCTTTGTTTCTTCTGGTGCTTTCAGCAGTCTTCCTTCTTGGGTGGGGAGGCAGCGGAGAAGAGCCTTGATTGACTCACTTCCCAGCCTTAAATAGGATGTACATAAGGTGGGAATCCTTTGTTTCCAGTGCAAAAATACCAGTAGTGTCCAAGGTAGTACTCCCTACCAGATGACATTAGCACATGACCATGCAGTGTTAAAGCAACCATGAGACAAGGTTTATTTGTAACATCCACAGGAAGGAACTCCAGGAAGACTAGAGATCAGCATCTTCAAAGACCCATTGTCTTTCCTAATGGCTTATCCAGGCTGATTACATACTGTCTGGTGGGCGTTTCCCAGGTGTAACCACAGTTGTAATTGTTACATAGTCAATATTCCTAACTTCAGATACAGAAATGATAGATGTATACAAATAGGATAATCATATTCAGTAATGCATAACCTTGCCAATGATACCTTGCATGACTCACCTTGCATAAAACAATCTTAGTTATGCCATATTTATAGCATAACAATATTTTTAGGAAGAATATGGGATGTAACATCACAGGGTTGTGTCTGAGTCATCAAGAATTCCCTTACAGTCCATAGAGGCAGGTAAATACCTAGAATTTAGCTCCGGAGAAGCATGTTTCTGCTTAGGCTACATATCTTCTCCCAGTGTAAACCCAGTGGCAGCAATAGTTAAATAATGATGCATAGGAACCGTTCTGATGCATAAGCCTGAAAAGAATTATGATCCTTCTCCCAGAGGTGAATCAGCTCTGCTAAGGTAACAGTAGTAAATGTTTTTGTCACTATACTAAGCAAGTATGACTGATTAAACTCAAAGGATAGTCTGCTGAGTATGAAGGTGCTATTGTTTTATATACTCATTATCCAGGATAGAACTGCACTTCAAGGAAACAAGGGGTCAAAAATATCTCAACAGTTATGTCCTGAAGTGAACTGATGGCTTCATGTAAGCTGCGGATATGTGTTTATGGTTCCTTCAGTTGCCCAGTCAGGTTAAATATTTCAATTCCCATCCATTTTTAACATCGTATATTGCTCCAGTTCTTTATGAAATAAAGTGGTTTACAATTATGTTAAGCACAGGATCCAGTACTTTTACTGTCTTCAAAGATCCTCCATATCCCTGCACCTAATATTGCTGAAATAATGCAAACAATCTATCATTTAGAACTTCTGCCAAATTTGACTACCTCTGTGTGCTACAGCCTCTCATAATTCACAGCTGCCTTTGAACAACATGTGTTAATTTCTCCACTCATCCTCTGTAGCACCCTTCCTACTGCTGTTAATCAGACCATTTTGTTTTCTATTTTAAATCTGCTATAAAACCTCCCTCTCCACCCCCAATGCATATGGTATGGTATTCTTTACTGCAATGTTCTTTACTGAATTTACAGCATTATTTATTATTAACATTCTCTTCCTCCATTATTACATATATTGTGAAATTTATGAGGGAAAGGGAACAAAGCTCACTTCTCCTTCTCCACAGGCTAAATGGCCAAAGAGGAATCAAAGTGTATTTCATACAGTATATAGGGAATCAAGTGACAAGCTTCCCAGAGCATAAAGGAGGACTACAACTTAAAATGTGGCACGATTCAAGCTTAGCCAGATCTCTGGTGGTAGTAAAGAGCTCTGTGCTGAGAGCCTGCCATTGGCCTATGTATACTCAGATATAGGTCATTTCAGTGCCCCAATATAATGCACCTGATTAGAAGATGAAATGATATAGTTTAGACATCATCAGCATATTAATGGCACTATCGCCCATAGAATCTCCTTATCCCCCAGAGGCTTCATGTTGAACAGGAGAGATTACAAAATTGAGCCCCAGGAAATTCAACAGGCAAGTGTCTTCAAAGAGGAGGAAAAACTGCTCATCACAACCCTCTGGAATCTGAGAGGAGACAGTGAAACCAGCTTAACACGACTATCCACATCTGCTAGATCCTCTAGGTGGGTCATGATCAATAGTATATCCAAGGCCACCAAAAATGTAACATCTACTTCATTAGGCTACTAGAATTGGCCCATGATCCATTGGCTAGAATTGGCCTATATATAACCATGGACACCTTAACAACCACAGAACAAAATCCTCCTTTCTGTTTCACACTTTGGATCTCATTTTCAGTGTTGATTTCTATTGTGTATTCTGCACTTACGGGCAGATATTTTCAAAGCTCTGTGAGGGATTTAGCCCCACAACTCCCATTGAAATAAGGAGGAGTTGTGGGGCTAAATCCTCTAGCCATCCATGACGATGTCATTGTGCATGAGAGTGCTGCAGCATGGAAAGTAAATAATAATTTTGCTAAGGTGCCCTCCATACAAATAACTGTCCTGGTGCACTTTTCAATAAAGAAAAACAAATCCAAATATCTAAATTCTTGGGGCATACATTATTTCTGCAGATCTTGAAATACAAATAACCATCCATCTATTTTTGGAAACAGTTAAAGAAGTTGAAGTAGTTGGGAAATACTTGTGTACTTAAAATACTGAGTGCATATAAATGTTTGGTGTATTACACATGCAGTAGGTTACAACCTTTTCATTTTTCTACTTTGGCTTTAGAAATCCAAGTTAACAGAACATACACTCTACACATGCTACCTTTTACAGACAGCTCCAGCTTGTAACAAAAATAGAGAAAACAGCAGCAATTTACTCTGACTTGCTCCTAGAAAAATACAACTAATTGCCCCTTTTGCACACTACCAATTTAACATCTTCAAAAGGTCTATCTTTCTTTAAGTTCACCTCTCTTCCCACCCTACATCTCATATGCGCGCACACCTGCACAGCCTGCTTGTTGGGCCTAACAATTTATTTCTATATTGCAGCATACAACTTTACTGTAAAAGGGAGCACCCCCTCCAACACACACACACTCACTCTCTCTTCTCCCTCCACACCCCCTGCTCTCAGAATGTCCTCCTGAAATATGTTCAGATCAAGAAGTACTGATGTGCAGCAGCTCAGTAGAGATTCACATCTTAAATGTAAACCAAAACAAGAAGGTATGAAAAACCAAAGCCATAAGGTACATTCAGCTTTTTCTAACATCTGTTCTGTCCAAACATGATGATTTCTTTCTTTTTAAAAATATTGCTTGTTAGTTTGAACTGGGTGCATTTTTCTTGTAAATATTTAGCTTACCAGTATGCTAATAACATCACATTAATGTTTATTTCAGCTGCGAGAATTTTTCTCTCTGAAAGGGGGAGGCCATTGTGGGGATGATGGGAAGGTAGATTGAACTGATCTCCAATGCAAGTGAGAACAAAGGCTCTCCTTTCATATGGGAAGCAAACCATATATGGGTCAAAACTCACCATATATACTGGGCCCTGCCCATCATTAATTGGTAGTCACAGCAGGAGACTTACTGGGGATTACTTCTGTTTGGGTTTAAATTTTGGGACCTTCGCCAATGAAGTAGTTGAATGAAGTGTGCTACAAAGCTAATGTGTCTTGTAATAAATCTGTGACCTTTCCCATAGAACATTGCTGCATATTTATTATTTTAGTTTGTCTTATGGCAAAGTCCCATTTTAAAATTTGAATTAATTTCATCCCTCACCCGCCCCAAAAATAGCACAATAAACTGTCACAGACTTCATGGGCCAAATATCCCTATTTAGAGGGAATCCTCCCTGTCTATATCGTTAGCAAAAAGAATGCTCTCATTTCCTTCGCTTGTAGTCTGCAAATCCTATTTCTACCACATTTTTTTTTTGGTTTACACTAGAGCTGGCTGGTCAAGATAATACAATATTTCAAATTTTCTACAAAATTCAATCATTGACCAAAATACAAAAATTGAAAATTGATTTTTTTTAGCCAGCTCTAATGTATACATTTTTAAGTGTCCACCTCTGTAGTATATAGGTGTTAAATACATTTAATAAGATTATGGAGTCACACAATTTTATGACATTGTACAGAAAAATTAAAAGTGTGTAGCCACCTTGGATCCAACCATGTTCAGCGAGGCTAAAAATTCCTTAGCTGAAGATTAAGCCCAACGTTGCAGCCTCAAGTTGTTTACAAGTGCCAGACTATAGCCATCCTCTCTGTCTGTGCACAAAGGTTAGGAGGAAAGGCAGAATGAATGTTTCCTCTCCCTGAACATCTACCTTCCCCACCACCAAGCACAACAGGGGCTGCTCACAAATACAGTCCCTGTACTGTAGGACTGATCACATCTAGCAATATTAGCTACCACAGAAAGGGAGGGCTAGGGAGGACTGGGGGGCTGTGTCCCTGCCTCACCCATCCACTGACTAGTTTAGCTAGAAAGCCATAGAGGGGCACACATGCTGCATCCCGAAGGGGTAAAGCACTGGCTGATCTTTTCTGTGCACCATGGAGATGCGGGAAGCATGGCTCCCTGAGGCAAGTTAACTCCTAGATCTTCCATTGGAGTGGTTCAGCTTCACACCAAATCTAGCATCTCCTTTCAGGCACAATTGAGCCCGAAATTAGACCGATAATGTCAGACAAATGATGACTGACACTGGGGAAGAGGGAGACAACAGGAAACGGAAAACTTGTCAAGATCTAATGTTGCAATTTCAGAGGTTTCCTTCTTGCATGTACAATTTGGATATTTGCTTTTTCTTTTGTCTAATATAATCATTGGTGACAGAGGCTGTGGATTGCACTAGAGTAGAGATTGGTGACAGAAGGCCAGCCAAAAGAAGTGAATGTTAGAAATGGTTTGAAGGAGGAAAGGGGTGGCTCCTGGCACACAGAAGGAGGAAGAGGGAGGCTGTACTTAGTACAGTGGGCATCATGAAGTCCCGCATGGAAGGTTACAAAGGAATAGTCAGGCAAGAGGAGTGAGTTGAGCAAGCATAAAGCATGAACAGGGAAGCAGGAGAAGATGAAATCTGAAATGCAGACTGCACCAGAGCTATTTAAAGATCTGGAGGTGAGGATGATGATTGAGACTTGAAGTTAAGATCTGCAGGAATGAATGGAGCCAGTAAAGTGTCTTGAGGAGGGAGAGAAAAACGGATGAAGTAGTAGAAGGAGGTGATGATTTTACCGTCAGCTTTGTGTCTGTTGATTAAAGCGGATTTTTTTCCCCTTCCTAGGGGATTTACAGTTAAAAATGTGTAAAGGAAATTGAAAAGAAGTTGCATTTGCAGGCATTAAAATTAATAGCTGCAAACCTGACATCTTTCATATGCATTATTATGTGGTTTAAACACATTCAACATCTTTGCAAAAAGTTTTAATGAACAGACTTTATTCAGTAAAACTGACTTTTTAAAATAGGAATCTTAAGTAACGTAAATGGAAAAACTGCAATGGAAAAGCCAGATTTACAACCACTTCATTTTACTAGCTGCAAACCCTTCTTATCAATTGTACTCTTTCAGTTAAATCAGCTGGTGCAGTATCTCAATAGAAAAAAAACTAGAGCTCTAGGTTATGCTAAATTTGTGTTGAAAGTATTATATGTCTTGCATGATGAAATCCCCAGGAGGTACTTGGATATCCAGTGCTTAAAAATGCTTGGCTAGAGGCTGAGAGCTGTTATAAGACAGAAGGGCATTTTTTTAAAAAAGGGGAAAGCCATACAAAATGGAAACATTTGGAGATATAAAGGGAAACAGTTACTTACCAGTTTATAAAATCTGGATTGGAAGAGGGAGAGATTTCAGTGACAATAGAGAATTTTCATCCTTTTCTAAAATCAGGGGTTGAAAAGGGAGCAGATTCTCCAAAAAAATAATTATAAAATGCTTTATTCAGTGCACAAGAAGTATATATGTTTTTAACATATTTCTATTTCTTTTTATCCCAACATGGTATAGAGCAGCACCATATGAAATTCTTCACGGAAAAAAATTATTTTGACAGGAGCACTTTCAGCTCATTTCAAATGCTATATTCTGCTGCCACCTTCTATGTTTCACAAGTGCCAGAAAGGGACTGAGAGACTCATTTTGCAAACATATTGCATTGGAATGACCTGGCCATCAAACAGGGATTAAAACTGACCAAAGACAGCAGTACTGATTCCAAGTTGTACAGAGTGGCACTGACTGTAAGGGGACATCAGATAATTTAGATCCCATATCAAAATCCTACTAATTTATTTAACGGCCCAGATGCAGAAAGGTGTCTAGTGGGATTTTCTAAAGCTCCTAGGGAGGACTCCACAAAACTCCCACCAAACCCTGTAGGCACCTAAACTCACTTGGCACCTATGTTTTTCACCATAAAAGTTCCCTATGTGCTTAAGTTTCTGCCTCTGAGCACATATGTTCCGCTGCCTCACTTGTCTGGATGCCTATCTCCTGCCTGAGCCCCAGATCCACCATCCATGGGAAGAAAGGCATTCAGCCTTTTTGCATGCAGGGATCTGATCTAGTAGGTGCCCCTCTGAGCTCACCTACCAGATTCAGTCACATTCAAAATCAGGAAGAGAAGGAAGAACAAGTGGTGGTGCCCCTGGCTATCTTAGAACTTTTAGCCAGCAGTTAGAGAACTCTGAGAGGAGGGAGACCTCTGTTCAAATCCTCCCACCTCTCAGGAGAGTTCTCTAGCCACTGGGCTAAAAGTTATAAGGTGGGCCTCGCCACCACCACTTCCTCTGCCCACATTTTGAGGAGTGAAGCAGCCACCTAACTCATTTCCTATAAGAAGCTGCTTAGACACCTAAGCTACCTAACTTCATTTGTTTCCCATTTGTGGATCGCTGAGTGGAGATTGGCCCCTAAGTCCAGGCTGCCCGGAGCTGCCTAACTCCAAGAGAGAGCAGGGCTTAGCACACATCCCTTTGGTCAGCATCTCCCATTGGCTAGTTTAGGCACCTCCCTGCCTAATGTGCTGGCTTGTGTGGATCACATTCTTAGGCCCCATCTCTCCCCATTTATTGTATAGGGAGTCTAAGTGCCTAAGTTGGCTCTTGGGATCACAGTCTTGCTACAGGATTTTCTGTACATGTAAAAGTTGGGCATTGTGACACACAACACTGTAATGCTTAAGACCCATTGTGGATGCCACCTTAGGTACCTATCCACATCTTTAGGCACCTAAATACTTGTAAAAGCTGGGCTTTAGAGTCCAACCCTGGAATGTGGTCAATGAGCTGGATCCATGTGACCATGCAGATTACCAGTGATTTCAGAAGAACTTTCCATGTGTCGGCTCTAGCAGAATTCATTGCATCCTTAGGCCTCAACCAGGAAATAAAATAAAACAAAGTAAAACAGATTAATCCATATGTTTGGTTTACTTTTGGAAGACAGGGAGGGGACTTACAAATGTGTGGGACAATTACAGATTTAAAATTCAACTTTAAACTGTACACACACTAACATAGGCCTCAGCTCTCCTGTGAACGTACTCCCCTCCCTCTCACTTCCCAGAGCTCTTCCCACTCACAGGCTCCCAAACCCCCACTCATCCCTCCTCTACCCCAAACCCCTACAGGCTCCAGCAGCTGCCCCCTACCTCCGGCCTGCCCCGTCTTTTGAAGGGGACTGGGCTGAGCTCATACATCCATTAGGTCCCCATTCCGACACTGTTGTGGGAGGGTAAGATTGCTGCTGCCCAGCTCAGAAATGGGGCTGACTTGGTTGTGCTGTGCCTGGCCCGTTCAGAACGCCCAGACACACACCAATACTTTAGTCTGCTGCTACCACAGCAGCAGCACAAGTGGCCTCTAGTGGACCATGGGTAAACTAGAGGAGGCTCAGGCAAAATTCCAGAGCTGCCTGTGTTTTATTGCAAAATCGCAAGAGCCCCTCAATACCCCGACACGACCATATCACATGCCTTTTCAATGCTGCCATTGTGGCACCATAGTACACAATAGGAAGACTCATATCATGCCTCCATTGTGATGCTGTAGGGCAGGGTTTTCAAACCCACCCAGCACTGGCCCAACAGTGGTCCTATGGAAGTCAAGAGTACATCGCCAATTGTTGTCAGCTAGGAGCAAAACCAGGTCAGTGCTGAGCATTTTGAAAATGTCACCCATGGTCAATAGGACTGTTCTTATGGTTAAACTTAAACACATGCTTAACAATAATACCTGGCTCTTATATGGCACTTTTCATTATCTCCTAACTCCTCAGGGAAGTAAGGTAGTATCACTATCCCAACTTTAAGATGAGGAAGTGAGGTGCCGATTAGTTAAGTGACTTACTTTGGAAAGTCTGTAGCAAAGTTAAGAAAGGAACCCAAATCTCCTAACTCCCAGTTCTGTGCTTTAATTACAAACCAATTCTTCCTTTCGTTATGCTTATATAGTGCTATTGAATTTGTCAGTACTCTCTAATAATATTTAAGATCATGTTTTGTGACATTTCAGTTCATTCTGACTTGTTCTTTTATTCATTAAGCTGCTTCTTTCTTTACCAGTAGACATATTTTACTTCACATTTGTTTATAGAAAATGAAAGTCTACAATTAAAGGCTTATCATTAAAAGTTCCCTGCAACGAGTCATTGTTGTAGGTTCTATATTCTAAAACATTGATATTGATTATAAAGCTTTATCATCAATTCCAGACAAGGAGCAAATATGCTTTCTGGAGCTCAAGTAAGAGGAGATGGTACAGCATTAACAGATTTGCTTTTTTCCCCCTTCACTGTGACACAACATTCTCTTTTTTATCACTTTCATCCATCTCTCACCTGCCATTTGAATGCTGGAGTTTGTTCAGACATAATTGAAAAAGAATTGTAAACTCACTCTGAGTCTGAAATACATTGTCACTGTCAAGTGAAACACAGGAGGAACAAACAGCCTGTTCTGCTTTTCATGACATGTATGACATATGCTATGTGTGATACCAGAGGCAAATATACTATGTTTTGAACCACTGTAGGTCCTCCCTTAGGACTGCTCATAAAATATGTCTCATCTCATTGCTTGCAGCTGGATTAGAGTATTGTACTAATGTACATTAATATCTGAAGAGACATCCTTAGGAATATGATGTTATTTTTACTGATCCACTGTGCTTTGAAAATCATGTCCTATTTTTCTTCATGTATCTTTCTACCTGGCTGCAAGAAAATGCCACAGGGATGCAGGTAAAAATATGTTGCCTCTAGACATTTATCAACCATTATACTATTGTCATAAATGCATTATATAAAAGTGAAATAAACCTATTAAACATCAAAGAGAACTGTATTTTATATGGGCTAGAACTTTCTCATGGAGACTTCATCTTTCGCATTTACACTAATAATATGGCTTATTCCTAGAGCAAGGAATACTAATTAGTGAAAAATTCACTGATAGACATTGACAAGCAGCAAAAGTAATGACATTGGGTATGTACCTGAACAGTGAAAATGAGTGTCACTACAGAAATGAGACTACTGAAAATCCTGCATTAATGGGGAAAATAAATAATTGGGAAATAAAATAGTGACAGAGTAATACATTAAATCTTTCAGAGTTGGTCAAATAATGGAAAAAAACACATTTGTGATTTTTTTTTTTGCTGCTGTTCATGCGATCATGTTATTTATCATTTTCAAATATTCTGATGACTGCTGGGAATTTATGAAAACCTTGTGAATCAATAAATTGTCTCAAATTCTTACCAGAATTGCATTATTCATTATTCACTGCCTGTTATTTGCTGTTCATAATTTGTTATTCCTATTGCTTTGAGAAGGGGATTGGACTAGATGACCTCCTGAGGTCCCTTCCAACCCTGATATTCTATGATTCTATGATTCAATCAGGGAGAAAAGACAATAACATATGACCAATCGCATACCATGAACAACTAGTAAATAGCCACAGTGAAAAATCCGTGGGCACTTTGAGAGCAAAGAATCTGAAAAATATTCAACTAACTCATTCAGCAAATACTTATGAAAGACAAATACATTTGCAGTCAATGGACAGATTTGTGAATGTTTTGTGAACCAAAACCTCAATACTCTTGGAGTGAAATACTGACGGTATTGAATCAATAGAGTTTTATCATTTACAATAGGCCAGAATTCCATTCTTAATCTTATTTCTGATTCAGCCAGTTAAGATATTTCCAGTCCGTCACTCATTAGACCAGATTTACCAGACATACATTTACACTGAGGGGCGCCTTACTCCACAAGTGAACCCATTGGTTTCAATGGGACTACTCATGAAGTCAAATACTATGGAACAGGAGGATAGGTGGAAGAATCTGACCCTAAATATCTATAACTTTCCTCCTACCTTTAGTCATATTTTTGGGGGAATATTTGTATTCAACAGAAGTTGACTTCCCGAGTCTTTCAGGATGAGACATTTTACAAGATAGGTTTGTTTGTTAGCCTAAGATACTAAGTTGCGAGTCTGTTTACATCATATAAATATATTTGTTTTAATTGTTTTTGTGCATAATACATTCCCTCTCTTTCTATATTACTTCTGGACATGTGTTTATGCAAAACTAAAACTAAACTTAAAAAAAAAAATAGAAACAAAATCTCCTGGCTAAACATTTTGCTGCTGCATTATTAAAATTTACTTTGCAATAAAAGCACACTCAGTTTTAAGGAAGTTAATAGCTAATAGTATCAGGGTGGGGTTTTATTAATTATTATTATTATTATTATTACTACACAGTAAATAAGATTAAAATCCTTAAGATTTCTATGCAACACTAACCCAGTCAGTTGTTGATAACTCTTAAAATATGTATTAAACCAAATCAACAAAAGAATGGTTATAATTTCATCTCCCTCCTACCAACTCCACCTACCCATTGCCAGAATATTAAGATGGACAAAAATTGTCCTAAAACCTTTTCTTAGAAAGTGGGGATTTTCAATACAAAAGTGTCCATTGTGACTAAAGAAAGCTATAATGAACTGGCTATGTTTGGAGTCCTTTTACATACGTCAGTTCTCTTGGTTGTTCCTAGTAGCTGCAGGCCAAAGGCTTGATCCAAAGCCCACTGCAGTCAATGGAAAGATTTCCACTGACTGGCTTTGGATCTGGCCCCAAATCCTGCTTCCCTTTTACAGTATGAGTAATCCCACTGATGTTAATGGCACTGCCCAGATGCACAAGGGATATAGGATTTAGTTCTATGTCTGTTTATTTTTAAAGCAATACATTTCTAATAGAAACTGCAACTGCAAAGCTAAATAAGTAATGAACTCTCTCTCTATATATATATATATGTGCACGCACACAAATATACATACTGCATTTAAGTAAATCACTGTGGTGTGTTATTGTGCATTTTGACTCATGAGTCACGAATCCAATTCACAGCTTATCATTTCCCATTAAATTAGTGCTTTCCATATGGTATCTCCAACGCAAAGCCTACAACCTACTTACTGTGTTTAAAAAAAAAAAAGTACATCAAGAACATACTGTACTGAGATTTAAAATATGTCTCTTACAATCAAAGTATTCTACTATAGTGCAAGCCTCATACTATTTCAAGAATGTAATGCAATTTCTTTTCTTTTTTGGTACTTTATTTTTAGTCTATAGCTATTACAAGTCAGTATGTTATTTCTTTATGCTACTACATTAGCTTTCTAATATAAGACAAAAGCAATAGCTGGGGGAAAGTGTCATAGTATAATGTCATATTGTACTTGCATTACATAAGGAAGCTACTAAACCAAACCATATTTATCATTGTTCTATAAACACGTTAACACATCATGTCTACTGTATCTAGCATCAGTCTTGCATTTGGACACATGCATAGGTGACTCCCATTAGTTTCAACGGCAATAGGGTACACCTACCTGTGAAATCTGATCTTTAGTGTTGACAGCAATGGATGTATCTAAGTTGCATTTTTAATAGAAATTGCATTGTGAATTTGTTCAAAATTGCATTTCTTCAAAATGCAGCAAATTCTGACAAATGCAAAATATCATTTTTCTGCCATCATGATTTTTATATTTGGGAAAGGTTATTCAACATGTTTATGCAAAATAATATTGAATCAGGCTCTCCAAATTAATTAAAAATATATACATTGAACAGCCAATTTAAAAAGTTTTAGGGAGGTTAGTTATGTTAGTTATATACCTGGTCCTGCAGTCCTTACTCAGGTAAAACCCCAGTGAAGTTAATGAGAGTTTTGCCAAATGAACTAGATGCTTTTGTTAGACTTATTAGCAATGAGTGGCAGTGATAGTTTCACAGGGTTTCACACAGCTTCAAGAACTTCTGATCTGACCAAATTGCATCAGATTATTACTCCTGATTCTAGAAAAAGTAGATTGAGAGCTCTTTGCAGCAAATGGGACTAGATCTAAGAATTTTGGATCAACAAAACACAGCACAGAGCACTTCCATTGGTCCTAAAAGCCCTTTTGGGCTGTAACAGAGATTTGTAGCTGGTGTTTTAGCAATTCATGGACTGAGACTGAGCAGATTTCATTCCTTAGGCACTTCCAATTATCTGCCTTATTGCTTCATTTGGTGCAACTGGATAGATAACTGCATTGGCAGTGTGGAGCAGAGGTTGTTTTGGGGCTAGCCATCTATCTATGGTTTGGCTGTAGTATTCCACTAGCTCATCAACACTTTGATCTTTGGAGTTGGTGGTTTTCCCCTCAGGGAATTTACACAGTACAATAGAGCTTTGCTCACCAGAATAAGCAATTTGTTTAGGAACAGGTTAAGTGTGTTCTGAAATGTGGAAAGTGAAAAAAAAAAGAGATTTAAAAAACACAAACAAAAACCCTTCACTGTTTCATTTTCATCATTTCTTGGCAGTGGTGTGCTGGCAGAGAAGCACTGAATAACATCTAAACCAATAAGTAATGAAGAGTTACACCAGTCAGAGCTAATAGAGGTACAAGTTACATAAATCAATACGGATAATAGAATCTGTATTCCAGTAGTAGTCTTCTCTATTTGCAATACACATTTTTTCATATTAGTAACCAATAAATGTGTCATCAAATTCAACTGGTTTTTGTCAATATTTTTTCAGTATGCTGTAGATAAATCCAAATGTTTTATGTGCTAAGATGAAAAGGGACCACTTACTGTTCTATGTCTTTTTTTAGCTCATAATACATACTTCTACAATAATACCACTGAATACCAGAAAGTAGTAATATACAATAATTTTAGGAAAAAATATGTCATTTCTACTATTCCAAGTATTAGACATCTCCACCACAACTGGGACAAATTATCAGAGAAGCCAAGAATCAAACTTACTTTCTGACACTTTTAAGTAGGGTGCTCAACTTCCCCAGGTTCAGACTGAAGCTCACTAAAGTGGCAGAGAAGGGTGGAGGAGACTGTGGGGATCTACCAATTTTGCATCTTTTATGGACACTGTATTCACTTTATAACAAAATTTAATGGAAACGTGCAGAAAGTAAATCAAACAAGACCAATTAAATAGCGCTGTGTCAGTGAAGTGAAGCTATATTCAATGTGTAACATGAACTTTGCTGCAGAATAAAAGGAAAAAGCAGTTACAGATCACAGAATCATAGACTCAAAGGTCAGATGGGACTATTATGATCATCTAGTCTGACCTCCTGCACAACGCAGGCCACAGAATCTCACCCACCTACACCTGTAACAAACCCCTAACCTATGCCTGAGTTATTGAAGTCCTCAAATCATGGTTTAAAGACCTCAAGGTGCAGAGAATCCTCCAGCAAGTGACCCGTGCCCCACGCTGCAGAGGAAGGTGAAAAACTCCAGGGCCTCTGCCAATCTGCCCTGGAGGAAAATTCCTTCCCGACCCCAAATATGGCCATCAGTTAAACCCTGAGCATGTGGGCAAGACTCACCAGCCAGCACCCAGGAAAGAATTCTCTGGAGTAACTCAGATCCCACCCCATTTAACATCCCAGCACAGACCATTGGGCATATTTACCTGCTAATAATCAAAGATCAATTAATTGCCAAAATTAGGCTATCCCATCATACCATCCTCTCCATAAACTTATCAAGCTTAGTCTTGAAGCCAGATATGTCTTTTGCCCCCACTCCTCTTGGAAGGCTGTTCCAGAACTTCACTCCTCTAATGGTTAGAAACCTTCATCTAATTTCAAGTCTAAACTTCCTAGTGTCCAGTTTATATCCATTTGTTCTTGTGTCCACACTGGTACTAAGCTTAAATAATTCCTCTCCCTCCCTGATATTTATCCCTCTGATATATTTATAAAGAGCAATCATATCTCCCCTCAGCCTTCTTTTGGTTAGGCTAAACAAGCCAAGCTCTTTGAGTCTCCTTTCATAAGACAGGCTTTCCATTCCTCAGCTCATTCTAGTAGCCCTTCTCTGTACCTGTTCCAGTTTGAATTCATCCTTCTTAAACATGGGAGACCAGAACTGCACACAGTATTCCAGATGAGGTCTCACCAGTGCCTTGTATAATGGTAGTAACACCTCCTTATCTTTACTGGAAATACCTCGCCTGATGCATCCCAAGACCGCATTAGCTTTTTTAACGGCCATATCACATTGGCGGCTCATAGTCATCCTGTGATCAACCAATACTCCGAGGTCCTTCTCCTCCTCTGTTACTTCCAACTGATTGTCCCCAATTTATAACCAAAATTCTTGTTATTAATCCCTAAATGCACGACCTTGCACTTTTCACTATTAAATTTCATCCTATTACTATTACTCCAGTTTACAAGGTCATCCAGATCTTCCTGTATGATATCCCGGTCCTTCTCTGTATTAGCAATACCTCCCAGCTTTGTGTCATCCGCAAACTTTATTAGCACATTCCCACTTTTTGTGCCAAGGTCAGTAATAAAAAGATTAAATAAGATTGGTCCCAAAACTGATCCCTGAGGAACTCCACTAGTAACCTCCTTCCAGCCTGACAGTTCACCTTTCAGTATGACCCATTGTAGTCTCCCCTTTAACCAGTTCCTTATCCACCTTTCAATTTTCATATTGATCCCCATCTTTTCCAATTTAGCTAATAATTCCCCATGTGGAACCGCGTCAAATGCCTTACTGAAATCGAGGTAAATTAGATCCACTGAGTTTCTTTTGTCTAAAAGATCTGTTACCTTCTCAAAGAAGGAGATCAGGTTGGTTTGGCACGATCTACCTTTTGTAAAACCATGTTGTATTTTGTCCCAATTACCATTGACCTCAATGTCCTTAACTACTTTCCCCTTCAAAAATTTTTCCAAGACCTTGCATACTACAGATGTCAAACTAACAGGCCTATAGTTACTTGGATCACTTTTTTTCCCCCTTTCTTAAAAATAGGAACTATGTTAGCAATTCTCCAGTCGTACGGTAGAACCCCTGAGTTTACTGATTCATTAAAAATTCTTGCTAATGGGTTTGCAATTTCATGTGCCGGTTCCTTTAATATTCTTGGATGAAGATTATCTGGGCCCCCCGATTTAGTCCCATTAAGCTGTTTGAGTTTGGCTTCTACCTTGGAGGTGGTAATATCTACCTCCATATCCTCATTCCCATTTGTCATCCTACCATTATCCCTAAGCTCCTCATTAGCCTCATTAAAGACTGAGGCAAAGTATTTGTTTAGATATTGGGCCATGCCTAGATTATCCTTAACCTCCACTCCATCCTCGGTGTTTAGCGGTCCTACTTCTTTCTTCATTTTCTTCTTATTTATATGGCTATGGAACCTTTTACTATTGGTTTTAATTCCCTTTGCAAGGTCCAACTCTACATGGCTTTTGGCCTTTCTCACTTTATCCCTACATGTTTTGACCTCAATAAGGTAGCTTTCCTTGCTAATCCCTCCCATCTTCCACTCCTTGTAGGCTTTCTGCTTTTTCTTAATCACCTCTCTGAGATGCTTGCTCATCCAGCTTGGTCTACAACTCCTGCCTATGAATTTTTTCCCCTTTCTTGGGATGCAGACTTCTGGTAGTTTCTGCAACTTTGACTTGAAGTAATTCCAGGCCTCCTCTGCCTTTAGATCCACAAGTTCTTCAGTCCAATCTACTTCCCTACCTAATTTCCTTAATTCTTTAAAGTTAGCCCTTTTAAAATAAAAAATCCTAGTCCCAGATCTATTTTTGTTTATCCTTCCATCTAGTTTGAACTGAATTAGCTCATGATCACTCGAACCAAGGTTGTCCCCTACAACCATTTCTTCTATGAGGTCCTCACTACTCACCAAAACCAAATCTAAAATGGCATCCCCTCTTGTTGGTTCTTCAACTACTTGGTGAAGGAATCCATCAGCTATCGCATCCAAGAAAATCTGAGCCCTATTATTACTACTAGCACTTGTCTATATCTGGGAAGTTAAAGTCTCCCATGATCACACAATTCCCATTAGTGTTTACTTCATTAAACACATTAAAGAGGTCTCTATCCATATCCAAATCGGATCCCGGCGGTCTGTAGCACACCCCAAGCACTATCTCAGGGGAGGCTCTAGTAGCTTTCTTTTCTAATGTGATTTTTGCCCAGACAGACTCTGTCTTATCCATTCCATCACTTCTTATTTCTTTACAGTCTACCTCACCATTGATATACAATGCTACTCCAACACCTTTGCCTTTATTTCTGTTTTCCCTAAACAGCACATAGACTTCAATACCTGTACTCCAGTCATGACTACTATTCCACCATGTTTCTGTTATCCCTATAATATCTGGTTTCACTTCCTGCACCAGTAGCTCTAGTTCCTCCATTTTGTTACCTAGGCTCCTCGCATTGGTGTACAAACATCTTAATTTTTGCTGTTTGGCTTCACTCACATTCTTTACCCAATTAGGCACAGACATTCTACCACCAGTATCACCTGTTAGACTGGTATCTACACTACCCTTCCTCCTTACGTCCATTCTCATACCCACGGCTGTATCCTTTCTTACTTTGTTTTCTTCCTTCTCAATGTTAATCATAGAAGTAAAAAGGTGATTGTCCAGTCTAATTTAAATATTCCAAACAATGGAGTTTCCACCATTTTATTGGAAGATATTTACACAGCCTAATAGATTTTACTTTCAGGAAATTTTCCCCTTTTCAATTTCATCCCACATTATGCCCCATTTTTACCATCCTAAATAATTCCTGTCCTCTTTGATGGTGCACTCTTCAAATATGTTTAGACTTAATCATGTCCTTCTTAGTTGTTGCTGAGCTATGCTATACATGTTTACCTCTTTTAATCTTTTCTCATAAAGTGGCCCCATATCATTTCTGTTGCTTTTCCCTGAAGTCTCTTCAATTTGTTATCATCAGTCTGGTAATTAAGGTGCTCAGTATTCCAGAAAAAGTCACATCAGAACTGTTTTAAGAGGGATCACTACCTCCCAGCTTCACGCCCTGATACCCCAATGTTTGTAACACAAATGGCATTAGTCTTTTTTGCTGCAGTATATCATTGTAAACTCATTTTTAATTTTCTGCTCACTATCAACCTTAAGTCTTCTATGGTGTTACTGTTTCTAGATTTCCCTTTCCTGTTGTGTATTTGTTTTGTATTAGGTTGCATTTTCCCAAACTGAATCACAACTTCTTTCTTTTTGCACGTTTCTAGTTTTCCTGATTTTGGTTAAATGATTTCTCTGCCCTCATTGGACTTACCAACGCCTTCCAAATTGGTTTCATTAGTAATATTAATAAATTCACACAAACAAAAGGAATAATTCCAGATTAACACTGCATATATGGCAGTGATTGTGTATAATGTGCACTGTATTAGAGATGTGTGAACCTCCATGTGAAGAAACAAAGGGCATGTACTGTTACATGCCTTAGCTCTGTGCTCCCTTGCATTTGTGGTTTTGTAGACGTCTTGTGTTCTAGCCATCTAAAAATGGGAGCGGGGTTTATGACAATAGCTGGTGAGGTGTGGGCGGAGCTCTCCGCTGTGCTTTGCTATATAATTGCCAGGGACCTTGTTGGATAATACTGGTCTACAATTTTTGAGAAGTCGTCTGCTTCAGAGATAAAATGTGCTATTTATTATGTATTTTGATGTGCTGAATTCAAATATGACAATTAAAACAACTGATTGGCTACTGTTTCTAAGATATTTAAGTTTTTACATTTTATGTCTATGTATATTGTGTAGATAGTAGAGTTTTAATCATAAATTGTAAACCTAGGTCTTTTCATGTGTTTATGGTTGCTTTACATGATAATATTTCACCTGTCCTGTTTATGGAACACTTTAAAAATCAGCAAAAGGGTTATATAAATCAAATTTATTCTGAAACAAAAGGCAAAAAACTATTCTGTACATAGTTTAGTCCCATTCACTGTCTACTCCGCGCTTCTTGGCTTGTCTCTTGTATTCATTAAATGGAGCGTCTCTTGTCACTGTCCAGCAATAGTCTGCAAGCATTGATGGGCTCCATTTGCCCTGATAGTGTTTCTCCATTGTTGCAATGTCCTGGTGAAATCGCTCGCCGTGCTCATCGCTCACTGCTCCGCAGTTCGGTGGAAAAAAATCTAGATGAGAGTGCAAAAAATGTATCTTTAGTGACATGTTGCAACCAAGGCTTTTCTATGCCTTGAGGAGGTTTTCCACCAACAACCTGTAGTTGTCTGCCTTGTTGTTTCCGAGAAAATTTATTGCCACTAACTGGAAGGCTTTCCATGCCGTCTTTTCCTTGCCATGCAGTGCATGGTCAAATGCATCATCTCGAAGAAGTTCACGAATCTGAGGACCAACAAAGACACCTTCCTTTATCTTAGCTTCACTTAACCTTGGAAATTTTCCATGGAGGTACTTGAAAGCTGCTTGTGTTTTGTCAATGGCCTTGACAAAGTTCTTCATCAGACCCAGCTTGATGTGTAAGGTTGGTAACAAAATCTTCCTTGATTCAACAAGTGGTGGATGCTGAACACTTTTCCTCCCAGGCTCCAATGACTGTCGGAGTGGCCAATCTTTCTTGATGTAGTGGGAATCCCTTGCACGACTATCCCATTTCCTGTTCAACCACTGGTGAAGATTTGTTGCACAAGTGTTGCAGCATATGTGTGGGGCCCACCTCTTGTCCTGATCTCCAATTTTGCAGCCAAAATAAAGGTGATAGGCTTTCTTAACCATAGTGGTTATACTGTGCTTTTGTGATGCAAAAGTCACTTCACCACAAACATAGCAGAAGTTATCTGCACTGTTCACACAAGTATGAGGCATCTCTGCTCACTTTGGCTAAACAGAAATGTGTCCCTTTGCAAAATCAAACACTGACAAATAAGAGAGCACGACACTGTATGATTTCTAGAGCTGATATAGGGCAATTTGTTCAGCAGAGTGATGTAAGCTTCGTTATGATTGCATCATCCATGACTTCTAGGAAGAACATGCTGCAATTCATATCATGTATGATGCAATACCAGCTTCAGATTGCATCATTCATTGTTTTGCCTAAAAAGCAAGTACTGTCCAAACCCAGTCATAGATTTATTCATAGATCCAGTCAAAGATGTATTTTAGTCATTTCTGGTTTAAATTGAGATCCCTTCCCTTTATAACTCACTTATCCTCCGCCATTCCCAAGTCAAGGGTCGTATATACTGACCCAATAGCATATCTTGAAAACTAGAGCTAATCAACAATTTTAAGCATCATTTTCATTCTCAGTGACCCAGAATTAGTAAAGTTTGACTACATTTATTTCAGAAGTATTTCGGCTGTAGAGCAGTGAATTTCAGTCTAATATGCCACACAGGACAAGGGCATTGGCCCAGTCTGTCCACTCTGAAGCACATCTTTCCCAAGACTTTTCAAAAACTAATCATCCCCTACTAATTTAATAACTTAAACAACTGCTGGGGGGAATGATCAGTCATTTTGAACTTTGGAACTCAATGTAGTTAGACTGACCAAAAGGTACTTTTGTTTGAAATCAATTGTAATTCAGCATTAATTAAACACCAGTTAATGAAAACATGAAAGAACACTCTAATGAAAACTTAAACCAATGCTGTAATGGAGATTTTAACCACCACCTACACCGTGTAATTTAACCAACCCTTACCTAACACTGAATTACTATGAGCAGTCAGGTTTAAAATTTAGGGCAAGATATGGCACTGCTACCAGAAGAATTCATGTAACCTCCTATCAGTGACAATGTTTCAAATCCATGCAAATTTCAGATACAATTACTGCATCAACTAAAAAGTCATTATCTTAGTAATGCTATATATTATGTCTCCTAGGGAGATTATATAATAATGTGCATACATGATCTCTTCCTTCAAATGAATCTCTCGGTAAGTGTGTAAACTCACACTTGCTCAGGCAATAATATAATTTGCTTATATAGCTTTGAAGAGGTACTATGAAGATAGAGGTTGAAACAGTGAAAAAAAACAGACTGTTGCTAGGTTAAAGGAACAAATATATCAAGAAGTATTGTAGCTTGACTATTAATAACAACAACAGCCACGGACAAATGATGAGTGATAGTTTGCTTAAGAAAATAATAAAAATATCAAAATGGCAATTAAGTCATTTATTGATGCTAATTAATAGCAGAAAACTAAAGTGAAAGAAAATATAATGGAAGTGAAGCAGTCAGAAAAGACACACACATGAGAGAGAGAGAGAAAAGGAAAAAAAGAAAACTGTAGCTGCAGTAATTTCTGTCATTCATAACTTGCCATAATTATGTACTCTGTAAAACTGCTGCCGTAATTTGAAATGCTTCCCTCCTGATCTAATCGACAGACTAATGTAATGACTTGACTAAGAACCAGGAATGTAGATCTTGCCATTATGTCAGATTTGCTTGGATTTTAATGCAATAGTCCCTCAGGAAGACTCATGATTTAATTAAAAACATTGTGTTTCAGTGACCAGCACACCACCTGCAGCATCACTTAGTGTGAGAATCTTGATTCCCTGGAGTGAATTGCAGCTGACCTTTTTGATTTCCATTTAGCAATCACTTTACAGATAAAATTACAACCTTTTTTATACTTAGCACTTAAATGTACTTCTGTAGCCTCAATTCTTGAAGCTTTATGTTTTTCAAGAGCAGCATCTAAAAAGCCTAATGACTTTCCCCCCTCAAAATACTGTTGCTAAAATATATATAAATATTGGAGATCACAATCTTGAATTATTTAGAAACTGATTCATTTCAAGGAACATAAATATTTCTGAAGAGGGCTATACAAAGCAGCTTATATTAGATATAACGGCAACTGTTTCCAAGAAATGAGCATTAATGTAATAGAATATTGTACAGTGGCATTACACAATATGATACAGTACTTTCTCTTCCAGGTTAGATAATCAGTGAGGTACTTTGTCCCTATTCCTTGTAACGTGCAGGAAACAAGTTGAGGAGCTGAACAGAGGCCCCATCTAGGCAACATACCAAATTCCAGAGTGTGAAAATAGGGTAATATGGGAAAGTTACATAGTGTCTCATTATAAATACTGTAGGTGCCTTTTGAAAAATACTGTAACACTTTCTCTTGCAAAGCAATCATTCTATCATCCCTGATCACAGAATGGATATGCAAAAGGGTATTGTTCCTGATTGCTACTAGTGGTGTCAAGCTCCTAGAGCTCCAGAGGAAGTAGAGAGCTCGCTTGGTCAAAATGGATTCTCCTTCTTCTTCTAGTCTTGGGCCTATTTAGCTGCCCTTTCAAATTGTTGAGTTTCATGTCAGCCAAGAGGCTTTTTCAGGTCATATAACTCCTTTGCAATTAATCTCTGGTTGGCTAGTATCAGGGAACACCTCATTAACTGTCCCCAGTGCATACTCAGTGCCTTCTTTGATGTCATGTCAATTAATGGCAGCTGGGTTGCACAGGCATGGAATCTGTGATTCCTCCCTCAAAAAAGAGACATGAGTGAGTTTACACACAATAACAGTGTAAACTAAGGATGGAAATAACTCCTTGTCACAGTACGCAGCCTGCATGTACATATAACCAAGGATGCCACAGAGTTTCTAACATGGTGCCATTTATAATCAAATTTTCATCCACCAGCACATTGGATGTGCCTGTAAAAACACTTGCATACATTTGACGAGGCAAGACCGTAATTTTCCTGTGCTCGAAATAAAATATATATGTGCACAATTACCCAGACTGCAAACACAAATGTGTCATTCTGTGTAACTGTTGGGGTTCATGGAGCATGGCCCATTTAAATCTTTATCCTGAGGGCAAGGAAGTGCTGATTGTTCCAGGAAGAGAAAGTGCTGTTTTAGAGGGAGAAGGGGAGTGTAGAGAGAGGGAGAGTGAAAAAGTGTGTGTGTGTGGAGCTCCAGACAAAAGGGCTACAACAAGCAGGCCCTCACATCGTGAAGCAGCTGAGAATCTGCCCAAACCTGGGAGAGACAAAGTGACTGACCGGGGATGCCCCAGGACAGAAGCCAGGAGGAGCACTGTGCCAGGCAGGAATCACCCAAGAAGGACAAACCAGAGCTGGACCCAGTATCACTGCTGCCCAGAGCTGTATGGGGCTTTGAGTACTGGGGCTTGTGCTCTTGCATTGGGAATAAGGAAGAAGGCTGTTAGCTAGTTAAGTGGGGAGGTTGGTGCTCTGTGTGGGATTGCAATGAGCAGCAGAAGGCTTTGTTGGGGGAAGTTTACTGGCACCTAAGACTCACTGCCAGACTGGAACTTTGCCCAGGACTCATGAACTCTGAGTGTAGACGCATTGCTCGGTGTCTGCCCTTTCGGACTGTGGTACCGCTAGGCCTGTGGGGCCAAGTGTTGAATGTAATCCTGTTTTACCGCTCTCCCTATATTTCCCACTATTGTTTTTTTCTCCATTCATTCCTGTGTGAATAAATATTTTGCTTTCCTATATTCATTGTATTCTTCCGGTGTGTGTTCACTCTGGGGGGGTTTGGAACAGGTGCCCCTGGGGCGGAAGTGGGGTTTCCCTGCTGCATTCCTGTGTGCACCTTTTCTTGGTCAGAGCTTCTGGAGAGCAGATTCCATCTTGACCCCAAGGGAGCTAAAGTTACACTGCATGCACCATGATGTGTACCTTTTCCACCCCTGGCTGATCATTTGGCCCTTATCTGGTTGGATCAAATATTTTAAACTCCTCATTATTGATGCAAATACCAAAGAAAAGTAAAAAACCTTTAATTAAATGCTTCCAATTACATTTTAAATTACCAGGGTCAGATATATTACTGCTTGCTGGCTTTGTGCCACTCCAGAGATGTGCAGCAGCTGTAAACCCAATTTAACTGGCCAGGTATGCCAGGTTTATGAGTGAATTGTATCACCAGAGCAGCACAAAGCAGGTGGTGCATACAAATGAATCTGGCCCTTAGTTCCTTAAACATCATTTTCCAGGTGAAGCTTTTGTTCTTTTTGTGTTTTGGTCAAACACAATAGTTCTTTTTGTGTGGAACTCAAGTGCAGGCTTTTATTCTGAAACAACATGCACGAGGGCCAGAAAAGCTCAGAAAAACAGGCAGAAGAATTTTCAAAGTTGATTTCTCTCACCCAAGTGAATCAATCTCCGTCAAAGAGTAATCAGGGTAGCCTATTTGTCCTTTACTCTCCGACAAACTGTTTTTCTTTGCTTCTTGTAAAGCCCACAACATACTGGGTAAAAGATGTGGAATAATTAAACACCACTATGTCGTAATGGAAGCAATACATCTTTTCGGAGGAGCTCCTGCCAAATTCCACATTTTTTTTTTTTTTTAAAAAGAGCTACAAGTTAAGGAGGAGTTACTGGAATGTAATCTTACTTTTTCCCCTTCATTTCAACTCTTCTTCAGCTGGTAGACTCTGGTCAGACACTAAACATTAACAATGGGCCCCAGGGGGGAAACTGCAATAAGGGTTAGTGGGGTTGGCAGGAGTGAGTGCTAGATAGTTCATATCAGTTGGTGTGACATTATGCAACAGACACCAACTTTGCACTGGGACCACTCAAGAAGCTTCCCTGCCTTTGCAGGCTCTCCTCAAGGGCTTGTCACAATCTGAGACCTTTTGGTTCTAGGAGCGAATGCACTTTCCGGGCAAAGCTAGGGACACATATTGACCCAAATGGGCTGGGAAGGGAAGTGGTCATGCATGGCCCTCCCAATCTTCTGTATCAAATCATACAGTGGTCGTAGCACACAGAAGTATATTGCATCGCTGGAGCTCCCTAATGGTACAATGCAGCTCCTCACTACCCTCAACATGGGGCTATGTTTAAATGGTATGGCTGAGTCCTAAGCAAATATTTGCTTACACCTGAACTTTAGTAAGACTAGATCACACTATGTAGCACAATTCTCAGTCTTTTGAATCTTTCAGTTGAGGTACCAGAATGTTCAGTCTCACAGTTGTGTGATTTCGCAGATAGGAAACCTTTTCTACGGGGCCCAAGGTAAATGACAACTTCATTAGAATAATTCTTTCCACCAACACACTGTGAGGATCTGATCATAGACACCATCACCAGCATGACCTTATTTTCCAAATACAGAGGTGACTGCCAGAGAGAGGTGAACTGGTTCAGCTATGATAAAACATTTCCCAGACCTTGATGCAAATCTCAAGATGAAACTCTTGTGATTCAAATATTTTCAGCTAATTTTAAAGCAACTGATTACTTTTGTGCATGTTCACACTTCTTGGTTCTGACTGGAAATAGAAGTGAAAAAATACCATAAGTAAGGTTATTGGGCTGCAATAGAAGAAAGAATTACCTGAAATTTCACAGTAATTCCTCTTCTGATTAAATTTCCTGGTCAGTTTTACAAACTCAAGAATCAGAAAAGTTTCATATAAGCATTTTGGGTGCTTTTTTCAGCCAAAGTCAACCTGCAAACCTTCTGAAGTTTATATATATAAGGGCATCTGAAGAAGAGTTTCCTGAAGGTGGAAGGTACTAGTTTTTATATACACTGTATAAAAAACTAGTACCTTCCACCTTCAGGAGAATCTTCTTCAGATGCCCTTATTAATAGGCATTGCTCCCTTATTGCAGACCAGTCACTAAAACATAAGGGCATCACAAACGGAAGCATTTGAGCAGTGACCTATCAACAACAGATTATATCTTACACTACTTCTCTGCCTGATTCAGATCAAACAAACTTCCCTTACCTATCCTGGCTCCAGATTTAAAAAATTTATACAACACAGGGCTGGATTATTGATAGTACATTCCTTTTCATGTAAATTCAAGACAGTCATTTGGGCATTGCTGGCTGAGAATCAAACCCTCAGCAAACACACTTGCTGCATATTGTACCTGGTGTCTTGGCTACATTTATGCCCATCTGTCAGATTGGCATGCTGCCTGCTCTAAAGTTGGTTGGACCTTTTCAGTAAGGCACAAGTGCCAGACGGGAATGGGTTTGTTGAGTAATCTTCATAAACCTGCACATGCCCTCTCCTCTAAAGGAAGTCCTTCCTTTATGCCAGAATTGAAGCACTGGCACTGTATCCTTCCTCACAATTGAACACACCTGTTGATACGTCTACAAAGGGGGGGGGGGGGGGACAAAAAAACTGTGGAAGAGAGGCACTTTTGGCTGCCAAGAAGGCAGGTGCGGTAGCAGCAGGTATCTGATAAACTCAGGAAGATAACTGGGTGTTAAAATGTTTCTAATATGGATGTGCATTATTCCTTGTAGAACTCTGTCTAAAGGCAATCAACATTTCTGTCAGTGACAGTGACTCAAGCTGACAGACTTTTAGATTTTGTGGTGATAGGTGTGATAGAGAACAGGTACAGACTACAGAGATGTGATTCCCCTGTTCATGTACATGTATTCACACTAGCTCTAATCAACCTAATGAGAGTAGAATTAGCAGTGTAGCGGCAGTGGAGGCACAGCTTAGTCATGCCAAGTACATACCCTTACCTTGTAGTGTATACATAGACTAAGACTAGCTATATATTGAAAATAAGCTACATAGGTGTCCTTTTCTCACTTCTATAATGCAAATAATGAAGTTATAAAGAGATTCTGTCAAACCTTTAGATCTCCAGTTTAACAGACCTGAGAAGTTGCATTTTCAAGGCCAGATTGCGTGGAGCCCTTCGGTGACTTCAGTGGGGACAGGATTTCATCTCTTATTCAAAGTAATAGGTACTTACCCATCCAAGAAGTCTGCTTGAAATCAATGGGACTATTTGAGTGAATGAGTGCCTGCCACCATGAGGAAGGGTGCAACAATCTGACTCTTGGATCTGAAATTTACATCTCTTTGGAAACTGGATTTTTTTGGTTTTTTTTATTAGCTACTCGGCTCTGACATGATCTTTTTTTAAAAAACAAAAACAAAAAAAACAGTATGTTGGAATAAAGTTCACGTTCCTTACAGAGATTCACAACATGAAGTTATGTTCAATTTCCAGGCATAAAGGTTTTTTCAGTATCCTTTTGCAGTTAAAATGTAGCTGTCTCTAAATAAATGAATAATATGCACCCTTTGAGAATCTCTCATCAATTATTATCCCTTGATCAGTCAGCATCTAGGACAGCTTCACAATTGGCTGAGGGTCTCCCTTCCACTGCCCTCCCCCCTTTTTATTAAGCTATCAGAATGGGAGGGGTCAAAAGTGATTGGCTGGTACAATGGTTATTTACTTTTCTGGAGTGATGGTCTAATGTCAACTGATTTTTCTTCTCCTTTAAAATTTGTATATATGAAAATAAATGTAAAAAATTGTTTTCTCCCTCCTCTCTCCACCCTCAGAATAAATGGTTTATGAGAAGTTGATATAAATCAGTCTCATCTTTAATGTCATAAGGTTGTGATTTTCAAAAGAGCCTATGGGAGTTAGGCATCCACCTACATTAAAAATTGTCTTCCCATTGAACTTCAGTGGGATTTCAGTGCATAACTCCCTTGGGCTCCTTTGAAAATCCCAGCCTAACAGTGAGTGCACTGTCATTGTCTGACTGAATGCCAAGGTCCTGATTGCAACATTTAAGCCACCAGTCTGTACTGAGGCTGGTGTAGATGTGCATAATCCAGAGGAATTTGGGGAAGAGGCTGTGTCTCAGAATACCTCCCCAAATCTGCCAAACATGCAGGAAGAGTACACACACTTCACCATCCATTAGGGTGATGTAATGGGTTTCTTCTTCTGTGCTTAGCATATACATGCAAAGGGGACATGGCCATGGCCCCAATTCTTCCCTACCCTTTGGGAAGATTTGCACTCTCAGGGTTGCACGGGAGGTACGGTAGTTGCTACACTACTCTGAGTGCAGAGAATGACATTGTCCTGGCCCTTGTATGGCGTGTGCATGAAAGGGAAGGCTACTTGTGTCTTCCCTGTGTGTACATGGCCCCCAGTTCTGCACCATTAAATCTCTGCCAGTCACATCGATGAGTGTAGGGTCAACCTCATGCTGGGTTCCAGGGCAACCAAATGTATACCCTTCAGGGACATGAGTGAACAGATTTATAGCACAAGAAATGCAGTTGATGGTATATATTTATTCTATAATGACACCAAAATTATTCAGTTGGCTTTACTGCCAAAATTTTAAAGTGCCAGGCTCAAACAGTTCTGGGCTGTAGTAGTACTTTTGAGGAGAGCAGGACAAAAATGTTGGCAAGGGCCAGAAATAAGTGGCAATAAAAATAAAATGTTGAAAATGTCACTTCCAATATATCACACAGTTTATAAATTAAACTCCATATTATTAGGTTAACAGTAAAACTGCTCAAGAGCTGCTCCTGCAGTTTCTATAACAGCCTGTGCCCTTGGAGGGTACATGATCAGCATTTTATGCTAGGGTTCTATCACACTAATGGGATTTGTATGTGTGAGCCTGTGAAAGTCCTGATCCTGGGGGAGAAATTTCAGAATAGAAAAAATAAAACGGTCAGGTGCTGATAGTTTGAAAACAGGCTGTAACTGGGGATCCAAGCTGGGAGTAAAGCTGGCGAAGAGGGTGGTACTTCCTTAATCTGACATAGCAAAGATCACATAATTGCTATTTAGTGTGCCTGATTCCCTAGCTCACTGGTATAAAAGGCTAACCTTTGTACATTCAGTCAGATTCTACACTTAGCCTTTTTTGTTATTTCCAGAGAACCACCCAAACCAATGCCCCTGCCTGTAACCCTCTGAAATCATCTCCTGAGTACACACTGCATATCTATGTCTTAGCCAGATAACTTCTTCAAAACTGCCATTTTTAAACTTATTTGAGAATGCCCTCCGTACTTACAGCTAGATAAATGTGCTGGCTGTAGACATATCCTAACTGATTATTATCTTGGATATCTCAAGAAAGATAACACACTAAGTTTTCCTTTCTATGGGTGCACCTGTGCTGCAAAAAAAAGTGCTAATTTAATTCATATTAGCTGATTTGGTTACAATAGCAGTTAAACCTTGGCAATTTAGCTTTTAACTCAGATTAGCATCTTGAGTTCAGCCCAAAGCTGCTAAAGTCTAAGGTTACATATGTGCTTAGATCTTTGTAGGACTGGGGCCTTAATGTAAAGGTGCAAGGCATATTGGTATATTTTATCCACCATGATAAAGACTGGAGCATTTTAAGTGGAGAAAGTAGTCCTGAAGGAGGTTTGATAAACTGGTAGGTGACTTTTTAAAAATCAAGATGAACATCAAAAAATAAAAGGGAGAATAATATAAGGTGTATTGCTAGGTGTTACAGGGAGTACAGTTGAGGATACAAAGGTAAAGGAGATTGTGGAAAGGAGTGATAACAATCTTGTAAAAGGATAAAACAGAAACTTTCAAAGTGAGTGGAAGGATCATTGAATGGTTAGGGAACCAGCCTAGAACTTGGTAGACCCAGGTTCAGTCATCTGCTCTGCCACAGATTTCCTGTGTAACCTTTGGCTAATCTTTCTGTGCCTCAGTTCCACATCTATAAAATTGGATTGTCTTGTTACCCAGCTGTTGTGAGGATTAATATATCAAAGATTGTGAGGTGCTCAGATACTGTAGCAATAGGGCCATATAAGTACCTAAGATAGATAAAGGTATCCACACAATCATAAAAAAAAATTAGAAAGGAAAAATACATTAAATGAATGCAAATAAAGATTCTCTATTAAAAGGTCATTACAACCATAAGGAGCTAACAATGAGCAAGACAAAAAAATGGGGCAACAGAAAGGAAAGAATGGTCATATAGGGGAAGCAAATATTGCTTCCTAAATCATTCCTCTTCCTTCATATTTATAAAAAGAAGAAGAAGAAGGTGACATCCCAGAGGATGAGATAGAATTTCCTGCAGGGAGAGGAAGGAACAAAATGTTAAAGGCTTTATCATTGCATTAGAGCAGATAATTAGGCAATTAGAATGATTAAAAGTTGACAAAGCACCAGACCAAGATGAATTACAACCCACAATCCTGACAAAAGTATCAAGGGAAAAAGAAAAGCCTCTGGTGAAGAACTGTTGATACCTCTCGAAAGACAAGCTAGCTATTGTTGTTTATGTGTTTCTGTGCAGTCTACAGCCCATGTAATTTGAAGTGTGGTGGCTTGGAGGAGGGAGTAAAGAAGACCTGTATGGGAGCAGAGGGAAAATTGTCCCTGTGGAAGATTCTGAAAACACTGGTGCAATGTGGTTCATTCCAAAGGCAATTCTTTTGTTCTTCAAAAGCAGTTTTCTAAGTGCCAGAGAGAAGTCATCTCTGGCAGGGATGATTTAGCAGTACTCAGAGGTGAGGTGACCTCCATCAAAAACAGGAAAATCATCCAAAGTGTTCTTCAGTTTGCTGGCAGAATTTTAACGTGAGGAAGAGAGAGTGCTGGAGACCCTGAGAGTCCTCTCCTCCCAGCACATAACTGAAGCAAATCTTTTTGCCTAGTGTGTTCTGAGCCTCAGTTTACTTGTATAAAACCTATTTTACAATAGCTATATTTACCACACAGAGGCATTATGAATCTCCAGGTAAAGTTTCCACCAGCCTAATGTGGGGCATGAAGACCTCACTGGTGGAAAGTCTTCACAGCAGGGTTGCATGAGCTACTCCCCTGATGTCTCAGAGTCAGCCAGTGCTGCCTCAATATGGCAGAGGAGCAGACAAGACTTGCGTGCCTGATGGATGGACTGATTCAGCAAGTTCCCTGCTCAGGCTTCATCAGTCTGTTCATCTCCTCTGGCAGAGACCCAGAAGGAGGGTGGCAGTGGAAACATCATATGCCTCCATTTAGGGATGTATTCTTATAATAGCACCTTGAGGTGCCAATGAGGTTTAGAGACCAGTTTTGATGAATGCTGCACAAACATACATTAAAACACAATCCTAGCCCTGACAAGTCACAGCTACTATATACATTCAAAGTATTGTTGTTGTTAATATTATCTTTCTTTATTTAGATTCAAGGACATGTTTCATTTTTTACCCAGAGCTAATTTTCAAACTTACGATATCCTGTTCCCTGCCAGGCAAAAACAGGGTCCTGAGATGCCAACAATGGAGTGTGGTGGGGGGAAAGAAATCAGGCTTAGAGCTCCTGCTCCTTCCAGGAGAAGGGAGCATTCAAGAGTCATTTCCTCTTTGCCACTGCATGCTACCAAAGGAGATAAGATTGGTCCATGAGTTGCAAACTTTGCATGGGATCAGAGACCCCTAAAAAGCTGGTGTACAAGCAGTCTTTTTCTTATGGCCCTGACACATATAAGATTTTAATAATCCAAAAGCAGGATATTATGAGGAAGGAGATGAAACACAGGGTCAGCATTAAGATGCTTTCTTTTTACCTTGTAAGGGGTTTAGATGACCATATAGAGGGTATAATTTCAGATAGTTAAATCTGCCATGGACACAAATTGTGTGTATGTTTGGGAAGGGGGGTATTCAGCCAGTACAGAAAACAGAGTGAGCTGACTCATTTGCATGGGGTTACATGGCCTGTGCAGTTCCATGAAAAGAAATCTTAAGAAGTGTAAGGATTAATAAACCTCTTTGAAACCAATGTGAATAAGCAGGAGAGAAAGTAGGGATAGAGCCACTAATCTGGTTTTGAAGGTGAAGATAATGTGATAATAGTGGGTTAGTTTTCTCAAGGTTTGTGGACAGGCCCTGATGAATATTATTGCCTTACCATGGCCCTTAACAGGCTGTTTCCTTACTCACTCACCTTCATTTTTATTGTTTACTTGTAGGTTCCTTTAATGTCTAATTTTCATCTATGCCCTTTTTTTTTTGTTGGCTATATTGGCTGTTTTCCTTCCAAGCTTTTCTCTCTAGGGCAAACAATATGGCACTGTTACAACTGCAGAAGGATTGGACGCATAGCTGCCCAGATGGCTTTTGTTAACTCTCAATACTGCTAATGACTCAGTTGTTGGGTTTCTTGTGTTTTTCTGGTTCTTTTGATGATAAGAGTAAGTATTGGCCAGGTAGTCAAAACATTAGTCTAGTATGTAGGAGACCCTACTCTGCCCAAGACTTCCTGTGTGACCTTGGCCAAGTCACTCTGATTTCAAAGGAAGTTAGGTGCCTAAATACCTTTGAAGAAGTGAGCTTTAACCTGTTTGTACTTCTGTTCCCCATCAGTAACAAGGGACTTCACAGGATGTTGCAAGGATAAGTACATTAAAGACTGTGAGAAACTTACTCAGCTACTATGAGTAAGTACCATACATAGGCCACATATTGGAAAAATAGCCTATTTGCTAGTAACTGGTGAGCTCACAGTTTCTAGTGTCCATGAATCAGCTGGCATATGTTTTATAGGAATAGTGCATCCAGTAACCTCCATCAGAGACCAAATACCAGTAGGTCAAATCAATGGTTTTATCTTGTCTTTATCAGGAAAGGGAGCAAGAAAGGCAAGGTCACTTTCCAAAATCAGGCTTCCCACAAAACATGGCTGATGTTGATGAAGACAAGACAAATCATGTAGATGACCTATTTAGCCTCTGGTGAACGTTATTAGGTTTCTCTCATTGCTCTGAGCAAGTATTCATGACAGAGTGGAAAAAATGCCTAAGCCCTGTCTATCCTAGGGCTTTCACCTTTGCTACCACTGCACTATTGCTGAAAACTGAGCACTAAATTTGCTAGTATAAAGAGTCCTTTTTGCAGGGAATGTGATCTGTAAATTGAGCAAAGACACTGAATAACATTTTATCAGAAGCAGCACACATATCACTATTTCAGTTGCTGCAGCAAGTCAGATGCATAGAATGAAAAAAAAGAACTGGAAACAAATTCCAACTAATAAAAAAGAGACTTTTTAGTTGACTTTGAAGTTTTCATGCCAATCGCCTGTAGCAATAGAGAATTATTATGTTCCCGGTGAAACATTATTATCAGGTGGATTCTTAACACAAAGACTCCTCAAGCCCTGAAGGCAGCTAGTCAATAAAATGTGAAATCTCAGAAATGCTGGATGAGGAGATGGCTATAAACTTCATTTCTTCTTGTGGAAGAAAAGAGAAACATCTAGGTAAAATCAGATATTTTTTAACATCCATGTCTGATGTTTCTGCTAACAGATGCTCATTTTCATATTTCCCCCATTCACATCCTACTCTTGTGATCAAATGAAAAACTATCTGTGCTATTTACCTAGTCCCTTTGCCCAGCCTATGAGCCCTGCAAATGAAAGGCCCAATTCTACCTTTCTTAGGGCTTGTCTACACTAGCAATTTACAGTGCTGCAACTTTCTCACTCAGGGGTGTGAAAAACACCCCCATGAGCACTGCAAGTTTCAGCGCTGTAAAGCACCAGTGTAGACAGGGCACCAGTGCTGGTAGCTATGCCTCTCATAGAGGTGGTTTTTTTAGAGTGCTGGGAATAGCTTTTAGTCATATGAGGAATTTCATTGAACGCACTCCGTGTGAGTAAGGCCTGAAGAATAAAAATGTCCTTTCTATCTTCAGATGTCATCCTGCAAGCCATCTGCACACAGAATCCATATGCTAGATGGTGGAGTTCTGCTTATCAAGAGCTTGCTTCCATTTTAGGCTGAAGGGCCCAATCTTGCTCTTCAGGGCAGGAGCCAAATCTTTAATCCATCTGTAGAGTGTCATGCACACTGTATAAATGATAGATAATTATCATAATTGTATGCAGCTGCATTAGGTTTAACCAGTGTATTCAAAAGAGGCTGCAGTCTGTTGTGATTACACAACCAAGTGTAGTTAACTCCAGGAGCATTCACTGGTGGGGAAAAGGGGCTCCTTCACATTGACTACAAAATGAGCTTTCTGAATAACCTCCACCCAGCTAGGAGGATTGCTAGGAACAGGTATGCTGTTTTCTTAACCTTAAACTAAATTTAATAGAAAAAGAACTGATGTACAATTGCTAGAGTGGAATGAGAGAGCAAGCTCTTGGCAAAAATGAGCTTTCGAGGTCTATTTTCTGTAAAGTGACTGGCAGGCTATCAAGCAAACAGATTCTATATTCAACAATTTCTTGAACTAATTTATCAAGGAGCTATGTAATATATTGTAGGCACAATGCTACCCATTTTCTATTTTAGGATAACTATCCCCTGCTAACCTACTCTGGCTGTTTAGATTAAATGCAAAACAAAACAAAATTGATCCAATGTTAAAGTTTCCCAGGTAAAAGTCACAAAACAATAGAAAAGCAAAATTAAAACTATTCCCTACCAGCAATGTTATCTTAGCCACATCTCGTTCATCCTTATAGATGCATGACAGGAACAGTTTCACCTTCTTCACTGCCCCAGGGAGATTTGGGAAGACTAATAAGGCCAAATTAATCCTATATGTGGTAAAACCCACAGGAAGGCACTCCGGGGGTGGAAATCTCCATGAGGATCCCTTCACAGGTATCTCTACCACATCAACCTGTCACAGGGCAGGGCTTGCCTCTAACAGAGAAGGTCATAGGATGCACCCTTAAACCTTGTGGATCTCCAGGGAATTGTGGCCTACCAAGGATTCCCAGGGTTACTGCGGTTCCTGAGGCTTGCCCATTTCTTCCATGGTATATCCTACCTCCATACACTCACCTGCATGGACTCAGCTTATGTGGGTCCAGAAGAAGGGTGGACAGTGGTGTGGAGGTGGGTGAGACCGCCTTTCATGTGGGAAGGATGGAATCCACATGCCTACTCTGTGCACAGAAATTTGAGGGGAAAGGAAATTATCTGAGCCATAATCTAGTAGGCTTTTTGCATCCCCCAAACTTTAGGCTCCTATGAAGGACCAGATACAGTGTGCGTCTTAAAGTATGTCTACACTGTACACTCTTTAATGGTGGCATGTAGAGTACATACGCTGCACACACACACCCCTAGCATGTGCATAAATAGCAGTATATACAGTGAGGCACTGCTTAGATGACTAAAGATACACCTGAACCCTTAGGGTATGTACCCTACATGGCTTTCTACATACCCAAGCGATGCCCTCCCCATCTATACCGCTATTTTTAGCAGGCTGATGTCCTGATGCAGGCAGGGCCGGCTCCAGGCACCAGCACAGCAAGCAGGTGTTTGGGGCGGCCAATGGAAAGGGGCGGTGCGGCCAATGGAAAGGGGCGGCACGTCCAGCTCTTCGGCGGCAATTTGGCAGCGGGTCCTTCAGTCCCTTTCGCCGAAGAATGAAGCAGCGGCGGTAGAGCTGATTGTGGCTTTATTTTTTTTTTTCGCCACTGGGGTGGCAAAAACGCTGGAGCCGGCCCTGGCTGCAGGAGTCTTTCCCTGCTACAGGGAAGGGTTCCAGCAGTGGGGAAAGGCTCTGGCAAGGGCAGGCAGTGGGATATGGCTCTGGCAGTTTCCTACTGTCTGAGCCTTTCTCTGCTACCTCCTCACCCCGCCAGAGCCTTTCACTGCCACGTGTAGCTACACATATCCCACGTGCTGCCTCCAGCAGTGTGCAGTGTAGCTATACCACTAATGTGTTGGAGTCAGAAAAGATGGTCTCTTGGATTAGATTAATAGATTCATAGTTGAAGGCCAGAAGGGATCATCAGAACATGTAGTCTGGCATTCTAAATAATAGGCTATTGAAATTCACCCAGTTATCCCTGTATTGAACCCAATAACTTGTTAGACTAATGCATATCTTCTAGAAAAGCATTGAGTCTTTATTTGAAAACGTCAAGTGATGGAGAATCCACCAAGTCCCTTGGTAATTTGTTCCAATGGTTAATCACCCTCACTATCAAAAATACGACCCTAATTTCTAATTTGAATTTGTCTGGCTTTAGTTTCCAGCCATTTGTTCTTGTAACACCTTTCTCTGCTAGATTAAAGAGCCCTTTAATACCCAGTATTTTCTCCCTGTGAAGGTACTTACACACTGTAATCAAGTCACCTCTCAGTCTTCTTTTTGATTACCTAAACAGAGTGAGGTCTTTAAATCACTCACTGTAAGGCATTTTTCCAGCCCTTGAGTCATTTTTGTGGCCTTTTTTCTGTACCTCCTCCAGTTCTTCAACATCCTTTTAAAATCTGGACACCATAACTGTACACACTATTCTAGTTCTGGTCTCACCAATTGTGATAAATGAAGGGTGTGTGTGGGGGGGTGTAGCTCCCTTTTATGGACACCTAGCCAGCCAGTTAGCTGTAAAATCCCTCTTGGTGTCTGTTCTCTGCTTGTTTTAGTAAAGGGTTAACAAGCCCACAGGTAAAAGAAAAGGAGTGGGCACCTGACCAAAAGAGCCAATGGGAAGGCTAGAACTTTTTAAATTGGGTGGAAAAAACTTCCCCTTTGTCTGTTCTCTGGAGAAGGAGACACAGAGCAGCAATGCTATAAGCAGCAATGCTGTATAAGGCTTGAACCAAGTATTAAAAATTCATCTTCCATACAAAAAAAAATCATTGGACAGGGCATGTTTAAATCGACGTGATCAGGTTTATTTCTTTATTTTGGCTTGTGGATCTTCTCTGTGCTAACCCCAGATGCATTTGTTTGCTTGTAACTTTTAAGCTAACCCCCAAGAAAGCTATTTTGGTTGCTTAATTTTTGGAATTGCTCTTTTAAAATCTAGCAAAAACTTCTAAGTTCCAGATGTATTTTCTGCCTTTTTGTTTTTAATAAAATTTACCTTTTTTAAGAACAGGATTGGATTTTTGGTGTCCTAAGAGGTTTGTGCATGTTGTTTCATTAGCTGGTAGCCACAGCTAATTTCCTTTGTTTTCTTTCTCAGCTCTTCCCCAGAGGGGGCGTGAACGGTCTTGAGGGTACCCCACAGAGAGGAATTCCCAAGTGCCCCTTCCTGGGCCTAAGGGGGGTTTTGCATTTGGGTGGTGGCAGTATTTACCAAGCCAAAGTCAGAGAAAAGCTGTAACCTTGGGAGTTTAATACAATCTGGAGTGGCAAGTATTAATTTTTAAAATCCTTGCAGGCCCCCACCTTCTGTACTCAAAGTGACAGAGTGAGGATTCAGCCTTGACACCAATGCTGTTTAAAAAAGTAAAAATCACCTCCTTACTTCTATCATTCCACCTCTGTTCATACATTCAAGGATTGCATTAGTACTTTCTGCCACAGCATCGTTCTGGGAGCTCATGTTGAGTTTCTTGTCCATTATGACCCCTAAATCCTTTTCAGAAACACTGCTTTCCAGGGTACAATCCCTCATTCTATAGGTTTGGCCTGCATTCCTTGTTCCTATATGAAATGCAAAGTTACACATCTATTACAACACATATTGTTTGAATCGGTCCAGTTTACCAAGCAATCCTGTTCATTCTTGACAGTCAAAAGACTTTTATACCACTTTCTGATTGTCCTTCACTGTGGTAACTTGTCCAACTAGTTAAGCCAGAATAGCACAAGGTACCTAGAATAGGTCTCAGGATCTAGTCCATTATGAAAACTGTCAGCCTGAGAAGTGAATGCTTTGGAAAAGTTGTGCACAGATACCACTGTGACGGCTGTGCTAGGACTACATTAGCTCAAATAAACCTGATTGCATGAAATCAGGGTTAAAATGTTAACTTTAACTATTGACGGACATGAGTAATTTATATTATACTAAACATTAATCTCAGCAGGCTCATTTTATCAGTGTACCTGATTTATATACTTGCCAAAATTTTATCTGATGTAATTAACCAGAACTTTGTTGTTCACCACCCACAGAAAACTCCTTTTTTAATTTTTTTTTCCTTTTAGGATGAGTTTCACAAAAATAGTGGCATCAAAAGGTAAACTGCTTCAAAACAAGTCAATAGCATCACTGAAATAAGATGAGGTTCCACTTTTACAGCCATAAGTCATGCCCTCTGAAAACACAGTGATCAGCAGTTCTACTGACAAGTGACCGCCATCAGCAATATTATGCAATTTGAGAGCTGAAAGAAACAAAAACAGGCCGCAATGACTAAATTCATTCCCAAAACTCAGGAAAAAACCAGTAACATTTCATTAGTATAATTAAGCAGTAAATATTGAACATTATTGTTTTAAAACCACCTAACCATAGCTTGCATGCCAATTAACTTTGGGGCATAGAAAAAAGTCATTTAATAAAAAAAAGCCATTTATAACTAAGCAACTGGCCATTAACATCAATTATCACCACTATAATCCAAGGATTTAATTTATAACTATGTTAAAACTGATCCCAAGAATATTCACCTTTGAAAAATTGCTGCTTTTAGAGGAATTTGCTCAACAGTTAATTTTGTCAGTTATTGAGCATGCACAATTGTGTTTTAGAAAAATCAGTAGGTATTTCAACTGGATAATAAGGTACCAAGAAATCTAATTTTTTACAGTTGTCTTTCCCTTACTGCTTTAATGTCAATTACTTGGGATAGTAAGGGTAGTATCATTATGTTCTATTTGTAACCCCCCTCCCAACAGATTTAGGGAATATACCCATTTACTGGAAGGTCACTTCTGAGGGAATAGGTACGTAAATGATGTTTGCTTTATTTATGCTAAGAGACTGTAGGTTAGCATAACCTTCGGTTTGGTTGGGACACAAGAGTATGTTTGGAAGCTATCTGCACAGGTAAAACTTCAATAAGTAGCCTTAGTCCCAACACTCCAGTTAACTCCCATTGACTTTGGGACAGCTTTTTTGTTAAACTTCTTTGCTGGATCTTTAATGAAGTCTAAAGTTTGAGTTGCATTTGCATCGGGAATTTTAAGAGGGGTTCCCACCATTGGTCTACCTCTTGTCAGTCTAGGAATAGTGGGAGTGCTAGTGCAGACAGGTGTTTTACCACCAGGTCACCAAACCCGGATCAGGGAATAGGCTGTCATACACTCACTAATTGTAGACGATGAATCTTGGTGTCTTGTATTGCCCTGGTCAACACTATGGACTAGAGTCTATTGTACTCTGTCTCCCTCCAAAACAGTTTATGCTCTTACCAGGTGATATAGAATGACATCACCTTTTGCAACATCCTTACTAGTTGAGTGGCTTTTGAGAGGTTTACTTGCCTTATAAGGCACTGTTTCAGCAGATCAGATAAGTAAGAGCTTTGGTAGAGCAGCAGGCTTATTAGAAGCAGCACGAGAGGGCCAACCATGACAGCTAGCAACCTATAGTGTTGACAGGATTTATTTTATTTTTTTTAAGTCTGTATCCTCTATTCAGATCCAGAGTAGAAAATGCCATGTCTGTATTAAAGGTCGCTTAGTTTATGAGTGCGTGCATTGTCAGGAAATCGTAAGCAGAAAGATGTCCACTCACAAGGTGGTTCTCAAAGTTTGGGTGCCAAGTCTCAGTAGGGGAGTTTGTCAGTCCACATTTAGACCAGGTTCCAAAATCAGTATTTACTATGTACTGTAATGTATGCTCACATCTAACATTTCTACCACACTACTGTTCCTCCACTGGGTTCCAAACTACCATCTCGTACATTTGGACATTCATAGGGCACACTGGATATATAAGTACCAATTAGCTATGCTTTGATTAAAGTGATGCATTTTAATTAAAAAAATAAAACTAATTAAGTTAAGTAAAACTTATAAAATGGTGCTGCACTAAGATAAGAACTTCGGCAACAATAACAATATGCAGTGTTCTAGATTGCAATTCTGTCGAAAAGAAACTCTCCCTTTGTGTAGAATTACAATGTCCATACACTATGGGCTTGATTTTCAAAGGTGCCGAGTAGCATTCATGTCTCCTATGGCCTTCAGCTTGAGTTGTGGGCACTCACCACTTCTAAAAGAACAGACTTTATGATGACTTATGGCCTGATTCTGAAAGGTACCTAAGGAAACAGATGCCAAGTGGGATTTTCAAATGGGAGTTAGGCACCCAGGTGCACCTAAATACCTTTTAAAATATGGCCCTTAGAAACAGAGATTGAAAAGTAGTTTCCCCCCACCCCTCCCCACAGAAATCTCACTGTTATCACCTCATTAAGCTCAGGCTTCATTACAATCCAAATAAAAATTAAAAAGTAATTAGCTATAACCTAATTTTAAAAAAACCCAAACCCTCCATCTCCCTTGTCTTGTCTTTCAAGTGGTCTAACCAGTCATTTTAGTAATTAATGTGCCAGTGCTTTATCAACTTGACAATTCATCCTTTTGTTTTCAGCTACAATCAATAGGTACAACAGTAATGTTTCCGTTATTAAACACAACCATGTTTAATATAGTGTGCTAACAAAGTAAGGAACTCATGACTGGGGGCATTATTTTGTCATTGGCAAACTGGAAGCTGGCTTCCCCTTTTCCTTGTACAAGTATTTGGGGAAAGATCATGAGGCAGTGGTGGAGCAGGCCAACCAGGGTCCTCAGCAGAAAATGCTGTAGAAAACACCTGGGAGCAAGGAAGACTCGATGCACAGTCACTGTGGCACTAAGATGGTAACCCAGATGGAAGAGGAGGGAATGTACTGATTTCTTTTCTAGTTCTGTAAAACAATATCTGTTTGTATTCGGTTATTGTAACTATTGCATTTCAAGAGCCTCAGGTAATAAAACCCTTAAGGAAGAACTCACCTAACTTCCTGGACTGTTTAGATTTGAATATTAAACAGCTGACCCAGTCTATCAGCTCATACAGCTGTTCTGTGAGGTAGTCACTCTGGAGGACTTTTACTTCATTTCTGAGAAATATAATAAACAGCATAATCCTATTCTCCTTTGAGGAGCTTTAAATGACTGTTGCTAACCAAGCTCATTCCATTGCTTAGTGCCAGAATCTTTTTTTTTTTTTCCTTTGTTTAAAAATACTGCTATAAAAATACAATAAAGCTGTTTGTTTCTTTATGGATAAATTATGTGTGATATGGTATGTAGTATTTTAAAGATGTGCTTTATTAAAATGCACTGGAATTCTTTTCTGCTGCTATGTTTTTGAGATCAATTCAATAAACTGTTATTTCGCTGTGATTTTGTTAGACACTTTATATCTGTTAGAATGGATGTTCCAACATGTCTATGCCTTGTGTCTCCCCTCTCCCCCATCCCTTCTGTATCTTTGGCAATGAAGTAAAGTTGTCTTGGTTGTCCAATGAAAAAAATCCAGACATCAAAAATACTCATATCTGCCTCAGCCTTAACACAAGATTTGTCAACAGCCACTACCACCAAATTTTATAATGATAAAAAAAGACTCTCCATCCTTAGAGAGTTTTAAGGCCCGGCTTGACAAAGCCCTGGCTGGGATGATTTAGTTGGGAATTGGTCCTGCTTTGACCAGGGGGTTGGACTACATGACCTCCTGAGGTCTCTTCCAACCCTGATATTCTATGATTGATAAGTCTGTGGTAGAGTTGGAAATAGTACCCTAGTCTCCTGAATCCCTGCTTTGTGTTTTCACAGCAAGATCATATAGTTCCTGATCCAAAGTGAAGCTGATCTTATTACTAACAAAAAGATACAGCCTATCTCACATCTCAGCGTGCCATGCTCAGCCTTGATCAGAGATATCACATGCTGGGACCTGTGATCTTTGCTGACTGCTCCTCCATATTAAAATGAGGGCAGCTGTAATGTACTTCATCTCATTCAAATCTTAGTCTCCTGAGAAACTGCCAATACAACCCATAGCTGGTCAAAGATCTGGAACTCTGACAACACAGCAGAAGAAATACATGGGCATGCTGATACCACCCAGAAATGGGGTGGGGGGGGGGGTGTATTTACATCCTCCCTGTGAATATATCGGGAAGCAAGGAGTAAGAGAGATCAAAAGAGAAGCAGCAGCACAGATATACTGATCTTCCATCCGATTCTTGGTAACTCAAAGAAAAATTATTTGCACAATCAACAGGAAGTGAGAGAAGTGAGTGACACAGCTTTGAGGCTTTCAGATGAGAGAAAGAGAGGTTTGCACAGGATGACACAATAATTTGGTTAGTAAAGATTTTTGTGTTTGATTCTGAAGGATACAGGAAAAGGACAACGAGATGGACTGGATGTAGGCTACCTGAACCTGGTTTATTGACATAGAACAAAAAATAAAAGTTAGTCCTCGATACGGCTGCCAACTTTCTAATTGCACAAAATCAAACACCTTTGCCCCGCCCTTTCTCCAAAGCCCCACCCCCACTCACTCCATCCCCCACTCCCTCTGTCGCTCACTCTCCCCCACCTTCACTCACTTTCACTGGGTTGGGGCAGAGGGTTGGGGTGTGAGGGCTCCAGCTGGGAGTGTGAGCTCTGCAGTGGGGCTGGGGATGAGGGGCTTGGGGTGCAGGATGGGGCTCCAGGCTGGGGCAGAGGGTGGGATGCAGGAGGGGGTGTGGACTCTGACTGGGGTTGTGTGCTGTGGAGTGGGGCTGGGGATGAGAGATTTGGGATGCATGAGGGGGCTCGGGGCTAGGTCAGGGGATTGGGTGCGGGAGGGGGTGCAGGTGCGGGCTCCAGGAGCGAGTTAGGGTGTGGGAGGGGATTCTAACTTGGGGCAGGCGGTTGGGGTGCAGGCTCCGGCCATGCGGCCCATATCTTAGGCAGCTTCCAGTCAGTGGCACAGCAGGGTTAAGGCAGGATCCCTGCCAGCCCTGGCTCCGCGCGCTCCTGGAAGTGGCCGGCACGTCCCTCAGGCTCCTAGGTAGAGAGGCTAGGAGGCTCGGCATGCTGCCCCCACAGCTCACATTCACCGTAGTTCCCGGCCAATGGGAGCTGCGTAGCTGGTGCTCGGGGCAGGAGCAGTGCGTGGAGCCCCTATAGCTACCTCTGCACCTAGGAGCACGACAACAGCTACTGGTTGGAAAATGTGTCGGTTGCAGTTTGTGCCATTACTTCAGCCGCTTCCGGGAGCTGTGCGGAGCCTACTTTAGCCCTGCTGTACCAGAGACTGGACTTCAACAGCCTGGTCAGCTGTGCTCACCAGAGCTGCCAGGGTCCCTTTTCTACTGGGCATTCCAGTCAAAAACTGGACACCGGGCAATCCTAGTCCTGGGACTTCTATTTTTCCCTCTGAGTCTGCTCTTTGCAGCTCTTCCCTGCCTTTGCAGGCCAATCTCTGCCCTACCTGAGTGGAGTGTTTTCTTGCTCCCATAGAGTAAGCGCTCCATGACCCTCAGCCTTTTTGATCTGGCAGGCCTACATGCTACTCCGTAGTTTGAAAGAGCCTCTTATTTACCGCAGCTTTTCTACTGTGTCTGCCACAGCTTCCTCTGCTTGTTTCTCCCTGAACATTCCTCCTCACTAGGGTTGCCAATTTTCATTGGATGTATTCCTGGAGATTTCATCGCATGACATAATCTTTAATTAAAGATTAAACTTTAATTCCTGGAAACTCCAGGCCAATCCTGGAGGGTTGGCAACGCTACTCCCCACTGCAGCTCTCTGCTGCTCTTGTAGGAGAAGCAATTGATCCCTACTCAGGTGGACCTACTTAGTAACTAGGATTTGTAGCTCACCACAGGCCGCTAGCTCTTAAAGGGGTAAGCCAGCTTGTTACAGATTACAAGCTTGTTCATTTTGCACATTCCTCAACAGGACTCTAAGAATACATTTTGATCTGGATAATCAAAATGAGCATGTAAATTCTATAGGTATTTGGGTTTAAAGCAATCAATTATGTGTATGTGCTATGTGTCATTGGATAACATAAAGGCATTTCCTGTATACAGATATTGGGAAACTGCCAACCTCAGAGTGACTAGGATTTATTTCCTTTACATAACTAGCAGCTAAATAAAGATGAGAGGTAAAGCAATAGAAACATCTAACATTGCCAATTTTGAACATAATCATTAAGATCCTGATTCTAACTAAGCATTGACTTCCGTGGGCTTTAGATTATGCCCTACACTCCTAGGCCAATGGCTTTCAAAAGTCTCATGGATGCTTCTATTTTTGCGTGCTCAACTTAAGACTCCCCAAAGTATGCCATTTTTTCATATGGTCATAGAAAATGAGATTCCCTCTTAAAAGCTGGGCCCTTTAAAGTATCTCAAATTGGGTTCCCATAAGTTGAGGCACCCAAAATTACTTGTCCTCTGCTTAAAGCCTGGACAGAGATATAACTTATAAAAGAGCAATGGTGCATACAGAACAGAAAGCTTGCACAGAGCCCAAAATATTGTTACATTTACAAATGATTTTGGCTTTTTTTTCTTTCTTACAAATAAGACAGACATGATAAGTCTTAACTGGAAAAATCTCTCATCATCTTTGAATATTACTACCAGACTTTCTGTATAACCAAGGGCTCTGTAACCTAATTACTTTTGGGAGAAACACCTGGAGTGAAATCCTGGTCCTAGTAGGAAATGGGAGTTTGGCCTTTGACTTCAGTGGAGCCAGGATTTCACCCCAGATGTAGTTATCATGTGGCAATAGGACTGCAATTAGTTCACCTAGCTTTGGTAACAGAGAAATTCACTGAGCCTAACTTTTGTTGTTGTTAAATTTAAGTTGCAACTGTCCATTTTCACTCCTCAATTGTTCACATCTTTTATGAAGAAAAATTAAAAATGAGCTAAATTAGGAAAACTAAATTAGAAGCAAAAAATCCAATTATTTAGCCAAATCATATCCGCCCAGTCAGACTTTAGTTGTTTGCCAAGACCATTATTGTTAGTAAAATTGCTGTATTTGTGTGACTGTCATAGTCACACCTTGATGAAGTCTAGAAAATTACACTAATGAGCCTCGTAGTGATTTATGAAAACAGCCTGGAAGGTGATTTAGTTATGTGCTCATAAACAACTCCTCACTCCACTTGTTTTACAGATCACAAGAGCTCTTCCAATGTTTCTTCAAAATAATTCACATTCCAAAACTGCTAATGTTTGCCAAAGTAAATGAATTAAAATGACAGTATTTTGACTTCCCACCTGTCTTGCCCCATATGCAAGAGTATAGTGGGAACTTCAGAAGTGCTGGAGCAGTCAGTCACATATCTGTGACACTTCCTCTCTAGATCTTATTACAAAAGAGCTTTAAAAATTCAGCTCCCTTCAAGTTTTGTCTTTTATCCAGAGGGCCAAAGTGGTGCCTATCTCTGAACTACTGTGATCCTGCTATCTTGTATGTTTGCGTAAAACATCCCTTAACTTTAGAAGTATTGCATGGCAGAGCTGCAGTATAGAGGATTTATTGCTAGACCAGAGAGGCTTGGATTAAAATTTCCTTTAGCAAGTGAAACTATTTCCTTTTTGCTATAAGTTAACCATAAGTCACAACATTATTTAAACACCTAATTTAATTTTGCATAATTCTGTGTGTAATTATTTCAAAGACAATTACATGGTAGTTTAAAATACCTAAAGGAACATACAGTCATTGCAATCTTTATCTCAAACAGCATATATTTTAAGCAAGCTGTATTGTAACTTTACTGGAATATGAAACAGCACCATGATTATTTGCAACGCAACATATAACATGAAACTTAGAGCAAACCCAACATATCAGGAATTAGTCTACCTTTGTATTTGAGTGCAGTGGAAAAGTCATTTGCATGGATAAACAGCAAGCTGCTCATGTTAAAACTGTTATAGTACTTGCTGGGAATACCATGGAGGTAATGTTCTTATCCCCTAAAAAGGAAAGCGCACTTCATATTGCTCTGAACTGATACCTCTGGCCAATTGAGGAATAATACTGATAGGCTCTGGAGGAAGTCATATCTTTCCTTCCTCGGTTGAACGGGTGGTTGTCACAGTCCAGGATCTTTTACAGGAAAGTAAAGCTAAAAGGATGGTGCTGGGGAAGAAATTGGGTTTGTAACAGAGGACCTCCTATGGTCTGGGGAAAAGACTTATAGGGAAGAAATTTTAGCAGAGCTTAGGGTTGCCAAGTTTGTAATACTGAAAAACCTGATACTCTAGCAGGAGTGCCAGAACCACCCCTGCACCCGCCCTTGAGGCCCTGCTCCTGTTCCAAGGCCCCCATTCACTCCTCTTCCACTCTCCCCCCGTTGCTTGCTGTTCTTCTCTTTCTTCCCCCCCGACCCTCCAGCCCAGGTCAGGAGGGACTTGCCAGCGGAGCCGGGGCTGGGAGCTGCAGCCGCCTCATGCAGGTAGGAGGCGGCCCAGACTGAGTAGGGGCTGGCGCAGATGATGACCCAGTGCCTCCCACCTCCCCTGCCTGCAGTATCCAGACTTTGCGTGTCTGGTCAGTAGATCTGACCTGACACTATCAGGTCCCCTTTTTGACCAGACTTGACACCTGGCCACCCTAGCAAAACTGCACATTAGGAAGATCATACTACATTCACTGTACTGTATTACATACAATCTTAAGTGATCTAATTAATTGAAACAGTGGAAATAAGATAAAGAAATTCTCTAGCTGAAAATAATCTTTTCATGATGCCCCAAACAGGTATGTGATTCTGGATGAATCTAAAATAAGCTTTTCTTCATTCTTGAAGCAATTACATAACAATAGCTATAGTGACTTCATAAGGCATTACCTGGGAGCCACACATATTTGATATGGTGTGGTGAGAGTCCCTGCAAATTCTGAGGGCAGGCTAGAAGAAATTAAGATATATTGCCTATTGAGAGAAGCAGCCTATCCCTTCATTTTGTTGGAACCATTAGTCAGATAAGGCCTCACTTTTGAGTGGATTCTTACAACTATAATTAGTGCTCAAACTCTGATTTGCATTCTTGCTATAAAAGTTAAAATATTTTTACCATATCAAATAACCATGGATCCATGTCAAATATGGATTCACATTTAATATTAAAAGCATTGCAGTTCATAATGCATATGCAGAAGGCTTTATTACAAATATTAATGTCTCATACTTAGTATCTTTTGTATTAAGATAATGATATATTACTTATTAATGTAATTGTGATTATTTTTTGTGAATAGCCTCATTGGAAATGTGTTTAATCTACACATTTTTAGTACATTCTGAATCGCCATTAGTCAGAAATGTAGGATGCCTTTTTATTCCTTTTCAAATTTAGTCTCACATATGCAAGATAAATATCTTGCTTCTATCATTGCAAGGGATGCTAAAAACATTTGTAACTGTTGATTCTCAGCAAAAAAAGGCATGATTGTGGCCCATAAATGAATCACTTACCTCTAAATCTATGGCTGGTTACTGGCTAAACATAACAGATAAAATATTAAGATAGTAGATAGATGTTATGCGAGTGAAACTTACTATTTATTAGTTTGGTATACACACTTCCTACATAATATGTTGAACACATACCTCTACAAGGCAACAGATGAGTCAGTCAATTGGAAAGAGGTAGGAGATATGTTCAAAACTGAATTTGGAATAAGTATCCATTAAAGAATCCTAAAATTTCAGTCATCTCCTAAGTCCTATGGAAATACCTGTGACTTCTACATGAATATCAAATTAATTCTTTATGATCAATGCTGTTACAATGAATACCAAATAAATTCATTATGGTCAGTGCTGCTAAAATAAATGTAAAAAAAACTCGATGAGATATTTAAACTGAAGTGCTACTCTGAAGTCCATCTAGCATAAACTTTAGCATACAGACAACACTTACTGCACAAACTGCAAGTAGAACACCAGCAGCCTAGTAACATGAGATCAGAGCAACAAACAGAGAATTAGATGGTTATCTCCCATTATTCTTTATAGGAGGTGCAAGCCTACTGTATTAACAGAACATGCTGCTGTTGGAAGTCTAACGGTGCATGATGCTGAATATAACTACATAGGATTAAGCCCAATTACATGAATGATTTTCGTTTCCAGTTCCAATATATTTGTCTTAATAATCTAAAGGTTAATCCAAAAGAAGCACAAGCTCCTATATTGGACCAGAGGATCAGATACTACTGTGTAATAAATGGGAATGTACTGTGACTTACTACACCTACAGTTCCTTGTGCTATATAAGCTATATAAGCTAGAGGGATAGCTCATGGATATTAATGTACTCAAAGACTGTAACTCAGTTCTTGGAATGGCTGGCATGGTCAAGAATTGCAAATACAGTAATTAGCAGTGAGTTCACAGATCTTCATAGTGCAGTTAAGAGTCATGCGCCTCAAGGCCATTGTTTCTTCAACTTGAGGGAGGAAAATTGGAAGGAAAGCATCAGTGATTTTTCTCTACAGCAGAGCTGTGCTCTGAAAATCTTTAATCAGTGCTGCAACAATAGTGTCTGTCCCAGTATAAGACGTTGTAGTAATTTGTGCCAGAAAGCCATATTGTACAGAAGGAAAAATTATTTCATTTGTGAGAGCACATTTAATAAATTTAGCTTTCCAAATCTAGGTATGTTAGTACTCAGAGTCATCCACACTCCCATTGAAATCACACTGACATTTATTGTGCCATATAAGCACAGGACACCATTGCGTATTTTCTTTTATGCTTAAATTTTGCCATTGGGTAGCAGTACATAACTGTGCCATTCTGTGATGGGGTAGCTAGAATTTTCCACATCTATATAGTGGTGCAGTTTAAAACCTATGGAGTCGCATAAAATAAAAACTGCATGATTTCTCACTGCCACAGAAATCTGCTGTCTGGCTGTACTTTAGGAAAACAACAAAGAAAGTAAATGCAAAAACTTACGTTAATACACCTGTATCATTTATGTATTGTTATTGTTTGTTAATATTACTGTGGGACAAGTTTGCAAGGCACTTAACATACACAAAAGGAGACACGGACCCTGCCATGAGAACCTCATGACCTAGTTAGAATTTAATAACCTGGAAAATTCCTGTTAAAACTGGAGAAATAAAAAAAAAATTAAATATTCTAGGAATCTAAATTACTTAGTAAAATAGAAAAATATGGAAATGCAAAAAGTTAGTTTTCAGTGTCAAAATGAACTCAGACAGATTATACATTGTGGACCAAAGTCCTGTTCACATTATTTATTCACTCTCTTCCACCTTTCACTTTATGTAGTAATTTACACCAGTGCAAAGTGAGTGTACAGAGCTACCAAATCAGAATGGTAGTGTGGTCCAACCACTTTGCACTCAAGTACATGATTACACAGGGTGAAATGCACTACAGAAAAGGTTTAATGAAATAACCTGAGCAATGGAAGTGAGACTGAGCCCATGAAGAGCCCCATCCTGCAGTTACTGGTAAAATTTTTAACAGTGACTAAGTGGCTTGGGAGTCAAAGTCCCATTTTCAAAAGTGATTTAGGTACTTATGACTAGCTCCGCAAAGGGACTTAAATGCCACTTCAGGTGCTAACATCCAACATTTATGCTTCACCGAAAGGCTCCAAAGCCCAGTCCACTGCTGCCTAACTCTGTAAGCACCTACATTTCCTCCGTTGGAGGTGCACACAACTCCCTAAGTCCTGATGCCACCAAGCTGCTTGATGCCCTACTGGGTGCCTACGCCTGGCAGAATTCTCAAATTAGGCATTCCCCACCTATCTTGTGTGCAGGGCCCAATTTGGTAGGCATTACCAGAGCATGCATACTGGATCGGGCCTTGTACAAACCAGGGTGACCAGAGCAGGAAGTTGGCTGGGTATACGTATATAAGAAAACTCAATAACCCAGTGGTTAGAGCAGTGGCTTTCAACCGTTCCAGACTACTGTACCCTTTCAGGAGTCTGATTTGTCTTGCATACCCCCAAGTTTCTCCTCACTTAAAAACTACTTGTTTACAAAATCAGATATAAAAATACAAAAGGGTCACAGCACATGATTACTGAAAAATGGCTTATTTTCTCATTTTTAACATATAATTATAAAATAAATCAATTGGAATATAAATATTAAATTTACATTTCAGTATATGGTATATAGAGCAGTATAAACAAGACATTGTCTGTATGACATTTTAGTTTGTACTCACTTTGCTAGTGCTTTTTTTGTAGCTTGTTGTCAAACTAGGCAAATCTCTAGATGAGTTGATGTACCCCCTGGAAGACCTCTGCGTACTCCCAGAGGTACACATACCCCTGGTTGAGAACCACTGGGTTAGAGCACTCACTGGGGGTGGAGGGACCTGTTTTTCAAATCCACACTCTGCCAGATTTTGAGCAGGGGCTTGAATTGGATCTTCCAGATCCCAGGTGAGTGTCCTAACCTCTGGCTATTGGTTATAATAGGATTCCTCTCTCCTTTCTGCCCCCTCTGTCCTCTCCCTGCTTTGAGAAAAGGCTGACCTGACTTATTTCAGAGTGGTAGCCGTGTTAGTCTGTATCAGCAAAAAGAACGAGGAGTACTTGTGGCACCTTAGAGACTAATGAATTTATTTGAGCATAAGCTTTCATGGGCTAAGGCCCACTTCATCAGATGCATGCAGTGGAAAATACAGTAAGAAGATATATATACACAGAGAACATGAAAAAATGGGTGTTGCCATACCAACACTAACGAGACTAATCAATTAAGGTGGGCTATTATCAGCAGGAGAAAAAAAAACTTTTGTAGTGATAATCAGGACTCATTACACAAACTAAAAACTATTTCCCCATGCTAATTTCCCCCCTACTGTTACTCATACCTTCTTGTCAACTGTTTGAAATGGGCCATCCTGATTATCACTACAAAAGTTTTTTTTTTTCTCCTGCTGATAATAGCCCACCTTAATTGATTAGTCTTGTTAGAGTTGGTATGACAACACCCATTTTTTCATGTTCTCGGTGTATATATATCCTCCTACTGTATTTTCCGCTGCATGCATCTGATGAAGTGGGCTTTAGCCCATGAAAGCTTACGCTCAAATAAATTTGTTAGTCTCTAAGGTGCCACAAGTACTCCTCATTCTTTTTGCTGACCTGACTTAGGCATCTAACTTCAAGAGAGGGTTCACAGCTGTAAATCCTCAGTGAGGTGCCTTACTACCATTGAGGGGTTAGTTCCACTTGGTTGGCTCCCCAAACAGTTTGCTGTCTTCTGTGAATCCAATTCACAAATGCCTTATTCTCCCCATGCATAGTATAGGGACTCTGGGTGCCTAACACAGGATTGTGAATTCCAGTAAGTGGCAGGGTGCCTAAAAGCAATGCCTAAATCTCCTTGTGGATCTAACCCCTTAGAAGCCTGGATCCCATTCAGTTAAATTATGTTCCCAAGGGCCTAAGTCACTTTGAAAATGGGATTCTGATTCCTAAATCAATCAGGTGCTTTAGAAAATGTTACCCATTCATCCAAACTTGAATTGATTTGATGACCTATTGAGGTTGGGGGCAGGGGGCTGATTACAGTCTGCAGAAATGAGTAAATGTTTTTTTTCAATTGTTTAAATTGTTTGATAGTTAAATATGTATACAAATATGCCAAGTGGCCTAGGCTTAATTTTGCTATTGGAATCTCAGCTTTTGAATTTCCTGACTGACTATTTAGGATACGTTTGAAATATTCCCTAAATCCGATCAGCTAACTAAATGTCAACATAAGTCACGTTACCCTGATCACATATGTGCGTCTAAAAAGGGGATAAAATCATTCAGTAAAAATAACTGTGTGCACAGTAGCAACTTTAAAAGCAAAATAGTGCTACAGGTTTTTAGGGGTGTTTTCAGACTACCAAAATTAAACCTTATCTGTCAATGATATAATTGCCAAGCTATATTTCCTAAAGTCAAATCTGGGAGTTTTAGGAGTACATGTGCGTTAACCTGTTCAACTTCTATCAAAAAACAATTTGGAGAAAATTTATTAGGAAAAAAAAGTCAATTCCAAACTCATGCTTTGTATACCTAGCAGACCCAATCTTAGCCCATAGCAAAGTTTTATGTGCAAGTTATAAACTCCTGAAAATAATGTCAATTCTGATAGATCCTTAACTATGGCAGAATTGCTAATAGGCATTGCTACAATAGTATTATGCTATTCAGAATGGACCCTATGTGAGTCTATGCCTAAATCTTTATGTCTTTGTGAGTTACTATGGAATTAGGAGGAGTAAAAGAATTAATTACATTTAGTGACTGAATTAAATTTAAAAATTTTGTCGTCACTCATTTCCCTGCATATTTAAACTATGAATAAAAAAAGCAAGGCTGTCAGACAGACAATATATCCCTCCTTTTGACATCTGTCTTCAAAATGTATGTCTTCCTGTCAGTTTAAAGAGCTAATTTATTGACTTTGCAATTTAATGGAATTCAGGAAAATCTTTTTAGCTAAGTAAAAGGTGTTTGGGAGCATTACATGATATTTTCTTGCTTGTTTTTACGAAAGATCCAAGTTAGATGTCTAAAACTATGTTTTGAGCCGTAAGACAAGAATAAAAATATATTTTTCAACATGCAAGAGGTGGAATCCTCAAAACATTAGCAAAGAAGAAAATACAATATATGGCTAGAATTTAGATTTTATTTTTACAGGACAAAAATTCACCTAATAGGGAAGATGAACAGAAAAAAGTGTACAACTTCTATATCAGCTATTTACCATGAATATAACAAGCTAGAGTAAATAATCCAGTACTAAATCTGACTTCAACTATGCAGAAGCAAGGCTGATGCTTCTTTTCATCATTTTGCCTTTGCTCTTCATTCCCTTCATTTCAAAACATAGCTTCCGCTGGCAATATTTTTCAAGTCCTGTTATAAAACTTGACTTCTTCTTGGTTTAGAAAGGAAAAACAGAGTGCACATGATCTAACTAGTTTATTTTAAGTTGGACATGCAACATATCTGGGACCTTTTCAGACCTGAGAGATCATTTCAGGAAGGTCCATTCCTGCCCTCACTAAAGTCAATGAGGATATAATTATCAAAACTGTAATGCAGATAAATCTAATCATACCTGTGATCATACCGGTGTTCTGTCTTTCACTTTCTCTCTAGGTAACTTAGAGAGACTGGACCAATAATAGGTATAAGTTATTTCTGGGTATCCATTTGTGGAGTAGATTAGCTATTTCAGCAATAAAGAACAGTATTTCAGTCTGCAAGTTTTCCTCCTCAGGTTTTTTTCTTCAGGTTTTAGAGTTCTTGCTTACAGCAAAAGAAACATAAAAAAAGAAACAGTTCTACATAACTAGAAAACAGATGGGGTCGAGTGACATCATCATGGAGTAAACCTAGTGTTTAACAATTGTGTGTGTTGATTTATCATCTGAAAGGCCTTTCCTCCATTCTGATTAGTCAGTAGCTATTTTCTTAGAGTTTCCTGTATTCACTATGAGAACTTGATTGGGTCTACACTCCCCAGCATGTCATCCCTGTGCAAACAAGTAGTTAATTCCCTGTTTGCTGTAAACCAGTTTGGGCCTCTATACATAGCTGCATTGGGATGCAACCCTGAAGTCATTTAGTAAAAGACTGCATTTATGTATAGAGAAATTCTTGAGTATATGAACTTGACCTTCAAAGGTCTAGCTCATACAATAAGGAAACTGTGCATAACCAGAGGGGAAAGCTGATCTTTTTTACAGAGGATATTTCTTTATTCTAGCAGACCTAGAAGCATAAGAAATGTTAGGAAGAAAAGTCCATCTGGACCAACAACTGCTACCTTGTTGGTCAATCTTAATTCTGTTTCTTACCTCACATTTCTCTCATGCAGAAACAATGTAAGTGTCCATTGAACTGACTCATTTATACTCTTTACTTAATTTGCCTTCCCTGGTAACTTGTTACATATATTTATTAGCCTGCCATGTAATTTTCTAGGGATACACATAAAGAATCTTCACTCAGATTTTAACCTAGTCCTCACTGGACTTCAATGGAAGTTTGTATAAAGAAGGGCTAGTAAGACTCTTAGCCCCATAGTTTTTAGAATATGTCACCTACTCTATTCCAGGTAAAAAAACATATCACTATAATGGAGACAATCTGGCCTAGAGGATATGATAGTGGGCTAGGAATCTTGAGATCTATTCCTCGCTCTGACATCGACCTGCTCTGTCTCCTTAGACAAGTTTCTGTGCCTCTGTTTCCTTTTCAACCTAGGTCTGTCTGATCCACTTAGATTGTAAGCTTTTTGGAGCAGGGACTGTCTCCTATTATGTGTTTGTAGAGTGCCTAGCACAATGGGACTCCAACCTTGGTTGGGGCCTATAGGTGCTACTGAAATACTGAAATACAAATAGAAAAATGTCCACCTATTCCTCTCTTTGAAAATTCTTTTATAGTAAAAGAGCCCCAGCTTCTCTAACTTTCCTCACAGATTCTTTGTACCTAATATCCTTCTTTGTTGCCCTATGCTGGACTCCAGCCAAGACAATAATATTTTCCCTGTGCTATGGTTATCAATATCACATTACATGTTCTAGAAGAGGTTTTACAAGGGGTGGCTGTGTACATTAACAGTGTCCTCTGCTTTATTTCATATTCTCTCTGTCTTCTAAAACATCCTTGCATCTCGGTTTTGACCTTTTTAAATGCTGCTTTGCTCTGGGCTGATAGCTTCAATTTATTTCCTCGGTAACCCCCAAATCGTTTTCTAGCTCAGTATATGGGATGATTGTTCTATTTAGCAAGTATTTCCTTAATTGGTTTTGTGTTCCTAGATTAATTATTTTATATTTTTCTAATCAAATTCCATTTCTTTTAACTGAGTCATGTAAATTATCCAAACCCTTTTGAATATGATTGCATTGCTCTTCATTACTTTCCGTGCTTTCAGTTCTAGTGTCCTGTGCAAACTTGGAGATCTTTGTTTACAAACTCTCACCCACATCATTTTTATGTAGTTGTACATAATCATGAACAACAGAGGTTCTAATACTGACCCTGAGGATGCTCTAGCTGTCCATTCTCTTTGTGTCCTACTCTTAAACTAGTTTTCTATCCAGCAGTCTGTTTTGCCTTCATTATGATTTCCCTTAGCCATTAATCTCTTAGGTGGTACCTTGTCAAATGCCTGTAAGTAGACTACATCCACTGCATTTCCTTTATTTATCATGGCAGTAACATCTTCAAAGAATTCCAGCAGGTTAGTTAAGCATGACCTCCCCTGCCTGAATCTATGCTGGTTATCCTTAATCAAACTGATTTTCAAGCTGATCTTTCACACTTTCCTTATGGTAATTTCATTTTCCCTACAAACCTTGTTAAACTCACTGATCTATGGTTTCTTGTTTTGCCTTTACTCTTTTTTTTTTAATCATGGATATTCGTTTGCCTTTTTCAATCCTCAAGACTCACTTCTGAGTTGGATCTCTTTTTAATAATGTCAGTGCACAGTTCTCTGGACTCCTCACTAGGTCTAGTTGAAAATTTTACATAAAAACTGTTTTTGATGGTAAATTGGGTTTTCTACTAAAAGTTGTTATGGGTTTTTGAGGTTGGGGAGGGGGGGAGTTGTTTGTTTTTGTTTTTGCAAAATATCTGCTTTCCACTACAAATATTGAGTTTTCATCAAAAAACAATTGAAAACCAAAATGGTTTTTGTTTTTGTCTAAATTATCCACACATTTTCTGATCAGCTGTGTTCCTCACTAATACTAGATACTTAAACACCAACAACTGCTCACAAAGTCTTCTTCCACCTGTGGCTGGCCAAGACACTGTGTACCATCCTGAGATGTAGACTAATCTATGCATTCATGACCTCTAGCTTCAATTATGCAAAATGTCATGCCTGGGGATGTGCACTGACACAGCTGCTAAGCAATACAGGACACTGCCAATACATCGTCTCTGTGCTTCGGGCACTACAATTAGTCCTTACTGAATAATAGATTAAGTTCAAGATCCTGGACTTGATCTTCAAAGCCCCCAATGAGGTGGGGCTGGTTATCTCAACCATACAGGAAGATGTGGTGTTTAAGATTTATGATGATAGCTGCATTAACGAGCAATGGAATTAAGTGGGAACAGGGGTCAGAACTCAGGTGACAGTGGGCCACAACCACGGAACTCCCTTCCACAGAGGATGAGAGTGACTGCAATTTTGTCTGTCTCTCATTCTCTCAAATAAAAAGCTGCCTTTGTCACCATGGTAACTGAACACCTTACAATAAATATATGCACAGCCAAATGGTTTGTTTATATGTAGACCTAGGTTCTTTCTCCTCTCCAGTATCATTATGATGTCAGCAGAGCTGTGGAAGAGGGTTTGCTGGCTATGTGGTCAAACATAGCACTAGAACTTAAAACACTTTGTCTAGGTCCAAAAGCGAGAAAACAAGCAAAACAACCCCCCATATAATATCACAGTATTCTTTATAAGCTTACAATACTGTTAAAGTAGGTTGTATATGAAGGACTAAACATGCTGGTACCCATGGGCCCAATCCTGAAAGATACTAATCATCTCCTGAAAAGATAAGACATTGATTTAATCAGGAACTGAAGGACTCTTTGCCTCTCAGGAGCAGACCCTGAAATAGTAGGTTGCCTTATGTCACATCTGAACAATCAATAGGTTTTGATTTCCTGAATTTTTCAAGTAGGTTCATTGTACAAAACAGACACTACCTGTGCCAATGGGAGGGACTCTCCTGTCAGTGTAGGTAATCTATCTCCCCGAGAGGTGGCGTTAGGTTGATGGAAGAAATCTTCTGTCAATTTAGCACTGTCTACACAGGTGCTAGTTCAGTATAGCTACGTCTCTGAGGGGTGTGGATTTTTCATGTCCCTGAGAGACGTAGCTATACTGATGTAAATACCTAGTGTAGACCAGGCCTAGGCAGAAAGACGAAAAGACTGATATTTGAAGGCTACGCCAGCAGCATGACAATGTAAAATGTCGCAATTTATCAACAAAAGCCATTTTAAACAAGTTTCTTTGAAGAAATGGAGTTGTATTAATTCCAAAAAATGGTTGCATTGTACCATGTTAGCTTTCTATGAGATTGGTTGAAATATCTCTTATAAAGTGTTTTCTTATGCTCAGTGATTAATTTAAAAACAGGCAAGCTTTATACATAGTCACAGAACTGCACAATTAATTTTGATATCACCCTGAATCCCTCATTAAATACTTGCTACCCAAAATTCATAATTACTTTTAAGTGAATACAGAGTATTTGTAAATTAAATCTGGAATTTGATGATGACATGTTCATAAAGTTTTGCTAACTTTAATAAATATTTTTTAAACAAACAACCTGACCCAAAATAATTTTAAGGGTTTAGATTAGGCTAATCAAGTCAAGAAAAATCAGTGAAAGTTGAAATTCCACCTTTCATTTGTTTCACTGTGAGTAGGAATTGCAGTAAAGCAGGTATGCGACATCTTGTTCAGCTCTAACTCTCTTCCAGCCATATTGCCCCAAGCTGTTATCTTGCCAGATTTCACAATCTAAGCAAGATTGATTCTGGTAAGTATTTGGATAGGAGACGACTTTACCCCCTAAATATAACCTCTCAGGAAAGACTTGGTTCCTTTTAAAAAGAAGCAAAATGAGCAAACTTGGCTGCTTTGTTTGAAGTCATCATGGTCTCCCTAATAATTAGGGTGACCAGATAACGAGTGTGAAAAATTGGGACAGAAGGTGAGTGGGGGGTAATAGGTGCCTATATAAGAAAAAGCCCCAAATATCAGGACTGTCCCTATAAAATCAGGACATCTGGTCCCCAACTAATGATCATGAGTTCTGGTTTCTGCTGCCTGATGCTAGTGTTACCCACACATGTCGGTTATATTTGCAAAGAATTTGCTGTTCAAATGGGCAGTTTGACATCCCTAAAGCTGGAGTGGGATTGGGGTTTTGTGGGAGGTTGGGCAGCCATGTTATGTCAAACCTAAATGCACGTATGAGGAGCAAACTCCCAGGCAGCAATAGAAGCAGTTCTCTCTCTCTTTCTCTCTTTGTGTTTTAGGCGGTCTCCCATCATTTACTATCAGGATTTTCCATGTAAAATCAATAGCAATACCTAAGTTCCAAGTGGAGTTCATGGAATTTCTTGCACTTCTCACTGTTCGGAGTAAATCTCTGTTTGGAGTAAGTTTTTTAACTTGTGTTAGTTTACTCTTGGGTGTTTGTGTTTTGGGTTTGTTTTTTGGGTTGATAGGGTTTTTGAGTTGAAGGGAGTTTCAGTATTGTGTCCTTCTTATAGTGGAAATGCCTTTGCACAGAGGAAGGTTTTGCAGCGCTTCCTAAAGATGGTCAGTCTCTGGATTCACCTAGCCTCCTCTGGAGTTCGTTCAGTAGCCAAAAACAATACTTAGTCCCCAGCTCTCACATGCTTTGTCCTGGGCTTTGTGATCTGTGTTGTCCCAGAAGAGTACAAATGTTTTGGTTGTTCTGGGTCAAATTTTGGTCTTTGATATCACTAGGGCTTAATCCATTTATAGCTTTGAAGATTAGGACAAAAGCCTTTAACTGGCCTTGGAAGCTGGCTGAGAGCTAGTGGAGAGAGCCAGAGCTGCCACATCACTGAAAGGGAAAGGATTACCTTTAAAACTAATTTCTTCTCCTCATCTCTCCGCCCTACAACTATGGTTGTCCTATGACATCCTGTCTCTTCCATCTATCTATCTACCTATGTTATCATACGGCACCCAGTGCTGTTATATCTGAGTGCATCCACCTTTAAAAGGCTTCTGAAGGAACTTTGCTACTACTATAGATGATTGAATGTATTTAGCCTGTGGTATATTTATTTTAGAAATTTATTACTGGATGGTGAAATTCACCCCTGTGCAAAGGGACCACACAAGGTTGATGGACTAATTGCATCCCACTTAATCCCTCACAAATTTCATTCAAACTGTGTACACAATTTGGGCCCATTGTGCAATGTGGTGTATACCGCCACCCACCTACTAACACAACTCAGTGGGAGCTGACTTCAGTGGGAGAAGAGGTCACTTAGCACCTGGCATGAGGCACTCAGCTGTTTTCAGAAACCAGCTCTGTACATGTATTTTATCAGCTGCTCCTCAGAAAACAAAAAACCCTCATGGGAGAGACAGTAGCCTATCGTGGTTATCCCGGTGGTTACAATGTAAAATTGTTACTGCACATAGAAAAGCAAACTATCACAACCAGTGTGACTAGAATGAAAACTAGATAGCAAGAAGTAGATAATGGAATGGGCCCAAATGGTCATTTGTAATGAAATGCATATTTTTAAAAAGTGCCATCAGTAACACTGACTACAGCATCATGATCATTGTAAATTATATGACAGGCATTAGGGAATACTTCATTTGTATTGTTAGGAACTTGCTAACATCCACAGTGGAGTTGTTTAGGTGCCTGTGAAATAAAGGATTTAGCTCAAGCTTTTGAACCATCTTGTGTTCTCTGTTGAATGCAGAAGTGCTCACAGGGTGAAATTCGCTCAGGTGCAGAAGCACAGCACAAGACCTGGGCACCATGTAAGTCTCACCTTTGCCCTACATAGGGTTTAAGAAGTGCCTAGCTCTTGTGATGAACCTCTGCACAGCAGTGTGCACAAGAGCTCCCAGTAGTAATCCACTGTGCTTTTCTCCAGCTGGGAGTTGAGTATCAACAAATCACACTGGAGCATAACAAAAAATGTTTTTAACTCTTTTATTTGAGCAAGAAAGAAAGTATGCAGTGAATGAAACAATGCAATATAAGACCCAGGGAAAGAGTTTTAAAGAGACAGGAAAAGGAAAGGAAGAAGGACATAAAAGTTCATTTTGAAGATTAGCTTGTGCCTATTCTCCAGGGTTCTCCCCAGATGAAATTCACCTCTCTTCAGAAGGCCAGCATAAGACCTATGTATCATTTCAGCCATCAAAATAGAGCTTAAATGGGATTTACATGGTTCATAGACTATGTGCTGGCCCTCTGCACAGGGGTGAATTTTAGTCCACTACCATACATCACTGTGCCCAGGCAGTATCCTACACCCCCGTTTGGACCTGCACTGCAGTGTCACAAGGGTTCTCAAACTTTTAATCTTCACATCTAAGAGTACTGGAAAACAGATATTTTTGACTGCACAGAAGCAGTATTAAAGGCTCTGTATATGTGGTTTACAGTCAGTACATTAGCATTCAAAGAGATTGTGGTGGTGGTAGCCTGTAAGTGATCAGCAAGGAGCTGTTTAGGGGGAAAGTTATAGTGTTCATCATTTTTATTAAAGCTTTTTCAATTAACACAAAGAGCAGTAAAGAATCCTAGAAAAGAAAATCAGAATAACAAATAAGGAATGCCAAGCTGGGAATTGCAGCCAGTGTACTGACACAGTGAAATGATTTGAAGTAAATGTACTGTCAAATAGAGAGGCAGTGTGTGGCAGTGGATAGGGTCAGGGCTGGCCCTAGGTCTTTTGTCATCCATGACGAAAAATGTTTTTGGTGGCCCCCAAAAGGTTTTCATAGATTCATAGATTCATAGATTCTAGGACTGGAAGGGACCTCGAGAGGTCATCGAGTCCAGTCCCCTGCCCGCATGGCAGGACCAAATACTGTCTAGACCATCCACAGCGCAGTGATGTCTAGATGTCTGTCTAGACCACTGCACAATGCAGTGATGTATTCCATTTTATATCGCTTAAGGTTGAATATACAACCCCCAAACCTAGATTTGGCACTTTGTCTCCCCACCATCCTGATTTGGTTCCACTAGAAGATGGCATCCAGGATGACCATCCTGATCATCAGCCCTTAAGGATGACTGTGAATAGGGCACTGATTTGGGGCAAGGCAAGGAGACTTGGGTTCTTTTACGGAGCTCTTTACTATGTGAACTTGGAGTGGGGGGGAAATACTTCACCTCTCTGTGCATCTGTTTCCCCTCCCCATTTGTATGTGTCTTGTCCAGTTAGATTATAAGCTTTTTCTTCCTCTGTGTTTTGCATAGTACTGAGTATAATGGGGATCCACTCTCATTTGGGGCTCTAGCAATTACTCTACCATAAAAAATAAATATGAATTTACCTGTACAGCACCCCATACTTATGGTCCTGTTAAAATAATAATAAGTGACATATTATTATAATTAACGGAATAGAAAAAGACTCCTATTAAAAAAAAAAGCGGTAACTGACTGAATGACTCAGTGCACAATGCAGTGATGTATTCCATTTTATATCGCTTATCTCTTTATCTCATGCTATCAGAGAGTGAGCCGATAAAGTCTAAAAACGGTTTCCAAAGGTTTTTACATTTGTCTGTGCTATCCTGCAAGCTGAATGCTAGACCTTCAGATGATACAGTTTCTGTCACTGCAATAGTCCATTTCTTCATCATGGGCAGTGCTTTATTATTCCAGTGTCAAAGAGTGATTAGTTTTTTAATTGATTTTGTTCCCATGGGATAGATCCTTCTGCACTGTACTTTTCTTTAGCTATTACCTAGATATGTGCAGTGTCACTCAGTAAACATAAAGATGAGACCAGGGGCGAGTTAGTCCTTTATAACCCTTCTGTTCTACAGAACTGTCTCTGAAAGTGTATGTACTCTATGGCAAGGCTTTCACTTTCACACAAATTCAACTCTGGTGTTATACTGATCAAGTCTATGAAATTTTCCACTGAAGACAATGGAATTACACCTGTCAAGAACATGGCCCATGAGTGACAAAGATTTTTGTATTATATACACCACCAGAAAATATTGTCATGTTATTATTGTATTAACAATATGGGATATTATTTGCTTAGGGCCTGATCCAATGCTCATTGACATCAATAGGGGGGTTCCTTCCACTGGTTTCAATGGGCATTGTATCTATCTCTCTGAATCACTGAAAACTTGTCTAATGCTAAACAGGGCAGAGATGGCTTAATAGTGTCTGGCCCTCATGCAGCTCCACAGTGGAGGGAATAAGATGCCTCCCTAACTCATGAGGCCCATGTAAGAATTACAAACTCTTTGCTCCTCCAAGTGCAGGGGCTGCTACAAAATTGCTCAATCCCCATAGAAGCAAGTTGTCAGTTGTGAGCAGGGGTGGACAGGGAGTAAGCAAAACCACATATCCACTAGCTTCACCTACCAGCCAGCAAAGATGTCTAGCCATGGGGGCATGTGCTTTCTGCACCTCTTAAAGTAGAGGAGTTGGGAAGCTCTTCTTGTATTTCCTCGAGGTAGTGAAGCACTGTGCCATCTCCGACAATAGGTTGTTCCTCAGAGGAATAAATACAACCCAAAATAAAGACAATCCCTGCCCATCAGAACCAGATAGATAGAGAAAACAGGACAGAATTCCAGCTGAAGAAATAATATAGAGTATTTGTTGTTTGCTTTCTCTTAGTCCTGGGCCTGGACAAAGCCACTTAATAGGCATACAATACAATCTACATGAAGTGTGAATAGGCTTAGTTTCAAATTGCAACTTGCACTGCTTTATAATTTTTGCTCTGTAATAGCTATTCTGTTCCTGAGTAGCTCATGTTCAGATCTCTTTCTTCAGTGTGTCTATATATATGGGGGTAAATGGGATGCTTTGGTGTTTAAATAAAGCAAAGAAAATGGGTTTATACTTGGAAACTGTATGAGGTTTGGATCTTACAGAACAATTAGCTAACGGTTCCTCACATTTAACAAAAGGTGAATGGATACTGTGTATTGCAGGGGTTGGCAGCCTTTCAGAAGTGGTGTGCCGCGTCTTCATTTATTCACTCTAATTTAAGGTTTCGCGTGCCAGTAATACATTTTAACATTTTTAGAAGGTCTCTTTCTATAAGTCTGTAATATATAACTAAACTATGGTTATATGTAAAGTAAATAAGGGTTTTAAAATGTTTAAGAAGCTTCACTTAAAATTAAATTAAAATGCAGAGCCCCCCCGGACTGGTGGCCAGGACCCGGGCAGTGTGAGTGCCACTGAAAATCAGCTCGCATGCCGCCTTTGGCACGCGTGCCATAGGTTGCCTACCCCTGGTGTATTGTATCCATTCTCTTTACCGCTCAAAAGTACATGTAAATTAGGCACAAATGACAAGAGGTTCTGGGGAGCCAAGCATCTGCAGGTTCCACTGAAGTCAATGGGACCTGCAGGTACTTTGCAACTCTGAAAATAATGCAAAAATTAAGATTCATATGAAGCTAGAATCTTGTAATAAAGAGTGTTCCCACCACCCTTCCAGGTGCATTGGACTTTACTCTAAAACTTGTTTCTTTACTTACAATGAGCTCAGCAGAAGCCTTGTAGTGTGCCCATGTTCTGTTAATCGGTAAACAGATTTACCCTTCCATCAGATACTTGGTTACAAAGGGTTTGTGTTGCAGGCAGAATGGGTATGACTTGAGTCTCGATGTATCACAAATGTATTCCATCCACAAGTCTGTTTCTTTGTTAAATAAAAGAGACAAGGTGGGTGAGGTAATATTATTTATTGGACCAACTTCTTCAGGTCTTCTTCAGACACTGAGATGAAGTACTAGTAAAGTGCAAGTTTTAAAGAGCGTGAGAAGGTGAGATAGGAGGGAGAAGGTCTCTGAACTCTTGAGGCCCGATCTTGCAGTCCTTACTCAATGAACACTCCCTCTGAAACCAAGGAGAGTGTTGTCTGAGCAAGGCTTGAAGAGCCGGGTTTGTGAGGGGTTGAAATGACTCATTTTCCTGTCAGTTAAATTGGTACCACCCCAAAGAGGTTGCACTAAAGTTCCTGAGAGGAGATTCTGGCCCTACATCCTTACTTGAAATACTGTATTAGTTCCAGTTTTCAGCAGTAGAAACTCAGACTTATAACAGTAAAATAACTAGCTATTATTGATCCAAATTACTATGTGTCTATATGCAGATAGAACTGATCAGATAGGTATTCCTGAGAAACTTCAAAACTGAATTCACTTTGACAAAACAATTCCTAAACTTTTTTTAATGTAATATTAGTCATCTCAAATCCATTACCAAGTGATAAAGAAACTACACCAACTGTCTGACCATCATCTTCCAGGAACATTTAAAAAAAAATCTGTTCCAGGGCTCCATCAAAACAAAGAAACCTATTTTTCCAGTAGAAATAGCATTGCACTTTATCTTATTTTCAAACCACATTCCTTTCACTTCTAACTGCAATCTAAGAAATATCTCTTTAAACCAACAACTTATTTCTTTAGAAACTTTTTTAAAGTATCTTTAGACTATTTTTATGTATTTCAAAAGAGTCAAAATGTGTATATTTTGCTGAGCATAAGTCAAATGGGAAAGTTTAGTTTGGTTAGAAGTACCTCAGATAGTAATTGAAATGTTCAGGCAACATAGCCTTTTATTCTTCTTTCCTACTGTAACATTTCATTGAACTAATTTTGTAATTGGAGCTGTAAAAGAAATAAAATGATTAATCCTTTTTTGTTCTATAATCCTTTCTGCAGTGTAATTCCCTCAAAATGTAAAGCTTCAAGATAAAATATTGTCATGGAGATCAAAACGACAATTGTAAGTTGGCCTCCCCACTTTACACTACCTATTATTATTTTGATGATTACTATTTATTATCATCACATGGTTATAAAGGAAATCTTAACAGCCTGATAACACAACATCTAAGGCTGGATCCCCAGCTGGTATAAAGCAACATAACTCCATTGATTGGATTACAACATGCTATCATATTTTTTATTATATTTACTGTTTATAGGTGCATACAGAATATTAGGGGCTAGGTGCTCAGCTGTCTTAAACCATAACATATAAAAACCAGGGCAACCTCATATTCCAAAGTATTATCTGATGCACTGATTTTTAAAAAAAGACTCTAGAGCCTCTCAAGAGTTGACAGAAAGAACTAGATTGTCATGGCAACGCGAGTTGTAGAAATCCTTCTTTCCTGTTTGCACAGATCATCTCCATTTGATCAGTCTGTTTACTAAATGTTACTAAAGAAAGCAATTAAAGGTTAATCTCTCCTCAAAAGCAAATAAATTAAATACTAGAGAAATGGAGCAGAGAGAATACACTTCAGGCTGGTCAACAGATTTCAAATATAATGGATCTTCAATGTAAATGAAGCTTCTGTGGCTATTTGCATAATATCAAATATTATGCAAGAGTTAGGGGTCTATTCATCAATATTTGACTTGCCACTTTGTCCTCATTTTGCTGCGAGTTTTCTGCATAGATCGAGGATGCAATAATGGCCATTGAGTTCCCTGGGCTTTGGATCAGGTTCCAACTACTCAGGATTCATCCTTTAGGAAACTTCAACTATAAAGCACAGTACCAAAATCAAAGCCAAATTTGGCTAGCTGTGAATAGAGGCAAGGATTTCAACCACAAGCTGGGAGATTCTTTTCAAATTAACAACCTTGTGGATCTGCAAAAGGCTTAACAAGCTTGCAGCATTTATGCTTGTTTTACAGCCTCTTTTAAATAGGTTCATAGGTAAGCAAGAGAGACCTAACTGAACAAAGTTCACTCATCTATATACTCTTGTGTTGCCACCTTTGCTTTCCTAAAATCTACTAGCATCACATTCTTCCCATTGGAGCCACTGCAAATAATGAGTCAAGGTGAATTCTCTAGATATTAATGTGCTTAGATAAAGAAAATCAATTTCATTTCGCAAGAGATATGTCTACAAAGGTAGAAGGTCACATACTGTAACATCGGCAGCTGCTTGATGGTACTAGAGTTCTAAAAGTGAATTATACAGTAGCATTGTCTCCAAATGCTTAGTCTGACTCAATTCCTGTATTATATTATAAGAAAGATCAGAAGGATACTTCCTGTTTCCCTTTCTCAAGCATACCGTTAGCCTTACCACTTTGTTCCCTCTTCTTTTGTTATTATTTGTTACAGTAACTTGTTTTGTTCTCTTTCAGGATCCATGTGTGCATATATGTTTCTACAGTGCCTAGAAATACAGTGCCCTGATCTTATGTTCCTTGGAGCACTATAATCTCATTGCAACTACATACAAAATGCCAATAATTACATTAAAAAACCCCCACTATGATAAATCTAAATCTAAACCTTATTTAGATTGTAAAGTCAAGCACTCAGAAGCAGGAAAATGTCAGTTAAGGTTGCCAGTGTCAACTCTCTTTCTCTCTCTCAGCATGGGAGCTGGGGAGCTCCTTTCCAATCTGGTGCCTCCAGTGGTGGGAATGGGCCACTGGAGTCATATGTTGTGTTTGTGATGGTTGTGTGGAGCCTGGCCCAGCTCCTTTTCCCAACTCCTGGAGATTTGGTCTGTTCCTGGGGTTCCCAAAACAATGTGCGCTGCCACGGCTTTGGTAAACCAGGCCCTAGATTAGAATTTTATGTTCCATTATTATTTTGGCTTGCTGCCAAAATGATGCTGACAACACACATGAAAGGAGGGAAATGATTATTTTCAAAAGTTTACATCACTTTTATATTTGATCAGAAGCTCATGGAAAAAAGAAAAGGCACATCTCTGGCCCCAGGACACTCTCTGCCAAATTTCAAAGGTTTGATGCCAACAATGGAGGTGTTTAAGCCTTTTTTTAAAAAAAAAATTAGGGAATCTAACTACAGGTGTCACTATCAGCCCACTCTATAATAAAGAACCAAAGATGACTTTCATAGAAAAATATGCAAAAGCTTGCATTTTGCAACTTTTCAGTAAAAAAATCTTACTTTGAAATTGCAAATAAAGTAAAAGGCAAGGGCTGCAAAATTCCATTTTAAAATGGTGACAATATTTTATGCAACTGTTTGCAAAACAAAGGCTGTGGGCTTTGCAAAGTATTATTCATCATGCTCAACACTGTATGAGCTGCAATTTAGCAAACAATTTTTTTCCAGAATACCACTGTACAAAAGAGACATGATTGTGGAGCATGATCCCGTACTTCAGTATCCCTGGGATACTGTGGAAGAGACATAAAACATTTCAAGACTAAAATGACGGTAGCATTTTCTGCACATTGTCCTCAATAATTTCTTAAAGAGGGGAGGGGAGAAGCAGCAAACCAGAAGTTGAGTAAAATTCTATATCTGTTTTGTATATTGGATAAATTGTTCAAGAACAGATTACCTTCATAAATATATTAGCCTATTAATGCTGCCAAGATCAATGACCCAGATTCACTGCAAGTTCATGCTGTTTTACACCAGTGTAAATCCTGACAGAGGGCCCCAGTGACTCAAAGTTCACCTGAGAAAAAGGGTGTTGCATCACAAAGTCACAATCTTTTCTCAGCCTTATTCAGAGAACTAATCATTCACCAAGGGCCCCATCCAGCTACTGTTGAAATCAACAGAAAAACTCCTATTGACATCAATTACAGCAGTATTGGGCCCTCAAAATTATAATAAGTTATGTTGCTTTATTAAAAAATGTCTCTAAATGTTAAGTTATATAAAGATGGAAATAGCTATTGCATAGCTAATCGGTAATTAAAAATGCATAATTTAATAACTGTGAAGCTGTAACAAATTGCAATTAATTTTTATACCTGAAATTAGAGCATTACTAAAATTGCAAGAAATCGGGGTGGGGGGTTGTTTGTTTGTTTGTTTGTTTGTTTTTGCTTATCTTTCACTGCAAGTGAACTATTGACAATACTCTGATTAATCAAGAGGCATCTGGTTAATCATCAGAAATATGAGACTAATTAAATCTTGCTCTACTTTTTAACTGAATGGTCCCTCCAGTTAAAAATGATGGGAAACTGTTGTGGTTTACAGTTTTTCAACTGCATATGATCTTGGAGAAAAATATGTATGCTCTGAAGAATGGTATGACTCTTTAATGACAATACAATGTAGTATTTCTCTTGTAAGAGGTCTCTATGCATGTGTGTTTCTTCTTTTACAATTAAATTCCTAAATGTAGACAACTGATAAATATTGCCTTTGTATATCAATATAACACTGGCACTAATCCAAGTAGTTTGTTTAAGCATTAATTAATGTTTATAACCAAGCTAATGTTGATTTTCTGAAATATGGAAGAAATGTTGTGTGGTTTACTGGAATCTTTCATCCATCTAGAATAAAGATATATGAGGACAAAGCAAGATCTCACAGTTTTCCTCAGGCACTGAGGGTATTTGTCCCTAGTTCAAAAGTTACTGGTTGATCAAAATGGTGTAAAGCAGAGGTTCTCAAACTGTGGTCTGTGGACCACCAGTGTTCCAAGAGCTCCATTCAGGTGGTCCGTGGATAGTTCCCTCCAAGGTGCGTGCCTGGGCGGCTGCACATGAGAGAATGAAGGGCCACCCACCTAATTAGTGGAGCTGTGCAGGCATGGCTCCACTAATTAGGTGCCTGGACCCTGGAGAAGACAAACATGTAAGGTGAGGTGGTGGCCTTGGGGAAGGGGGGGAAGAGAGTAGGTGGGAGGGGGCAGTGGGGTGAGAAAAGGAGGCAGGAGGAATTTGGGATGTGCAGGGCTGCGGCAGCCAGAGAAAGAGGCGACTTTCCCCAGCTCCAGGGCTGTGGCTGCTGTGGCAGGGGAGAGACCCCCCTCTTTCCCTCAGGTGCTGCTGTGATGAGGGAGAGAGGGCACATCTGTCACATTAGAAAGGTGAGGACTACTGATATTAAAATATGAGTTGTGTGTTTTTATTTGTAGAGCAAAAAAATCTTAATTATTATTATTATTATTATATCATTATTATTATATAGCACTTTTATCCAAAGCACGTGACAATAGTTAGCTAATGGTACAAACAACATTTGGAAAGATCATTAAGTGGTCCGCCAAGACCCTCGGCAATTTTCAAGTGGTCCGCGAAAAAGAAAGTTTGAGAACCATTGGAAAGGAAATTGCAGCTGATGTAGAAAAGTAAAGTATCTCAGGCTAGGTCTACACTACAGCGGGGGTCCGACCTAAGATACGCAACTTCAGCTACGTGAATACCGTAGCTGAAGTTGCGTATTTTAGGTCAGCTTACCTGGCGGTGAGGACGGGGGAAAGTCGACCGCTGCCGCGCTGCCGCCGACTCCGCTGCCGCCTCTTGCCGCGGTGGATTTCCGGAGTCGACGGCAGAGCGATCAGGGATCAATTTTATCGTGTCTTCACTAGACGCGATAAGTCGATCCCAGAAAACCGATTGCCTGCCGCCGGACCATCCGGTAAGTGTAGACAAGCCCTCAGTAAAATAAGCAATTCATATATCCATACGGGGCACTTCCATATCACTCATTCTTTGTTCATTGCAGAAATGGGGGAAAAAAACAGCATAATACTATAATCTTAATTTTGCAGCCATGTTGATGTGATTCCAGAAGGGCCATAATCTTATTGCAATTACACTAGGATACCTTTATAGTAATGCCACTCAACTACACTACAGGCCTTGTCTAAACTTAAAAGTTTTGCTTCTTTAACGATGTTAGCATAATTAAAGTGGCAAATGCCTCCTCCTATAGACACAATTATAGTGCATAAAAGTGCTTATAGCTTACTCTGATTCAGCCAATCAAAATAAGATCTACTGATATAACCGCATCCACACTAGGGCTTTTACTGGCATAATGATGTCGGCAAAACAAATCACACCCCACCAACCTAGTTTTTAAGTGGAGACTGGACCTCAGGGACCAGAGATGTAAAGATCCCAGTTACTTCATGGCTTTGAACTCACAATAATATTTGAATTTACAGCACCACACCTTAAGCAGTGGATTACTCTGAAACAAGGTATTAATGTGAAGGTCAAATGATGGTGTACAAAAGACTGAACTTGTAGGTTTTCAAATTAATAGTCAATAAGGGTTCTCAGTCACTTCCCAGATAGGACCCGCAGTACAGCAAACCGTTAATGTGTTGGTTTCTGTACCTTGAGATTTACACACTTGTATTCAGTGGGATCAAAATTTCAATTTCAAAGGTATCTGGACCCTAACTTCCTTAAGCTTCTTTGAAAATCCCAACCTAAATAAAGATGTCATTACGCTGCTGTACAACCAGTACAAATAAGATCAAGAATCAGGCCCCAAATTTGTATAGGAGGAACACTTAGCAGAAAAACAAAACAAACAAAAAACCCACATAATACTCTCAAGCTTTAGTCTAAATCATACATATGTATGAAAGGGCATAAATGTCTAGTGCAAAACTAAGCAACTGAAACTAGCCCAGAGAATATTTCCTGTGCTTACAGTCTATCTCAGAAGGTGCCTCAACACCCATTTTGATTTTAGTGAGCCCTGAGGTCATTGTACATCTCACACAGCTGGGCTCTTGTACACCATCATCAGGGCCTCATATTAGCACACTACTGTATCTTCTTTTGGACTATCTTTAATGGGAGGGATAAAACTAGAAGGTGGCTGTGTTCTTGGGATCTCCGGTGAACTCATATAATTTCTACAGTGTAGTTTTCTCAGACGTTACCTAATATTTTTACTCTAGTGTAAAACCAGAAATATGGGTCTTTCCTAATGTAAAGGTGTATTTTTAAAATGAGGAGATAATTTATTAAAAGTGAATACACTGGTACATTAGGACAGCATATTTTAATCCTGGGGACAGAACTGCCTTCTCATTTTTGTTTCTTGTTAGGCCATTTCCACTTCAGACTGAGCAGAAAAGGGATTGTCCATTGAGTACTTATCACTCACTTCTGAATATCCAATACTTGACTCTGGACCTAAGTGCAAAAATTAAAAAAAAAAAAAATCCGGTTTAACTCATTTTCTCCTTGCTTGTTTGAGCTTCCTCTGGAGGAGATAGGAGCCTCTCTAGGGACACCATCTTCACAGTTTGAGAAACATTGCTCTGCAGATAGAGAAAATACATGACTTTAAGAGAGAAATGTTCTCAACTCAATATACTGAGCAGGCCTTAAACATAGTGGAAACTTATAGGTGTTGTAGTCATAGTAATTATTTGACAAAGTGGCCACAGCAAACAGAGAGTACATAAAATGCAGGGTTGCTTTTTTTTAAAAAAAGATCTTTAACCTGTAGATGTGTGAGTGCTTTCCCAGACTGGATATGATTTAAACACAGAAATCTCTTTCCTTCTCTCTTTTTGATTTACATGAACTATACCTCTGAGGTTGTAATATAAAATAAAACTTGTTTATGAACATTCTGTTTGAGACAATTAAGTGGCGTACTTTCTCTTTCATTGCCAAAGTGATCTGAAAAAGGACAGTAACTGATCTTGAAAATATTTGAAAACATGTATTGTACCCAGTATAAAACACTTCATCAATGCATTCCCCTATGTTGTCTTCTATAAAAGTAGCTAGAGACACCGAAGAATAAAGATTCCACCAGTAGAGAGATTGTTAACCTTCTAGCCTGAAGAAATTTTAATCTCACAGTAATTTAAATCTTCTGCTTTACTTTCCTATTAGATGTTTCTCATCTTTTTTAAAGAGAGAGAGGGAGAGAGAGAGAGAGAGAGGGCAATGCTGCTGTGTTTTTGCAAGATTCAAAGACACTAACAGACTCCTGGAGGTTTTTGGCTGAGATGTAGCATATCAAAATGAACAAATGACTATGATAAACAAGACACCTTCCCTTACAGAGCTGAGTACTGCTGTTGTTTGCCTTGTGAGGCATTCTTTTCTCCGGTAGTTTCTGAAGGAGTGATATTTTTAAATGACTCTATGTCTGCCTCTCTATAGCATATAAAGGAGAAAAACTTTACCTGTTTTGCAAAATACTCACATCCATCAGTATAACATAATGGTAGCGGCTGAATAGAAGTCATAGCAATGCCTCTAAGTCTACTTACTACATTAAGGGAAAATGTGCGCATTTCTTTACCTACAGTCAGTCCTTGCTTTTTACCTTTGAAAAGTTGTAGCCAATTGTACAGCAGCAGAGGGTCTGAATTACATTTCATAATGCTACTGTTAAAGAGCAATGCAGAAGGTAGAAGAGCTCTCATTTACAGCTGGATAAAGGGAAAACTACGTGCAAGGCAACACCTACAGAAAAATGCAGCACTTTGGAGCTTTACATATCAAACCCAAGAGAATCCCTATTACAATGAACAGCAAATTAATTCACCGCCATTGGACAGCTAAAATAAAGAGTTCCTGGGATCTATTCATTAAGATTTGATGGGCTTCTGGAAGCAAAGGCTGTTCATATTACTAAGCAATGAATTATCTCGCTCTTTTTACTCTGTAAATCTAATTCCAGCCTTAGGTTTATCTTTTACTAAATATAGATACCTGTACGCAACTGCCTAGGGACCTTAATGGGAAAGAATCATGTCAAATATCCCTGCTGTTTCCTCTTCTACCTGTTGTTTGGCTTCAATATTAAGTCAGGTTGCAGCCTTTAAGTGGGTGCGTTCCTACTCCATATTAAGCCAGGTATAATTATATTCTGCAGCCCAGCATCAGAGGTAGTGCCCAAATGTGCCTGGCCAAGCTCTTTGTATGTAACCAAACCACGTCGGATCGGTGCTGGATAACCAAGATCCAGCCTCCAGCTTTTCATATGTGCTGTCAGCCGTGCAAAGAAACACTTAAATGTCAAACGCCAGAACCAGCTACAGTGTATGTTATAAATGAGGAGCGGGTCTAAGTCCTCCAAGAGAGCCGAGACAATAGTAGCATTGATTGCAACTCGCGCCATCCCACCCCCGAGGCACGGCCAGGGGACAGATTATTGGCCTTGCTCCGTCCGGTGGGGTGGGCTGGGGCAGGGGCGGAATTGGGAATTGCCTTTGGGTATCAGTTCCTGACCTAGCCTATCCCTCCCTCCCCCCGGCCCCGAACTTCTGGAGCTGGCGGCGCTGCTGGACCCAGGCAGCTGTTATCACCCCCGCCTCCTAGACCCAGCGCGACGTGCCGGCGGATCCGGCTCCATGTCATTATTCCCCAAACCCACCCAATCCACAGGCAGGGGTTGAAGTGCCAGGCACGTGTGAGGATTATTAAACAGCCGCAGGGCAGTGCAAAGCGTCGGTTAATTGGGGAAGGATCAGGAACCGAAAGGGGGGAAAGCAAATAGCCCCTGCCAGGGGGAAACGATCAGCCGGCAGAAATGGGGGAGGCAGGTGAGGGCTGGGGACGCCGGACGTCTGAACAGGTGATTATACATAACAGATTTTTTGCTTTCCTGGGACTGGAGTGCACCATGTATTGCACCAAGGACAACCCCCATTTAAGGAGCTGCCCTTTCAGCACCACCACCAAATCAATCCGATGTTTGTGCTTCTCTGTTCTCTATTCCCTACCAGTAAAAGGAGATCGGAGATAGCCTAGTGATCCGATGTTGCCCTGTCACCCGGGGCAGTCCCAGGATTTGGGCTGAGGCAGGGTCCTCGGGGATTTAGGGACCAGACGTGTCTTACTGCTGCTCCGTCATTTCCTTTGCCCAGCTCAAAGTGGATCAGAACCAGCTATACACCTACTGCCTCGCACCCCTTTCAGAACCGCTGCTGCGGACCAAAGCTACCCCAGGAACATACTAAAAACAAAGGGCACTCTGCAATGCCGCCCCGTGTAGAAGTGACCCCCAGGACGAGAGGCCCAAAGGAGAGGGCAAGACAGGGAACAAGGAACTAAAACTCCTCCTCAGTTTGGAGTTTGGCGTTTCGCTTTCTTTCTCTCCTTCCCTACTTTCAGTCACCCCCTCCCCCAAAAAAACACCCCAACAAACAACAACAACTGGGGAGCAGCAGAAGGAGGCAGAAAATGGGAGGAAAATAAGACGGAATCAACTATTTATTTTTAAGAAACATTTTGAAAATTTGGGAGGAGGAAGGGACCCTGCCCCCACCTCCCACGCGCTGTGCAGATGACAAAATAAACCGACACCCCCCCCCCCCCGAGGACAGGCTGCATATAGAGAAAACAGCTCCGAGCAGGTGAACTAGGAAACAGGGACAGGTGCCTTGCTGTGAGGTGAGCATCCTCCCTCCCCACCCCCCAGCGCAGCACTTTAAAGGACCCGGCTAACAAGAGACGAAGCGAATAATGGGGAAGTTGTTGTCTCCAGACATGAAGCAAGTGTTGGGGCTGAGGCCAGCCCTGAAGTTGTGAAACCCCTTTCTGCAGCCCCTCCCCCATCACCTAACTCATTCCCAGGCGAAAGCCAAGCTGCTCGGGTGGGGAGCGCTGTGCATTTGATGTGCTGGGCATCACAGAGCTCCCTTCATCCCCGCAGGGGAGAGGAGAGGAGGGAGGGCTATAGAGAAGCCGGACCCAGCTTTCCTTCTTTCCGCTACTTCCCCAGCTAGGCCACTCCTGGGAACTTACAAGAGACGAAGTCCGACCATAGGGAAAGCGGGGGCGACTCCCCCGAGCCACCCGCTCGCCCAGCCGCGGGAGCAGGGAGCCGGATCGCGGTGTCAGGAGTGGGGAGGTATATTTAAATCCAGGGAAGGGAGGGGAGAGACAAACTTGCCCGCCCAGGTGCTGTCCACAGCACGCTGGTAAGTACCGCACAGCCGTGTGCAGCGGGGAACTGTTCGCAAACTCCCCTCCGCATCCTATGCGCACAGCTCCTCTCGGAGCACCACAACGGGCAGAGAGCAGTTGGGGTCCGGCTCCTGCTCGCCGCTTTCCCCCGAATGCTTGTCAGGAGCCATCGGGCTGGCTCTGACCCCAAAGCCCGGAGAAGTCCACATGGGAGAGAGAGGATAAGGGAAAGGGGGGGGGGGGAGCCGAATGCTTGTAATTGCGTTGAACAGAAATCAGTGATGGGGAACTCGCCGGTGGGGAGCGGAGAGTTGGGATGAAATAATCGCCCCGATCCCCAGTCAGCTCCTTCCTGAGCACAAATACAGACCCTGATTGCAAGAAACCCAAATCTTACCCTGAGCTGCAGTGAGGAGCCCCGCGCAGAAAAACAGCAGAGACTTGAATTTCCTCCACGCAGGCATGTCTGCAGTTATTCCACACACCCACACACAGCCCCGGCGGCTCTTCTCGGCTGTGACCGTCTCCTCCGAGGAGCAGTGGGACTAAGGACAGTGCCAAATCACCAAAGGGCAAAGAGAGGAAGAGGGGAAAGATCCAGGTCCCGAGAGCAGCGCAGCATCCGACGCCTCCTGCAGGACTGGTCGCTCGGCTCGCTTCGCTCTTCTCATAGCATCAAGTCCTGAGCCACTGCAGGGCTGGGATGCTTAGAGCCTGGTTGCGGGCTGGCCGGTCCAAGGGGGAGGAAAAACAAGCAGAGACCCAGGCAGAGAGGCATCGAGAGAAGCAGGGAGGCAAGAGAGAAGAGGCAGCAGGCGGAGAGCGATCCAGCGAGTGTGAGAAGGAGGAGGAGGAGGAGGAGAGAGGGAGGGATCGAGAGCGCAGCAGACGGGCTGCTAGCGACACAAGGAGCTGCTGCTACTGCTGCTGGACTCAACCATCACTTCCCACAGAGAGGGGAAGGAGACTGGCTGGAGCTGCACAGCCAGCACACACCAACCCAAGTGGGCAGCCTCCTGGCTGCAGCGTGCAGGCACCCACACTCGCCCGGCAGCCTCCCCGCTCAAGAACCAGGCGCCTTTGCCATAGCATCGGGGTCACTCTGTCTCAGGCACTCACACGCGGAGGGGACAGCAAGGCGAGGCAACGTGAGCTACACTTGAAGAGTCCCATGAGGGCGAAGACTTCCTTCCTACACCCTCTTGGCTCCTACTTGCTGTCAGTGCCCCTGGCCTTCACTGCACGCAATTAGCTCGCACAGATGCCAAGAGAAGGGCGAACAATGCCCTGTGTTGCACAACACTTGGTTACGAAATGAACCACCCTATTTGGTTGAGGTCCTGCTCTTAGATCAATCTTCTCAAGTGCCTCTTCCACGCTCCCTCGCTAGGGCGCCTCCGCGATTTGTAATCGCTATGTAGTTTCCAAAGCTGGGGAGGGGGGAGAGGGAATGAGGAGGAGGAAATCCCTGGTAGCTCTAGCCCCAAGCTAGCTTTGGAAAAGGAAGAATTTCTGACCTGTTCTGTGCTCCAGTAGTTCATTCCAAATTCTTCAATCAGAACAAATTGATCTTCTTAGGGGGACTAAAAGAACCGAAGTCTCCTTGAGAAACGGTGCCCTGTCTTTGCACTCCTATTCCTAATGACTCGTGTCACCAAGAAGGATTTCTGCCATTAAAAAACGTTTTTAAAATCTAGACACGCCAGGCTAGTACTCAGAAAGGGCTTCTCTTAGACATGACCCTAACACAAAAGGAGGCTGTTCAGAGAGGCTGATGAAAATAAAACTTCAGCATATTATATTTTGTAGTGTTACCACGGTTAGGATATATGTGTGCTTCCCCCCATCCCTCACCCCACCTTTGCACCTAGTCTCTTTTTGCAATTAAGAAAATATCTTTAAAAATGAGAACCCCAAGTCTTGGTTTAGACCCAATAGGAATTAAAACACTATAGCCACTAATACTATACACTGTGCTTAACTACATAATTAATGCTTGATGTTACCTATATCAGTAATTAAAATATTACAAAGGATCATAGGAAAGAAACGACACACGTGGAGAGAGGTAGTTTCAAGGTTGTAATTATTCACTTATGATGAGTTTTCTTTCTTGGTAAAATATGCAACGTTGTTTTCTCATTGTAAGTTGCGGTGAGGTGGCGAATGGGTATTGAACGGGGAAGGCTGACTTTGTAATAAGCTTGTATTTATGTATTAATGTTGTTGCGTTTCTCACCCAAAAAATCTCAGGGCAATGAAAATCTGCAGGAAAAGACGTGACATTACTGCCATCTCGTGGTAAGTATTTCTTGTGATGGCTTCATATTTTTTCGATGTTTATTTCTGAATTCTACTCCAAAAATGACTGCACTCCTAGGATGCATATGTGAAGAACTGAACACTTTATAATAAAGATATATTCTGGTCTGTATTTGAAACTCACCTCTAAGATGAATTTTTGTATTCATGACAATAAGAAGATTCTAAAAGTGGCTAGAATCAGGCAGCATGTAGGCAGGCACTGTGAGAACTTCCCCACACAGATTTCCTCTACTGATGCACTTCACTACTGACATGCAATTCAGCTGCCCACCATCGTATTTATCGTGCAGATCACTCATTGTGATGGACTGTGCCAAATTCTGAAGTCATTGTGTGAGCTGCAGAAATGTTCACCAAGCTTAAAATTGGGATTGCTGGTTCCTAACCCACACTAGTTCTGGGCCCAGATTTCCTAAAAATAGAAGTTTATTGTAGAAACCCATTGAACTTTTTGCCCTTTCCACCACTAGATTTTGATCTAGTCCCTTTTCAGTGATGGGTAGATCAAAGCACGCTATGGAAATGTCAGTGCAGGATAGCAGGGTCCACACCCACACTCAGTGCCAGGTGGATTTACACCCCAACTTGTGATGCACTACTGTTCCTGTAGACATGCCCTTAAAATTCAAACATTAAGTAGTACTGAGAATCTTATTTAAATCAGCAAAAGTAAGGTACATTGAAAGTAACTGTATTATTGATTAAATCAGCAGTTCTCAGACTATGGGTCGGGACCTCAAAATGGGTCATGACCCCATGTTAGTGGGGTCGCCAGGGCTAACTTAGACTTTCTAGGGACTGGGGACCACCGCCTGCGGCTGAAGCCTGACGTCTTTAGTCCTGGGTGTCGGGACTCAGATTACAGGACCCTGCCTGGGCTTGAAGTCCTTGAGCTTCGGCTTTGGCCTCCCCTCACCTGGGGCTCAGGCTCCGGTCCCCCCTCCTGGGGTCATGTAGTAATTTTTATTGTCAAAAGGGGGGGTCGCAATACAATGAAGTTTGAGAACCCCTGGATTAAATATTATTGGCACTTATATAGAACTTTCAGGCATAGATATCAGAGTTCTTTACAAAGGGAGGTATGTAAAGAGCTGCGGTGCTCCCCGGGAGTAGCTAGGGTTATGAGGCACCTTACCGCTACTTGCCCTTAACAAGGAAGGAGCCTTATTTGTGCCTGCTGTGGAATAGCACCCTGAAACTACCAGCCTCCAGCAGCACAAGCATTGCCTTCCTGGCCTCCACAGACCTTGCTCTCTGCACAGGTAGTGATAAGCACACTGAATACTCAGAGTATTCCTTGAAGTGTCCAGCTCCTTATCCACTGAACACTCACAGAATTACCAGGCCTGCTAGTCCCAAAAGAACAGTACACACCAGCTTGTAAGATTCAACTCAGGACCAGCACTTTGCTTTTAATACCTCAGCACTGAGAAATATTTCTAGTGAAAACAAAAATACATTTATTATCAAAGACTGGAAATTCAGGTGGTAGTGAGTGAGTACGGTGGAAACAAATGGTTATATATAAAGCAAAATCATAATACACTTTCTAGAGTCTAAACATAACTAACTGGTTAAGCTCCTGGCTAAAGAAGTTTATCTCACCCAAAGTTCTCTTCAGTGTTTTCAGTCAAGGTTGGCTCAGACCCTGCTTTCATGAATTTACTTCCTAGGTTCTATGCAGAGAGGATAAGGCCCAGGGCTTGTTTTTTTTTTTTTTTTGCCCCCTGTGTGCTCATTTCCTGTTGATTTCACATCTCTTCACTGACATTTGACTTTGCATGTAACCATTCATTGTGTTAGCTTAGAGTGCTTAATTTACATCCAACAGAGATACTCTGGTTCCTCCAGACGGAGGTATGGCACCTTTTGATGACCTGCTTTTAACTTGCATACTTAAGAACATAATTTGCTGATACAGATACATAACTCCTTACATAGTACCTGTACATACATATCATAATGATATTGATGACCAGTGTGACACTCGCTTTTATTTGAGACTTCACATGACATTCTTTGGTCAGCCAGAATAAACATACCAGAATCAAGAGACACCTGTACCACTTTGCACCTCTTTGACAGTTGGCAGTAAGAGGTTTTGGGGGGATAAAAGTAGCATTATTCCTACTTTAAAGATGAGAAAAAATAAGTCAGAAAGTAGTTAACGTTCATGGTTATACAGCAAGTCAGTAGCAAAGTTATGAAAAGAACCCAGTTCTCTTACTAACAGGCTGTGATGGGGCATCTGCCCCACACTAGCCCATAAAGGATTAATAGAACCCGGTCGGCTGCTGACATGCTGGGGCCCTGAGACAAGGGTGGAGAAGGTGCTGGGGCTACGGAGAAGTGGTCCAGGGAAGTAGACTGTGGGGTTAGAGGGGATGCAGCACGTGGCTGCCATCTATAGGGTCCCTGGGCCAGGACCCAGAGTAGTGGGTGGGCCTGGGTCCCCTCCCCACCCCCATTTGCCACGTGGCTGGAAAATGGACTATGGTTCCCCCGGAAGTGGGGAGAACAGACTATGACACAGCCAGAGGGCTGTGTCCTGAAGAGGATGCTGCGGTCCTTGGGGTGACATGGGACCTGGAGCAGAAGTGATGGCAGAGAGATGTCACCAGTCAAGGGCACACTAGTGAGCTAGGCTAATTCTCAGGACAGCCAGCAGGAGGCACCACAGTGGTGAGTCGAACTCCATTACACAGGCATATGCCTTATCCACTGGGCCACAATGACTCTTACTTTTTCTTTCATTTGATCATTGTGCCTGAACAGTTCTAAAGTCGTGAATAAGGCCTGTGGTCTTTTCACGTACAATAAGGGAATCTAAATGAAAACAAAGTACTCTTCCAAGCTCTGCTCACTTTAGAAGCCAGAATGAGATGCTGCTCATAGTAGATGATGCAGATGTTCAGAATATGGTAATTTGTGTTTTCTGATCTCTACTGGCCTCCATGGGCATGGCTTGGCTTGGCTCAGGCACCTGCTTCTTCTGTTCTGCCTTTTGATAATTTTCCATTACTTCTGAACCATGCTCCCTTCAGACAAAGGGAGGAAGCATCTTCTCCTTGCTACAGGAAACCAGTTGTCCCAAGGTCTTTTACTTTGACTAGCTGATCATCGAGTGCTGATCATTCACCATTGTCTCTGTCAGGCCAGGGACATGACACAGCCCTGCTATCTCAAGGGGGATCCACACACATATAGGCTTTCCATGATGCAGTAATTTAATAATATAATTTCATAAAATCCAAAATTCAGAAGTCATACAGACAGAATCTCCAACTGGTCACAATAATTACTTTTGAATGTTGCTTCACAGTCAGAAAGACCAAAGACTTACTTTTGAAATAAAAGTTGAGATTCTGGAGTGAGTCTTGGGTGAAGTATTGGAAAGCTGTACCACCATACACCAGTCAGTGAGGTCCAAAGGAAGCAAAGGACATGTTTGTACACAAAAGCAAGGAGATTGGGCAATGAAGTAGAGGAACTGGAATTACTGGTGCAGGAGGTCAAACCAGATATTATAGGTATAATAGAAACACTAGTAAAATTGTGCTCATGAAACTAATACAGGGATTAAGGGTATGTGCTGTTAGAGATGGGGTAATGGTGGTGGACTAGCACTGTACACCAATGAAGCAGTAAACTGTAAAGAAAAATAAAGTGATAGTATGGACAAAAACAGAAAAAAAATTCTGCTTACGTCAAAATCACTTTGAGAAAGGATTGTAAAATAGGTTCTCTTGGGACAGAGTTAGGGGGTTTGTGATAGTCCCCCAGGTCAGACTTGGATAATCACAAATGCAAGGAACAGAACTGAAAGTATTGGTACAGAAGGTAAATTATGACTTAACTGACATCACAGAAACTTGGTGGGATAAATCGCTGACTGGAATATTGGTACAGAAGGATACAGCTTGTTCAGAAAGAACAGGCAGGAAAAAAAGGGAGGACGTATTGCATTATACATAAAGAATATATGCTTGTTCTGACCTCCAGAAGGACATTGAGAGACAGACCAGTTGAAATTCTCTGGGTAAAGTAAATAGGACTGAAAATAGGGATGACATCATGGTAGAGGAATACTATAGACCAGCAGTTCTCAAACTTTAGCAACCCGAGGACCACCATTTTGATTTAAAAAATTTTGGGACTCCCAAGCCCCCTGCTCAGCACTTCCCCCGCCCCTTCCCTGAGGCCCTACGCCACCCACTCCATCCCCTCTCCCTCCATCACTCGCTGTCTCCCAGCCTCACTTACTTTCACTGGGCAAGGGCAGGGGGTTGGGGTACAAAAGGGGGTGTGGCCTCTGGGAGGAAGTTTGTGTGCAGGTTGCAGGCTCTGGGCTGGGGCAGGGTTTGGGGTGCAGTGGGGGTGAGGGTGCAGGCTCTGGGAAGGAGTTTAGGTGTGGGAGGGGGTGAGGTGTCGGGCTCTGGAAGGGAGTTTGAGTGTGGGGTGTGGACTGTGGGCTGGGGCAAGTGGTTGGGGCGAGGGGGGGGCAGCGCTTACCTCAGGCGGCTCCTGAAAGCGACCAGCACATCCCTCTGATAGCAGCTCCTAGGCGGGGGGACAGACGGTCTCTGTGCGCTGCCTCTGCCAGCAGACGCTGCCCCTGCAGCTCCCATTGGCCGCAGTCCCCGGCCAATGGGAGCTGCGTAGTCAGCACTCAGGCCAGGGCAGCATACAGAGACCCCCTACACCCCCACCCAGGGCCGCAGGGAGTGATGGCCTCTTCCAAGAGCTGTGCAGAGCCGGGGTCCCCACTCCCCCCTCTCCCTCCCAGCACTTCTTGCACGCTGGGGACAACTGTTCCCTGGCATGAAGGAGGCAGTGGGAAGGAGGGGAAGGAGTTGAGGGATGGAGGGGAGAAGTTGATCAGCGGGGCCCATGGACCCCCTGGAGTCCCCTCAGTGACCCCCAGGGGTCTGCAGATCCCAGTTTGAGAAACACTGTTATAGACCACCAAATCAGGAAAAGGAGATGGATCAGGCATTTCTAGAACAAACAACAGAAATATCCAAAACACAAGACCTTGTAGCAATGGGGGAATTCAACTATCCAGACATGTGTTGGAAAAGTAGTATGGCAAAACACGAACTTTTCATTATGTTCTTGGAATGTATTGAGGGCAACTTTATGTTTCCGAAAATGGAGGATTTAACAAGTGGAGCAGCCATTTTAGACTTCATTCTCACATATAGGAAGGAATTGCTTGCAAATCTGAAGGTGAAAGGCAATTTGGGTGAAAATGATCATGAAATGATGGTTTCATGATTCTAAGGAAAGGAAGAAGTGAGAAAAGCAAAATAAGGACAACGGACTTAAAAAAAGCAGACTTCAACAAAGTTAGAGATTTGGTAAGTAAGATCCAAGAAAATCTAAGGGATAAAGGAGTTCAAGAGAGCTGCCAGTTTCTCAAAGAGACCATATTAAATGCACAACTGCCAACTATTCTGATGTGAAGGAAAGATAGGAAGAATAATAAGAGGCCAATATGTCTCCAGCAGAAGGTCTTTAATGACCTGAAAATCAGAAAGGAATCCTACAAAAAGATGAAACATGGATGAATTGCTAAGCAGAAGTACAAAAGAATAGCACAAGAATGTAGGGAAAAATCAGAAAGACTATGGCACAAAATGAGTTATAACTAGCAAGGAACATCAAAGGCAATAAGATGAGGTTATTTAAGTACACTAGAACCAAGAGAAAGACAAAGGAAAGTATAGGTCCTCTACTTAGTGTGGCAGGAGAGCTAGTAATGGAGGGCATCAAGATGGCTGCCTATGTTGCTTCAGTCTTCACTAAAAGAGTTAATGGTGACCAGATACTCAACACAATTAATATTAACAACAAGGGGGCACAAGACAGAATAGGAAAAGAACAGAATAAAGAATATTTAGATAAGTTAAATGTATTCAAGTCAGTAGGGCCTGATGAAATTCATCCTAGGATACTTAAGTAACTAGCTGAAGGAACCTAGAAACTGTTAGCAACTATCTTCAAGCACTCATGGAGGACATGTAAGGTCCGAGAGGACTGGAGAATGGCAAATATAATACCTGTCTTTAAAAAGGGGAACAAAGAGGACTTGGAGAATTATAGACCAGTCAGCCTGTTTTCAATACCTGGAAAGAATTTGTAAACATCTAGAGGATAATAGGATTATAAGGAATAGCCAATATAGATTTGTGAAAGACAATTCATGCCAAACCCATCTATTAGTTTCTTTGACAGTGGTACCGCTAATGGATAGAGGCTTTTCAATAAGGCTTTTGACACTGTCCCACATGACATTTTCATAAGCAAACTAGGGAAATGGGGTCTAGATGAAATTACTTTAAGGTGGGTGCACAACTGGTTGGAAGACTACTCAAAGAATAGTTATCAATGGTTTGCTGTCAGACTAGCAGGGTATATATAGTGGGGCATATATAGTGGGGTCATGAAGGTGTCAGTCCTGGCTCAGGTACCGCAGAGAGGTACTGGGTCAGGTCAGCAGAGAGCATGTTTATAAAATTTGTGGATGACTGGGAGGGTTGCAAGCACTTTGGAGGACCGGAACATAATTCAAAATAACCATGACAAATTGGAGAATTAGTCTGAAATCAACAAAAGTTCTATAAAAACAAGTGTGAAGTACTTTACATAGGAAGGGAAAATCAAATGAACAACTACAAATTGGAGAATAACTAGGTGATAATACTGTTGATAAGGATCTGGGGGGTTATAGACAATCACAAATAGAATATGAGTCAATGATGTAATACGGTTGCAAAAAAGACAAATTTTCTCATGTGTATTAACAGGAGTGTCATATATAAGTCACATGAGGTAATTGTCCCACTCTACTCAGCACTGGTGAGGCCTCAGTTGGACTACCGTATCCAATTCTAGGCAACACATTTTAGGAAAGATATGGACAAATGAAAGGAGTCCAGAGGACAACAACAAAAATGATAATAGCTCTAGGAAACCTGATTTATAAGGAAATGTTTAGTTCTGAGAAAAAGGAGGCTGAGGGGGACCTGATAACAGCCTTCAAATATATTAAGGACTGTTATAAAGAGAATGGTGATCAATTGTTCTGCATGTCCAATGAAGGTAGGACAAAAAAATAATGGGTTTATTCTACAGCAAAGGAGATTTAGTTTAGTTATTAGGGGGAAAAGCTATATATAAGGGTAGTTAGGTGCTGGAACAGGCTTCCAAGGGAAATTGTGGAAGCCCCATCATTGCAGGTTTTTCAGAATAGGCTGGGCAAACACCTGTCAGGGATGGTCTAAGTTTACTTGGTCCTGCCTGGGTGCAGGGGCATTAATGACTTCTCAAGGTCCCTTCCAGCCCTAAATTTCTATGATTTCTTTAATATTTTTAAAGAGAGAGAATTCCCAAAAGTATTTGTCACAATGGGAGACTAACTTCCCAGATATAGATTGGAGAATGAATGCTACTAATACTGGTAGGGCCCAGTTATTTCTGGATCGCATTGATAACAGTTTTCTTTGTCAAGTTGTCACCTAACCAACAAGAGGAGATGCATTTTTAGACTTAGTTCTGGTAAGTAGGACATCTCAGAAGAGCTAGTCATAGGAAATAACCTTGGATTGAGTGATCATGAGTAATTGATTCAGTGTAATTTAAATGGAAGAATAATCAAAGCCAGGATGTCAACTATTATTTTTTATTTCAAAACAGCACATTTCTGGAAATTAAGGAAATTAGTTAAAGAAGTCTGTTGGACTGAAGAGCTCAAAGACTTCAATGTGGATGTGTCTTGGAATTTCTTCAAACCAACTATGTGAAATTTGCATGCCAAGCAAGGAAACAAAGCTTGTAGGGAAAGGCTCCAGACCCAGCTGGATGAATAACCACCTCAGTAAGGTTATTAGGAGTAAGGGCAGAGAGGAAATGGAAAAGGGGGTTGATCAGCAAAGAAAGCTACATCGTGGAGGTTAGAAAATGCATGGATAAAGTGAGAATTCCTAAAAGCCAAGCTGAATTAGCTCTTGCCAAGAAAAGTAAAATAAATTGAGGGTTTTTTTTAGTTATATAAATAAAAAGAGAATGAAGAAGGACAAGGTTTGGCCACAATGCAGTGTGGATGGGAAGAAGATTAAAGATATCTAGGTATGGCCCAAAAAGTAAATGAAATATTTTGCCGTGATTTTCAGTAAGGATTATAATATGGAACATGTCCATGAAGATAATGCAGCTGATGGAAATGAGTGTCTGGAAATGGAAATTATCACATCTGGGGTGAAAGAAAAACTTAAAGAGCTTAATGTGATCAAAGCGGTGGGACCAGAAAATTCCCATCCCAGAATACTGAAAGAACTGGCACATGGGACTGCTAGTCCAATAACAACAATTTTAATAAAGCTATCTATTTGGGAGTAGTATCATATAACTAGAGAATAGCTAACATAATACCTTTATTTAAGAAAGGGGGGGGGGAGTGATCCCAGCAATTACAGATCTGTTAGACTGACCTCTGTAGTATGCAAGGCTGTAGAACAAATTGTGAATAATTAAATTCACGGAGGTAAACAGTAAAGGGGATGCAATGCAACATGGGTTTACCAAAGGGAGACTATGCCATACCAATCCAGTTTCCTTCTTTGAGGAAAACAACTGGTTTTTTTTTTAGATAAAGGAAGTGCAGCAGATCTAATATACTTGGACTTCAGTAAAGCATTTGACATGATACCACATGGGAAATTAGTTAATTTAAGGAAGATGGGGATCAGTACAACAATTGTAAGGTGGATAAGGAACTGGCCAAAAGGGAAAAGACAACAGATTGTAATGAAATGTGAACTATTGGACTGGAAGGAGGTTACTAGTGGAGTTCCTCAAGGATTGGTCTTGGAGCCAATCTTTTTCAATAGTTTTGTTAATGACTTTGGCACAAAAAGCAGGAGGATTGTGCTAGTGATATTTGTATCATCAGCAAAGTTGGGAGGTATCGTCAGTACAGAAGGGGATCAAAATATTATACAGGAAGATCTGGATGACCTTGAAGACTGGAGTGACAGAAATGGGATGCAATTAAACAGCTCACAGGGCATGATCATGAACTTAGGGTCTAATAATAAGAATTTCTGCTGACACAGGAAAAGAGACATCTGGCTGTGTAAATTGATCACAGGATGACTATGAGCCCCCCACGTGATGTAGCTATGAAAATGCAACATGTGATCTAGGATGTATTGCATGTAGCATTTCAAGTAGGAGAAGTATTAATGCCATTGTACAAGACACTCATTTGGAATCCTCAATTGTACAATTCTAGTCACACATGTTCAAACTGAAAAAGGTGAAGAGAAGAGCTATTAAGATGATCAGGGGAATGGAGGACCTATCTTATGAGAGGAGACAGAGAGCTTGGCTTGTTTAGTCTAGCAAAAAGGCTGAGGGGGCTATCATTTCTCTCTAAAATTACTTGGGGGGGTGGAATACCTGGGACGGTGAAGAGGTATTTAAGCTAAAGGACAACGTTGGCACAAGAACATATGTTCATAAACTGGCTATGAGCAAATTCAGGCTGGAAATTATATTTGTAATCATCAGAGGGGTGAGCTTCTGGAATAGCCTCCTAATAGGAGTTGGGAGCAAACAACATAATTAGTTTTAAGAGAGAGCTGGAAAAAATTATGAATATGATTGTACAACAGGTTTGCTTGTGATGTTGGGGAGCAGAGTTCAGCAGCCCTGGAGTTTACTTCCGACTTACGTATTCCATTTTTATAGCTCATTCTACAGGGTTTCAGCCAGCCACCTGGGGGATCAGGATTTCCCCCGCCCCAAGTATAGTCTGGATTTTTTTATCTCCTTCCTATGATGATGGCCATGTCTTGAGCTGGAACATTGGATGGGGAGGACCAGAGCTCAGAGGTGGTACCAAGCAGTCTCTCTCTCTCAGGTGTTTGGCTGGTTGATTCTTGCTGACAAGCTCAGGGTCTAACTGATTGCCATATGTGGGGTCAGGAAGGAATTCCCACCCAGAGGTCAGATTGGCAGTGACCTTGGATTTTTTTTCATCTTTCTCTGCAGTGTGTGGGTGCGGGTCATTTGCCAGGATTATCTGGGTCTATCTCACCTAATCATTTCCCTACCATTGCACTGGTGCACCTCGGTCCCTCCTATTCTTTGTCTGTGACACATAAGAGTCTAATCTCCTGTGGGCTGTAATATTTTGATCTAATTTTGGTTGGGTTTAGTGTGCAGGTCCTGGGTGGTTCTGGTGGCTTGTGATGTACAGGAGGTCAGACTACATGCTCTGGTGGTCCCTTTTGGCCTTAAACTCTTTGACTCTGAATTCAAATCCAGCTTGCTCATTTCTATATTACTTGCCACTGAAGTATCGAAGCACATTAATTACAGCACATTGTCTAATCTAGCTATTGTTTTTCTAAAGCATCTATCACCTTGGAATCAAAACACTGAGCAAATTCATGAGTTTTAAAGGAGGCAATATTTCTCTCTATTCTCCATATAGACACTCCGTGTGTGTGTGTGTGTGTGTGCGTGTGTGTGTGTGAGAACACAGTTTGTGCCAATCTGTGTAGTTTAAAGGTGACCTGCAGAGCATTCATGTTTTATTAAGGGGTTTCCCATTTTAGCTTCTTTATGATATATAAAGAAAACCTTTTCTGTTTGTTTGTTTTTGTCTTGTTTTAAATCTCCTGCATGTTAAATGTTAGGAATGTCAAGTCTGGTGTCCTCTGTTGTTTTGGGAAACTTTCTTGGGAATCTAAAGGGGGCTTATTGTTAACTCTCACACCTTTAACTGAAAGGAATAACTTTTTCACAGAGACATATATGGGAAGGAATAAGACAGGAAAATTTGGACAGAAAACAATAGGAATGAATACTTAACAGCGGGACGAGAAGGAGATGCAGCAAGCAACAGCCAGTTGCAAAATGGTTATTTTAGGGCTGCAGTTTTCAAAGGAATGCTGGGGGGGAAATCCTATATGAAGGCAAGACTACATTGTGGAGATTAGGTGGGGCCCAGGAGGTCAGAAAAGAGGCATCTGTAACTTATAGACTATCACTATATCACAACATAGTTTGTCTCAAATATTCATTGGGCATTGAAATTAAATAGGTGTCAGCAAAAAACAGAGTTTTAAACACTCTGAATAAACATCTATTCTCCTCTCAATGGCTCAGCTTTCAGTCTCTTGATGTTTCATAAGTTTAATTAGTCACCACAGGATAGACAAGCCCTAAACTTCTAGTATAAACAACAATCCCCTGTGTCCCCTTTCCCCCCCAAAAATATATTCTAAAGAATCAAAAAAGGAAGACTGCCAAATTTATACTTTCCAGGTCTTGGAAATATAAGCTGCAGTGATCAGGACCCATTTCTTTTGTGGTTGCATTCTACCCCAAATAAAAAGAGTAAGTCTAACCTGGAAGAGACAAAAGTTAAGTGCTTGTCTCAGAGGAGACCTTAGATGTGACAGAAAGAATTATTCCGTGCTACTGTGTCAGTCTGAATGTTCAGGAATACCTATGAGCTCAGCATGACCCCAAGTTTTTAGAACCCCTTAATTATCTGTGGTCTCATATCCTTGATGGCTGGAAAGGTCAAGATATTGGACAGTTCTTCAAAAATATTTCCCCGCCTACAAACATCACTGGGTGGACTACAGGGGCAGCCCTAAACAGAGTGTATTATAGTAGTCAAGACAAGAAGGGGACTGTTCTAAGCTCTTCATTAGAAAGGAATAGCTGAAGTCTCCTGGCCAGAGGTTGATGGTGGACCACTAGTGCTGCTAGATAGGATCTAGGAGCAATGATGGTACCAATAAGATTTCAAGGCTATGAATAATGTTGTGAAATTCATTTATGCGACCTCCATAGATGTTGCAGATATAATCTCCACCACCCCTTCAAATGCTTCTGCCTAGCAATAAACCTTGTTTTTAATTTGTCTGTGTTAAGTCAGAGACAGTTCATTTTAATCCAGATTCCCGAGAGACATAGACACTGGGAGCCTAAAATCACTGGAAGTCTTTCCTATTGACTTCAGTGGTCTGGTAATAAGACTAGAATCTGGGTTAAATGAAAAGATGGCATAAAGCTGAGTATCATCAAAATACTGGTAACAATGTAGCTCCCAAACATCTCACAATCCCCTCTAATGGTCTCATGCCAACATTGAGCAGGAGGAACCTGTAGGGCCCCCCAAATGTGAGGTCCTTTGGAAAGAACGAGCATTTGCCTGGCATTAACCTGTGGTTTCTCCCAAAGAGAAAGGTGTGAATGCACAAAAGAATCATTTCATGATACTACTACTGCAATAACCCACAGACAAGTCAACACTATCTCACTGCTCACAGATCTAAAAGACTCCACATCTGTCATTAGAGGAAGATAATCAACCACTGATATCAGTATGATTTCATTTCCCTACTCAGGTATTCACCTTACAGGTAGGGAACAAAGAAATCTGTGAAATCCAAGTGTTGTTGGGCCTGGCCTATCACCACAACCTCAATTATCTTCATGAAAATTGGGATGGTAGTAACTGGCATGTTTAAATCCAAAAATGGGCTTTTCAGCAAGGGCCGAACTGCTGCTTGTTTAAGTAAGGCTGGCAGCTTGGCCTCCTGAAGGGGCTTATTCATGAACTTAATCAATAATGGCTTTAAGTGTCTCTCTGCTTGTTTTAATCAGCCATGAATTTTTAATTTGTAAGGATTGCAATATCACGGGACCATATGCTTCTCTTAATGCATCAAGCAACGCAGAAAGGGAGTAACAGCCTCCATTATTGTATCACCTTTGTTATCTGCTGCATCATCTACCTCTGGAGGTAGGCCTGGTAGCAGACTGCCCAGGAGCATAGGCAGCAGTTCTAAGAGAAGCCAAGGATCCATGAGAACTAAGCTAGTTTCCATAGATTATGGTCTATTCACACTCCCACGCAGGCACAGCTCATGTTATTGCCATGCTGACATTGGCTGGATCTCACCAGCCAGCCACTCAGTCACAACTCCTACTGTTGTAAAAACCTGTATAAGGGGAAGTTACCGGTACCGAGGGCAGCAGAGATCGATGATGCTGGTGTAATTTAGATTCCTTAAGAGGGAAATTTGCCACAAAGAGTGCCTGTTCCTCAAATTCTTTCTGCCTTCCCATGTTCTCACACTTCCAAATAAGCTCCTGTATTGCAGGTATGGGATAGCTATAGGGGAGATGTTGCCACATAGCTATCATTCCTTACACTGCTCTGAGAGTAGAACATGCCACAAATGTTATTGTTTCTCCAGAGTCTCCCCTCAACCCCTTTTCTCATGGAGCTGAGCTCCTGATCTGTGGAGTTAGAGGTGAAGATAATGACATAGTCATTTTTCCAATGGCTCCCTTTCTGATCAAATTAGGTCCCATTAGCACTATGCAGAGAAGACCATGTATGCCCCATAGGGCTTAAACCTCCATCTTGTGAATCTTCTGTACCATCTTGGTATAATCCAGTGAGTAAATGAATGAAATAATTAATTTATGACTCGTCTAGAGAAAAGCATTCCTGTTGTTAGTTTAATGCAGAAATATAACTATATAGATATATGCTTCATAAAGAAATGACCCCAAAACTACTCCCGCCCTAGGCATTTTGTTCTTGGCATTTTGGGGATTTCATTCCAAGACCATATTAGAGAAGCAAAATATCAAAAAAAGGGGGGGGGGGACTCAAGGTGTGTTAATTAACATATATTCCATTGCTCCTTCCAGGCATCTCAGTTTCAGCCTGCATCACAGTTTTTTGACAATGCTGTGAAGTAGGTCAAAGATCACTAGATCCTTGACACACTGCATCACATCCTCACAGCACCATAGTAGAGTTTGAAAAGGAGTCACTTGAAAGCATTACTGCATGGAACTGAACTGATATATCATAAGGCTCCTTCTCACTGCTTAGAATGTACTGGGTCAATTCATGCTAATCAGATACAGCTTTCAAAATAGATTGCCTTAATCTGTACAGACATAAATAAAAGGACATGTGACATGAAAAACAACTGAGGAGAGTTGGCACTTTTTCAAAGGGACACTATTAAGGGCCCAAAAGCAAGCTATTCCGCTGGTTAGGAAAGATAGAAAATGTGGCAAAAGACCACCTTGGCTTAACCACGAGATCTTGCATCATCTAAAAAATAAAAAGGAATCATATAAAAAATGGAAACTAGGACAGATTACAAAGGATGAATATAGGCAAACAACACAGGAATGCAGGGGCAAGATTAGAAAGGCAAAGGCACAAAATGAGCTCAAACTAGCTATGGGAATAAAGGGAAACAAGAAGACTTTTTATCAATACATTAGAAGCAAGAGGAAGACCAAAGACAGGGTAGGCCCACTGCTCAGAGAAGAGGGAGAAACAGTAACAGGAAACTTGGAAATGGCAGAGATGCTTAATGACTACTTTGTTTCGGTCTTCACCGAGAAGTCTGAAGCAATGCCTAACCTAGTGAATGCTAATGGGAAGGGGGTAGGTTTAGCAAATAAAATAAAAAAAGAACAAGTTAAAAATCACTTAGAAAAGTTAGATGCCTGCAAGTCACCAGGGCCTGATGAAATGCATCCTAGAATACTCAAGGAGCTAATAGAGGAGGTATCTGAGCCTCTAGCTATTAGCTTTGGAAAATCACGGGAGACGGGAGAGATTCCAGAAGACTGGAAAAGGGAAAATATAGTGCCCATCTATAAAAAGGGAAATAAAAACAACCCAGGAAACTACAGACCAGTTAGTTTAACTTCTGTGCCAGGGAAGATAATGGAGCAAGTAATTAAGGAAATCATCTGCAAACACTGGGAAGGTGGTAAGGTGATAGGGAATAGCCAGCATGGATTTGTAAAGAACAAATCATGTCAAACCAATCTGATAGCTTTCTTTGATAGGATAATGAGTCTTGTGGATAAGGGAGAAGTGGTGGATGTGGTATACCTAGACTTTAGTAAGGCATTTGATATGGTCTCGCATGATATTCTTATCGATAAACTAGGCAAATACAATTTAGATGAAGCTACTATAAGGTGGGTGCATAACTGGCTGGATAACCGTACTCAGAGAGTTGTTATTAATGGTTCCCAATCCTGCTGGAAAGGCATAACAAGTGGGGTTCCTCAGGGATCTGTTTTGGGACCGGCTCTGTTCAATATCTTCATTAACGACTTAGATAGTGGCATAGAAAGTACGCTTATTAAGTTTGCAGATGATACCAAACTGGGAGGGATTGCAACTGCTTTGGAGGACAGGGTCATAATTCAAAATGATCTGGACAAATTGGAGAAATGGTCTGAGGTAAACAGGATGAAGTTTAATAAAGACAAATGCAAAGTGCTCCACTTAGGAAGGAACAATCTGTTTCACACATACAGAATGGGAAGAGACTGTCTAGGAAGGAGGACGGCAGAAAGGGATCTAGGGGTTATAGTGAACCACAAGCTAAATATGAGTCAACAGTGTGATGCTGTTGCAAAAAAAGCAAACGTGATTCTGGGATGTATTAACAGGTGTGTTCTGAGCAAGACACGAGAAGTCATTCTTCCGCTCTACTCTCCGCTGGTTAGGCCTCAACTGGAGTATTGTGTCCAGTTCTGGGCACCGCATTTCAAGAAAGATGTGGAGAAATTGGAGAGGGTCCAGAGAAGAGCAACAAGAATGATTAAAGGTCTTGAGAACATGACCTATGAAGGAAGGCTGAAAGAATTGGGTTTGTTTAGTTTGAAAAAGAGAAGACTGAGAGGGGACATGATAGCAGTTTTCAGGTATCTAAAAGGGTGTCATAAGGAGGAGGGAGAAAACTTGTTCACCTTAGTCTCTAAGGATAGAACAAGAAGCAATGGGCTTAAACTGCAGCAAGGGAGGTTTAGGTTGGACATTAGGAAAAAGTTCCTAACTGTCAGGGTGGTTAAACACTGGAATAAATTGCCTAGGGAGGTTGTGGAATCTCCATCTCTGGAGATATTGAAGAGTAGGTTAGATAAATGTCTATCAGGGATGGTCTAGACAGTATTTGGTCCTGCCATGAGGGCAGGGGACTGGACTCGATGACCTCTCGAGGTCCCTTCCAGTCCTAGAATCTATGAATCTATGATGCGTCAGAACACTTTCTTCGGAACCACTGTGCTCTATCATTGTGATTGCCATTCTCCTTTGCATATAGATTCTTTACAGCTGGAAGAGGGATTACATTATCATGTGTAATAAAAGTCCACACAATGGTGGATTAATTATGCCAATGCGCTTGTAATCTAGTGTATGTATTTACGTATTAAGCATGCATGGTGAGGAACATTTACAGGTATATGGAGCCTCTCAGGCAGAAGCCTGCATGTGGAGCTGCACTACCCAGTGATAGTTACAGGCGGCACTGTGAGGAGTACAGCTGCTGTACTACCCCAGTAGTAAGATACATTTTGTGTTCCTTCCACAGCTGGACTGCTATGCTGTGCACAGCAGAGGACAGGCAGGGCCATGGTTGCTATTCCTTCTGGATTGTCTAGTATTATAGGGGTTCTGGTGGGGAACACAGGGACAGCAGTTGTGCCTGGTCCCTGGTGCAGTGTTGATAGGGAGAAAGCTCCTTGTAGCAACGCTTTCTTGCACAACCATGGAAGGGCTGGCCCTTAATATCTGTAACTTGCTGGTTTTAAATTATTTTACTAGTCCCTAGTACAAACTACAGACGAATGGTGAAGTTCTGCCCTGTTGTCATGCTGGAGTTTTGGTTGAGGTTTGCAGTGCAAACAAGAATGTGTAATACAAGGTCAGCACTGAGTTGACTAATTATACTTAAAGCTTACGGGAAAGATTTTCAAAGGCACAAATGGGAGTTAGTAACCCGGCTCCCATTAACTTTCAATTAGTGTTGGGCACCTAACTGCCCATTTGTGCTTTTGAAAATCTTCCCCTATAACAGCAAGCAGTTGAATCATAAAGAATAAAGTCACAAAAAACTGGAATGGCCTATTGTTTCCTGACTATTAAAATGATGCCCCTTTGAAGAAAAAAGTGCTTAAGAGAGAGAAAAAAATCAATGGCTCTCTGCTCACTGTGGGCTCTATACACCCCTTGACGCACATGTGGAGTCTGCCTTAATGTTAGAAGGAGTTACTCACACAATAAAGGGATGTGGAATTTATAATATATTCTTATTGTTGCTTAGATCAGGTCTCTGTGTGAATGAGGCTGTGGGTGGGGTTTCCATATTTGAGTGACTGGAAAATATGGTCCATATTTTGCACATACTGAATTAAATATTTTATTTCTTACTAAGGACTCCAGTAGGAATTTATCTGAGATAAGCACTGCAACATTTAGCTTATAGTACTAAAATCACATAAAGTAGTTAGGCCAACGGTCTGTGCTTAAGTCTTTTATCTCTACCATGGGCTGAGTTTGGGCTGTTTTAGTACAGAATGACTTCTGGTCATTTCTTTAGCAGACAAGATTATATCATAATAATTGTTATTAGCTATGTAAGAGGCTTAAACAAAGTTTTGCTGAAGTTGTGATGCGTATGTGATAGATATGAATACATCATATCCAACATTCTATATGTAATATAATAGATCCCCATTTCACATTGTTTATTCTTGAACATTTTAATCACAATATACACACAGCCCATCAATACAATTTGCTTGACCATTATATTGTATCATAATTTGTAAAAGCAATTTCTATTGTATTGTGTACTGTGTTATATAAAGTGAAAAGTATTTGAAACTTACATTAGTAATTTGTATGTCATTACTCTTTCATTATTAAATGAGGATTATTTATAATGCATCTGGCACAGATGGCAAAGTTACATAGAGTCTTACACCTTTACAGTTATTCCCATCCTGAAGAAAATAAGTATGTTTGTTTAAGGGAACTCGTTTTTATTCAAGGGAATTCACTCTGAGTGGCAGGTCTACAGGCACTCCACAGCACAAAAACAGCTAGGACTATAGGTGGATGAGTGGAATCCATTCATGGGACTATTTAATCATAGTATTTCCATGAGTTCCACAAATATATGTAATTTCCTCAAGTACCATTTTTATGTCCACTTTAGTAGAAAGATATGCAAATATTATATTCATGGAGTCCAGTAGCTCCCTATAGTTTACACATCAAAGTAGCTTCATGAACATAGATTATTCCAGCTATAATTGGCAGTTACCTATGCTTACAATATTAGTTTGAGATGCACCTGTTTAGGATAACAGCATGTCTTCAAAGTTTAGAAGAAACTGATTTTTTTTTAACAAAATCCTTACTATCTGTGATTATATGAATTTGGTGATCTGTACTTTTTCCAGCATAGCAAAATGCAAATATATCATGTTTTCAGCGCAGGATTTGATCTGCCTTACAAACACACAATTTGTTTCAATTATCATGGACACAGTTGAGCCAAGGGCAGAATTTCAGTCTGGGGACAGAATTTGTCTTTATAGCAATCTTTTCTTCAGCCGTTACACGTGGATAACTTCTAACAAGAGTTATGCACATGAGGTCTTCTATAGGAGAAGAGATCTCTTAAAATTCATGTTTCACAGTGTCATTATTATGGGCTTCAACATGCACTCAGTTATATGCTTGCAATTCCTATGGACTTCAGTATATGTTCATGAGAATTCTGTGTGGAGATCAAAGGCAGTAGATGACCCTTATGAATATAGTCTCTGCTGGTGAAGATGGGTCCAAATACTTTGAAATCAATGGCGCTGTGGCCATTTACTCCATTAGAGAATTTATCCCTTAATATTCTTAGCTAGATCATGACAGGAAAGCACCTAAACCTTTAAACATGTTATTTTCCCCATGCTCCCAAGAAAAGTCTACATCCAGTATAATATTTTTTGTTGAAAGATTTGCCCATATGATCAATCAAAGGACCAGATTGTTAGCTGGTTTACATTGACATAGGTCCACTGCCTTCAAAGAAACGAGTCTCACCTAACATCTGGCTCAGAATACATATGCCAGATTGCAAGCTGCAGCAATGTTTCAGTGAGTTAGAATGGATTTATAACAGAAATCTTCATTGTACCGCTTACGTTTGATCACCTCCCCATAAAATTTTTCATGGCACCAATCATGGCCCTCTGTGACTGAACAGAAAACAACTCCATTATATTTGGACCTGTCTGCTCTTGAACACAGTTATCAGGACTCCATTCCTGCAAACACTTAAATACATGTTTATCTTGATTGATGTGAATAGTCCCACTGAAGATACCTGAGTAAAGGGAATAAAGTATTTGCAGGAATGAAGCCTAAGAGCACTGGCATTTTAAGGTAAAGGGCTTGTTTACATGAGGAAATTGTCCAGCACAGTTATTCTGGAATAACTATTTTGCTATAGCTATTCCAGAATAACTCCCTCATGTGGCACTTTATTTAAAAAAAATGATTTTGTTTCAGAATAACGGATCCAGTTTGGAAGATAAGGCCCTAGAAAATTAGTTCTTATATGCATAAAAAGGCTACAATCTTCAGTTTGGTTAAAGCTGCATCAGAGTCTTTGTCCCTTTTAACTGGAGTTTCTTAGAGCAGGCAGGCTGGAAGAAAGACTTGGTTGGTTTAATTACATGTTTAAGTGTTTCCCACAATGTCATCAAATTCCTTTTGATTTATTTAATGGTTCATATAGATGTAACCTGTGCTAACAGAGTGACTCTGTCTCCCCTTCTAGTGGCTAGATCATGTACATGTACAGAGGTTTCTGAGTTTCCATTGCCTCTGAGCTAATGGATCTTTAATTCAAGCACTAGACTAGAGGCTCATGCTTGTACATCCAGAGGTTGAGGGCTCCTTCCAGAATCCTGCAGATTATTTATTATCCATAGAAAACCTGACTAGGGGCATCATTATTTCATACAGTAAGATAAGAATCCTCCTGCCTTTGCTTTCACCTTCTGCAGATTTACTCTGAGGCAGCTCTATTGATTTCATGGAATTACTCCTGATTTACACTGGCATGAATGAGAACTGAATCAGGCCCTCTGAGTCTGTATTTTGGTTCCTTGTCTGGTATTTCATTAAACATGCTGGAGCTTGAAGCTTTTTTTTCTAAGTTATAATGTCAGACCATAATATTGTTAAGATATAATATCAGGCCATGGCTTTCTAGGGACAGTTTGAAAGCTCATTGCTTATTCCTTTTATTACATGTTTTTAATCCTATTCTCCTTTGCTAGTTACAGTATAAAGATGTCAATCTGAACTTTGGGATTTTACCTTAAAATGAACCTGTTTGATGCATAGTACATCGGTTTTTTTTTCTTGCATACACAGAGGCATAACTATGAAAATTATTTTAAAAAGCCACTCTGACATGAAATCACAATTATCTTGAATAAGTTACCTATGCAAATTACTTAAGCATTTTTCTTACAAGTGCAGGATTGCTATATTTTGTTTAGCAATTAGGGTTTTTCTTTTTGTTTTTTTTTTTTTTTTTTGATGGGCTCCTGTTTGATCAAACTATAAATCTATGCCTTGTGACACTCTGCTGCCATTGAAATAACAAATTCAGAACTATTACTGTGTAATGTATACATTTCTCATTTATATTCTTGGTGACATTACAGTTAAGGTTGCTACAGTGACTAATGCCACCCTTAAACAAAACACATAGCAAGAACACAGTACTGATAATAGCCTAAGCAATACAAATTATGGAAATGGCAAATTAAGGTGGGGTGACCCAGGTGTCACTTATGTACCAGGCCAAAAGAAAATAAATAATAGTGGAGGGAGGGAATGGGAGGCAGGACAGAAGTGAGAAATGCGGGGGGGAGGAAGAATGGGGAATAATTGGAAGGGGGAACAAAGAGGACACAGAACCCATGGCATGTGGTATAAGGGGAAATGTGGGGTATACAGAGTCCCTGATATGAAAGGGGAGGGGAAAGTGGGGGCTTTGGATTGGACCTTAACTGCGAAATGGAACATAACCTTAACAATGACGCCTACAGAACTAGCAATCTAGGGAACTAGTTATCATTTTAAAGCAGAAACAGACATTTGTTTGTATATGAAAAGAAGAATTGGTTAATTGGTGATAATCTGGTGTATTTAAAACTTGATTTTTAAACAGGGAAAATATGCCAGTGAAGGATGTACAAACTAAGTTCATCCAAAATATTAATTGGCTCTTTAATATAAATATGAGACACTATTAATCAAATGCTCTTTTAGTTAGTTCTCTTTAGTTTCTGTCATGGTGATTGTGCACCACAAAAGATGTCAGAAATGCACAGTGTCAGCAAATCAGACCCTGGGTCTCTGAATTACTTCTATTTGGAAACATTGAAGAAAGTGGCTTGATTTATTAAGTTTTAGTTCTAGTAAATTGCCACTAAAAACATCTAAGCAAGTGCAGCACTTTTAGAGGTGGATTAAACTAAACTATTAAATGAACTATAGTCTCAATATACTAGATCTTTATATTTCTCAATAAGAAACTCTGCAGGCTTGTTAGCCTTTTGTTTCAAATGATTCATGTATATGGTTGTTTTGTTGTGTTTTGGGTTTTTTTTGCATTCTGTCCATGGAGTAAATTATAGCCCAATGATTGCTGAAACATCATATCCAGTACTACAGTATTTTGTATGGAAAGGCATATGAAAATGTGGTTCTAGTCACACTCTAAATTATCTCTCTGGAAAGCCATATAACACTAAAGGGAATTTTATGTCTAGCAGCAGCAAAGTGTTGTGTAACCTTGAGAAACACTGAATCAAGTCTTCCTTGGCTGCTCTGGGACTTCTGAGTGTCTTCTTTTGCTTCAAAGGTGTTTGTTTCCTGATACCCAAAGGATGAAAGTTTAGACGAGAGACAATCATGTCAACATTGTTTATCTTGTTCAGGATCATTCTTGAATGAACTAAAATGTGAAGAACACTTGTGTGTCATGAAGCATGCAACCTTTCCAGTCACACTTTGCAATGTTATCAGTATAATAATTTAATTTCCCTAAAAAGCAGTCCCCTGGTTCTGTCTCTTTCCATCTTTCTTTCATTTAAAATTGCACCTGACAGAGAGAGAGAGAGAGATGAGATATCAGATTATAAATGTCTCATCCCAGTTACTTGCTCAAAACATTTTCTTTTCAACCATCTCCTATTATGATGAAGATATGCTGCATGGTGACTATATTGGGCAACACAGAAAAATTACATTAGAGAAAACTTATATATATACAAAAAGGAAGGAGACTTGGAGTAGCTCAAGGAGGGAGGGGAAGCCAGTGACCCTATGAAAGCAAAAGGATGGTCTTGGCATTAGGGCTGTAGCCTCAGATTTGGGAGATCTAGATTCAATTCCCTGCTTTGTACAGCCAGCTCTTACTTCTTGGGGTGCTTCTTCTACCTCAGAGTAAAGACACAGTATGGTGAAGTTCATACAACTTCTGGTGTAAAAGGGCTGTAATACAGCATTGAATCTAGCTCTGTTTATTTCGTTCTTGTGAACGGTACCCTTGGCAGCATTGGAAACTGAAACACTCAGTCCATACAGGAGACACAATGTGGGTAGCTGTGTTATGAGGTTCCCCACACTGTCACTCAAGTATGCCTCAACCTTGAGTTAGAAGTAATAGGAGGGAAAGTAATTTAGTCTCTATGATCATTCAATCCTTGGCATGTCTTCTCTTCCAGCAATACTCACAACAAGCAAAAAGAAAAAGGAAGTGGCTCTGGCAAATAAAAACTTGGCTTCTAATATTTCAAATTTGTAGCTGGTCAAAATTTTCTGAATGGTAATTATTTTGATGCTCAAAAAGGTTGATTTTTTTCACAGAAGAATAAATAAGGAGGGCAAAGTTTTTGCAAAACATTTCATGAAATTTTTTTGCCCAGATCTAGTCAAAATGTTTGCAAATAATTCCCCTCGTGTTTCATCTATCTCCAGTCTTGATGAGTGCTTGACCAGATAATATTTGGGTAATTACAGTCATTCATTATTACTGTTTTAGAAAATTTTATTGCTTATGATTTTTCTCAGCGTTGTCCATTCACTACCACTACCCTGATATAGAGAGAAGTACCTTTTACCTTTAATTTATATTTATATCCTTGTGACATGGGATCTGGATATCTACAGCTTTTACTGTATTATCCTCTCCACTCAGAAGTTTTATTTCAATAGAGTCTATTGACTTTTAAGCACAGTATAGTATTACTCCCCTGCCTCTATTGATCTAATCTGTCCTCCCTGTATAGTTTATACCCAGGCATTTCAGTCTTCCATTCATTATTTTCATCCCACCATGTTTCAGAAATGCCTATAATGTCTAAGTCCTCTTTCGTTGCTTTGTATTTTAGTTCACCTCTTTTTGCTTTTAAATTTCTTGCACTGGTATATAGACATTTATAGCTTTTATTCTTCACAGTAAGAGTTACAGCAATACCTAATAGGAACTGGCATATAAAGAAGAATGCATTGACAAAGGGAAAATATTGGATTTTTGGCCCTGTTCTCCAGTGCATTCTACATGGTGAAGTCATTTGCACTTGTGCAAAATGACTGCAAAGAGGGTATGCAATATGTCCAAAATAGGACTGGCAGCACTTTACATTTGCTTTGCTCTGGTGTAAATGACAGTAGAAATCAGGCCTCATAACAAATTAATGCTGTCTATAAATGGATAAGTAATGTTCCATCTTCCATTGGAGCAATAAATTAGGGCCCAATTTTGCAATCCTGCTTTGTGTGAAATTTCATTTGACTTTAGCGGGAGTTCAATGGACAGAGCCCTGAGAATGCAAAGCATTTGGCCACTGGGGAAAATGAAAAAAAGAACTGTTATTTGGTCAAAACGTTGGTATTTTAGGTTATTTTTCTGTCCCATAAAAAATATCACATTATTTAACTTGCGCAATCCCTCATTGACTAAAATCATTGCAAATATTTTCTGCATAAACTTGAGCCAAATAAGATCATTAGCACTGCAGCTTCAATGACTTTATATAGAAAATGGAGGATTAATAAAAATTCTGTTGACATGTGGACATTTTGCTCGGGGCTCATCAGCTTTACTACTGCAGATAGGTGCTCTTATTATTCAGACACATTCGGTAAAGATTTTTCAAAGTTTCAGTATTTGGCAAAAGATTAAAAACCTTACTTCCATATGTTAAGATAGTAAAAGTATGCAAAACTGTCATTTTTATTATATTTACCTTTTTGGGGCTAGTAAAGTAATATTATTGTTAATTTCCTTAGAGTTGGATCAAAAAGCTTAAGTCTGTATTTGTCTTTGTTTGATTTTATGACTCAATTTGTGTATAGTCCTGATTCAGTAGAAAGTTTTGTCATTTAAATGTGACTGTGGAAAGCAAACAACTGCATAGCTCTACTTAATATCTTGTGATTACCTTATCCATATGAGAACCAGGGGAAGTAAGCATAAAATTAGAGACCCCTTCTAAGTCCCTGACCCTGCAATGTGATGTGCATGAGTATAACTTTGTACCCACACTGAGCCCCAGTAATTTAAGTGGAGCTCTGCATGGTCACAGGACTCCAATCATAAATACCTCATTGCAGGATCAGGACCTAAGCATGGTCTGGGAGTCCTTCAGTTTCATTACTGGGAACGATGAGCTCTCTGAGGCTAGGTGTCAGCAACTCAGAAACACAGGGGCTCCTGGAAAATAGCATATATGTGGCTAACAATTCCATTCAGATCAATAGCAATTTCTTGCTAGAGAAGTGTGAAATTCACTATTCTTTACCATGGCATTTCAATTATTTGTTAGTTAATTTCATGCTATATTCTTAACCGCTCCCAGCGCAACTCCCACGTTTTACTTTATTTGCAATTTTGACAAAATAGCTATTTTTCACACTGAAAACTTGTAGACATATTGATTTCAGTGTTGTCTACATGAAAGCTATCTTGGTTAATTTTCCCTAAGAAGCAGACCATTTTTACTACTGAGTTGGGCTCCTTTACATTTTTTTACCAAAACAAATGATGTATTGTAATGTTCCTGCCCAGTGATTCAAGAGGATGAGTACTAACCTCAGGGCAGGCTGCTAGGAACCAGGGCACAATCCCAAATTGGTTCTGTGTTCTATACTAAGATTTCACAACCAAATTATCAAGTGTAAACTCCCCAGGCACTATAAGGCCTCGTCTACACTGGGGAGGGGGGAGGAGGACCGATCTAAGTTATGCAACTTCAGCTACGTGAATAACGTAGCTGAAGTCGATGTACTTAGATCTACTCACCGTGGTGTCTTCACTGCGGTGAGTCGACTGCTGCCGCCCCATCGACTCCGCCTGCATCTCTCGTGGCGGTGGAGTACAGGAGTCAACGGGAGAGCGCGCGGGAGTCAATTTATCGCATCTAGACTAGACACGATAAATTGACCCCCGCTGCATCGATCACTGCCCGCCGATCCAGCGGGTAGTATAGACATACCCTAGCAGCCTAAACATGTACTCTCAGATAGTTCCTTTCGGCACTCTGATCTGTCTCATCACCAAGGTAAACCTACCTTTGTGATAGATGATCCCTTACACTAGGAATCACAGTAATATTCAGGTTATTTCCAGTCCCAAAGGTCCAGTCACTTACCCCAGGTCAATTGCACCTTTATCGCTAAAGATATCACTTGTAGCCAATCCTATAATAAACTGCATAAAGATTAATTAAATAGGAAAAGGAAATTAGAGTTATTTACAAGATTAAAACAGGTAAACATAAGTACACAAATTAATTACAATCTTACATTTCAAAAGGTAATAGAAGCTTCTATAACAAGCAAGCTCTACATGTCCTTTAGGGCTAACCCAGGCAAAGCAGCTGGAGGGCACTTGCTTATGCCGAGAAAGACCCTGCCCCTTGGAGTCCAAGCAGCACAGAGTTAAGTTGGTTTGGGGTTTTGTCCCGTTCCTGCCATATGCTCTGAGCTGCAAACACAGCTGAATGGATGAGTCCACTTGCATGACTGATCTTCTCAGCAAGGAAAGCAAGACAACAAAAGTCTTTTGTCCACTATTATTTGGTGATGGCACACATGGAAATTCCAGTTGAAACATCCCACAGTACTCCATCTGGTATCAATGGACCTCTCCTTTTGGGAAGGGTGTAACACCTTTTGTTGAAGATGAGCCCTTCACACCAATTAATCTCTCTCTCTCTCTCATGATGATTTTCACAGAGGCTTACAATAAATCATGCAAATATTACCTTACAATATGGAATACAGATAATATAAGTTAGATCTGGGTGAGTACCTGATTTTTTTTCTTTTGTTGGCAATTTTGAAAATGGGGAGAGGGCAGGAGGAAAGTGTTTTGGGTTGGACAAAAATGGAAATTTTTTGACAATTTCAGTGAATCAAAACTAAAGAAAAATAATTTTTGTCATGAGATTTTTGTGGAATCTGGAATGCTCATTTCAATTTTGAGCCTTTAACACTTTTGATTTTTAAAAATAAAATTAAAAGAAATCTCAAAATGAAAAGTTGTTCTGAACAAAAAAAATAAAAACATTTTATTGAAAAATGTGGAAATGAAGTGTTTTGATTTTTTTTAGATTTTTGGTTTTTTTCCTAAACAATTCAACAACACCACCATAAATTTTCAAAACATCTTGGTTGTTGCTGAAACTCCTTTTTTTCTTTTTCTTTTTTTTTTTTCTATGAGAAAAATAGTTTGGTTGAAAAAATTTGCTTTTTCTTGTAGGCTTATTTAGACTTATCTAGCTTCACTCCTGAATCTGGCTCAGTGTCACCAGTGCCAAGTGTATTGTTAATGAAATGGAGAGTAGCTGTACCCAGTGGTGCTGAAACAAGAGGTGCTACCCACTGGCTTGAAGTAGTAATAATAAACACTGAATACATGGTTTCCATCACCAGAACCCCCACTATAAAAATTGTTCCAGTACCCCTGGCTGTAACTTCATAAAATAAATCTCTTAGGAGAAATCAGTCAGTCAAATTAGTGAGAAAATGAGCATCTTTACTTTTCATTTTCTCGCTTGTCTCTCAAATGAGTTTCATTAGTACTGACAGAACTGATGATACTGCATTTGCAGTCCAGGGACTTACTCTGAGTGGGCCTCCCTTAGTCGATGTGTGCAATCATGGACATGTTTGAAACTTCGTTGATGATTAAATCTGGTCTACCATTAAGTTCATTATTTTGGAGTGTCTTTGAATTGTGCAGGAGTAATTAATATAGACAGGATACTGGTATTTGCCATCTGTCTTGGTCATGGGACAGCCAAGAAATATTCCAGGGCAGTCAGTGACCTATTGCTAACTGATGTAGTTAATCAACAAACTTTAAAATGTAGAGATGGTTTTTGGCTCTGAAGATTCAGAATCCAAGCCCCTGCTTTCCATTTTCTGGAACACTGGTCCAAGAAACACCCATGAAAAGGCAACTGCTGATGCTTGTTCCATGAAACTGGTCTTCTTGTGCAGAGCTGTGAGCAGAGTCCTTTTATGACCTAGCTGGTGCAGAAAGGTTGTAACAACTCTTTTTTTTCCTCTACTGACTATCCAAATATCTGGCAGAGTAGGGAGAAAATAATTCTTAAAGCAGAGCTCTTTATATGTCTTAAGACATACACAAGCACAAACTGTGATGTGATTTTTATATTAGAAAACATTAAACTGGAATTGTCTTATGTCCTTCCAAAGTGTGAAATAAAATTATGTTAACGGGTATACTAGTAAGAGTCTGCTTAGTTTGGTTGAAGAAAACATGTGCTTTCTAAATTCTATTTCTAATATTCATTTTTCCACCCATGAAATCATTCCCTTCATTACATTAAAACTGAGCCTCTAAGAGTACTTCTGCATTGCGATAAAAGACCCACAGCCTGGTTATGGCTGGCCTGGATCAGTTGACTTGGGCTCTCAGGGCTTGGGCAGCAGGGCTATAAAATTGCAGGGCAGATGTTTGGGCTCAGGCTGGGATCCTATCCGCTTGCAGGGTTTCAGAGCCCAGGCTCCAGCCTGAGTTCAAACATCTACACTGCAATTTTTAGCCCCCAGTCTGAGTCTTGGGAGCCCAAGTCAGCTGACCTGGGCTCTGAGACTCAGTCCTGTGGGCGTTTTATCACAGTGTAGACATACCCTAAGCTTGTATAGCATGGATGCACATTCACATTTTGCTAATGCCTATAGTCTAAAGCACCCTTCTAGGAAAACTTGACCATCTAAAAAACTCGTACATAGATGGATAGGTGAAAAGACATATTCAGAACAAAAATTAATCTATGCATAAAAATCCCCTTGCACCTTTAATATTGTGCTACTATTAATTGTGAATGTTAAATGACCTAAAATGGCACTAGATAGAGCTAGGCAATTTAACGTTTTTTGCATTAGGATTAGTGAAGGCATTCTAATATATTAGAAAAATATAGCATATGATGTGGTACTGCCAGAAAACAGCTTGTATCTTCTGGCTGCAGCAATTGTCCATATGTTTGATATCCTCCATGTAACCCAGCCATATATCATTAATCGTAATTCCATGCCAAGGCCATTGGCAAGCACCGTGGACAATGACAACAATTACTGTCTCCTAAAAGTCTTTGACAAACTACAGAGAAATTTCCGTCTGCCCCTATAATCTAAAAAATGTATAGAGCTCATGGAATACAATGATTCTGTGCGTTAGAAATGAAGGCTGCCTATCTCAGGGTGAGAAAAGATGCTTCACAGACAGGCAGTAGAAAGGATGAAGATATGTCTGTTTAGAACCTGACAACTATTTTTCTATGATGAACAGTATTTCTATTAAAAAGAACAGGAGTACTTGTGGCACCTTAGAGACTAACAAATTTATCTGAGCATAAGCTTTCGTGGGCTACAGCCCATTTCTTCGGATGCATATATATCATATGTAGCCCACGAAAGCTTATGCTCTAATAAATTTGTTAGTCTCTAAGGTGCCACAAGTACTCCTGTTCTTTTTGCGGATACAGACTAACACGGCTGCTACTCTGAAACCAGTATTTCTATTAATATTTCAAACTTGATGTATTAATTTGTAATATTCTCGAGAGAAATGTTTGGTACCTATGCTAAGAACCATTAATAATAGATAAGGAAAGACTAAATAACATTCAATTTTCCAGCCCACTTATTCCAAAACTAACCAGCACTAACCTTTTCCCCCCTGTCCTATCTCTTTGCCTGATCCTCATCTGACTCATTTGCAAATCCTTAAGCTTGATTCCTGCCTTTGATGATATTCCATTGTATAAGGGGTTATGTTAGTTGTGAAAATTTAGCACCACTAGGAGCACACTGGAAGTGTCTGTGTAAACAGGAAATAAAGACAGTCTTGCATTCACCATGACTACAGTGTCCTGGGTCTCTGTAATCTCTACATGGTGTGAAAGTGGGATCAAATAAAGACTCAATGGATCATAGAGCAACCTTGCAAAAAGGGAAAAGGAAAACAGACAAGCAAGCCCTCCAACCCATCTAGAACAACCCAAAAGCTGCAGACAGTCAGAAATCTTTATGAAACAATATTAGTTGGCTTCTGGTGCTCTTACCATAAACCAAGATCTGTGGAAGAACTCCAGACTGATTATCCTTACATCAGTGCAATAGGAAATACTTAACAGACTGCATGAGGACTCCATGCAAATTATAGGGAGAGAGCTAAACAGTCTGTTGGTGGCCTGGATCTAGCAATCAACTACAACAGAGAGTTGAGAAATGTGATATTTGTGCTCACATGAGCACATCTGAACCATTACTAACATCTGCTCTATCAGACAGGCCATGGCAAAAAGTTGGGACTGATCTTCTCTATTTGGATAATACAATCTATCTTTTGATTGATGTTGCATTGTTGCTCAAAACATCATCAAGTGCAGTTGTGGAGAGAAGAAGACTCATCTTTTGGGATTCCAGAGCAAATAATCTGACAATGGTTCTCAGTTTTCTTCTCAGATCTTTGTAGATATCTATGTTTCCATTCATGTCACATCCAGCCCACAGTTTCCAAAGAAATGGGGAAGCAGAACATGTAGTAAAGAATATAAAACAATTTTCTAAATCATCAGATCCTCACCTTGTCCTGTTGGCCTACTGGTCACCACTTCTAGCAAATGGATTCAGCCCTGTGGAACCACTGATGGAATTGTAGATCTCAACTTCCTTCCCAGTCATCCTTTCCAAAGTAGCTGTTTATTGGCCTGACTTATCAAGACTACAGAAGAAGGAAGATCAATATAAACCCAGCAGAAGAGGGACTTTGCTAGGCACCATACAGTCTAATTTTCAAGTACTGTAATCCAGGAGATCATTTTCATGTGAGAGATTCTCAAGAAAAGGGGACAGTGCAGGGATGCCAATGGAACCAGGGTCAACTTGTTGCATCACAAGGTGGATCTCCAATACACTTGGATCCCTACCCTGAGATTAAAGTTTTGAACACCACATCTGTCCACATAGAAATGCCAGCATAGTCCTCCAGATCCTCTCCCTGTGAGGAGATATCCAGGTACAGATAGCTTATTACATTCCTGGAGGATTACGTCAGATCTTGAGAATTCAAGAAAGTCAGAAAACTAGTAGCCAAAGGCTTAAAAGGGCAAAATAAATCTCTGACACAGGGCTGAAGGTTTATGCAATTTATCCCATCCTTCACAGAGCTGTTTATTTTTGTTGTTTCATTCCTGTTATAAAATTAAAGGATTTGAATATGGTGACTAATGTAGCTAAAAGGTCCACAGCTGCTTGGACTACAAAATCGATTTTAGCAAAGGAGGGAGAAAGGTGTATATGAACTTTCTATAACCTTCAAATGGTTTGTGTGCAATTGCAGTTCAAATAAACTCATATTGGGTCAATATTGATATCTGAGGTAATCAGTGGAGCTCCATCAATTTGAATTATATCAATTACGAACAGCTGATTCACTTGAGGTATGCTAACTTGTACTCACTGAGGATTTGATCCATTACTGCCAAACTTGTTTTCCAGTTGGGATATGGGGTCAGTCCCAGACACTGTAATAGCTAAGTGTTACCATGAGTTTGCTCATTTCACAATTCTAGATTTGTTTAATCTTTGTGAATTGAACTTGCCACTAAGAGAAAAACAGATGTGAGGCATAAAGTTCTAGCATGATTGTAAGTCTGTATAAGTTCAATGCTAATTGCAGTAAAACTGATTATTGACCAAACTAGGACTGTAAGTTACAAGAATTAAACAGAAGGCTGTCAAGTGCCATAAGATTAACAAATCCATTACTTTGCTGGCCCATTCTTTACCTTTTAAGCTTAGGTAAAACAAAACTCTCTTCTGTTTACTTTTGTTCACATATTGTATTAAGTCCAATGAATGTGTTTCTATATTTTTATTGAGTGGCTGAGGGTTGAAATATGACATATCCCTGGGAAAAGCAAATCAATGATTATTTAAGGATGTATTTAATTTGAACAATACAAAACACACTGGTTGAGTCTGTATGATTCAAGGTATTGGAAGTGGGACTTACAGATTTTCACAGGTAGGTGCAGATCTAGCCTACATAGGTCATCTGATATATTTGTCATAATGGCATCTGAACACTGAGATGCTGTGTTGCAATACCATCCAAATTCCCCCACTGCACTATCTGTTGTACAAAACTCAAGTTCTCCAAAGCATTTACAATCTAAATTCAAAATTTGGATCTTTCCCTGGTCATAAGGGAAGGATGTATTATGCTTTTCTTAAATTGTATTATTTATAGTGAAATGATCTGTTTTCTATTTTGTCCAGAAGGCGGCAATATTCAAGGTAATTCCAACCCTCTCATGGAAGGCAGTTCCTAAGTTATGCACCAACAAAACTGTCTCCTGCTCTCATGACTCACCTTTCTAGTTCATAATTCCTTTACAACTGGGGGAGTGGAGCTTTTGAGGAAGAGAGTCAGAAAGACTTTTGTCCCTAAAGTAACCTGGACGCCGACAACTAAGCGTTTTGAAGATTAGAATTAGAACCTAGAATATGATCCAATATTCAATGAGGAGCCAATGTAGTTGTCTGAGCAGTGGGGTGATGATGCCATACTGACATGTGATGTTTAGCAAGCTGATTAATTTTGATCGGCTGGACATGTGCAGTGGTATCATGTCATTCCCAGTACAAAATACTGCAAGAGTTGAGTCTGAAAGCCATGAATGTGTGTAACACCATTGCCAAGTCTGCATCTGACAGGTTGTGAATGCACCCGCTGGCAACTCATAAATGGAAGAAGGCATTTCTGCCAGATTTGGGAATAGCAGTGAAGGATCTTGGTGAACCTTGAGGCTGTGAACTCTTGGTGATCACACAGAAAAGCTATTGCTTGCAGGCAATGTCATGATTTTGGATAGTTCTTCATACTGTTTCTCTCTTTCTTCTAACCGTATTTGTCTTGTCTAGGTTTAGTTGCAACCAGCTGCTCTTCATTCAGAAGCTGACCTCCTGTAGGCATTGAGACAAATGGGAGAGGAACTGTTAAAATTTGATGTGAAGAATGAAGAGAGTTGAAAGTCAGTTACCTACTGTTTGTATCTCAGATCTCCCTGTCATAGTCTAGCCTGTCATAGAAATATAGAGCTGGAAGGGACCTTGAGAAGTCATCTAGTCCAGCCTCCTGTACTTAGGCAGGACCTAACCTAGACCCTACTTGATAGGTTTTTGTCCAACCTTCTTTTTAAAAACTTTCAATGATGGAGGATTCCACAACCTCCCCTAGAAGCCTATTACAGACTTTAACTGTCCTTACAGTTAGAAAGTTTTTTTCCTAATATTTAACCTAAATCTCCCTTGCTGCAGATTAAACCCATTAATACTTGTCCTGCTTTCAGCGTACATGTAGAACAATCACCATCCTATTTATAATATCCTTTTGTCTGAGGCAGACAGATTAAGCAACTTGCCAAGGGCCACACAGGGAGTAAAGGAAGATGTAGGAAGTGAATACAGATCTTCCAATCCCTGACAGTGCATTGACCATCAGGCAACAGCCCCCGTGTTTTAAAATATGTAAAAAAAAAGAATCAAAGAATATGTACGCTGCCTAGGGTACTGGCACAAAATATCATCAACAGACAAAACTTGCTGTATCCAGTGCATTTTTCTGTATGCTTTAAGTCATTAGAATGAATCTAGTGAGCTATAACTACAGTTGAATAAAAAAAAATGTAATTTGTCTAAAAAATCATTGGTGAACCCCTTTCTTTTCTCTAAAAAAGAACAGGAGTACTTGTGGCACCTTAGAGACTAACAAATTTATTAGAGCATAAGCTTTCGTGGGCTACAACCCACTTGTAGCCCACG
>NW_020664393.1:43814292-43826274 GCF_002925995.2 Terrapene triunguis | reverse complement strand
AAATTTGTTAGTCTCTAAGGTGCCACAAGTACTCCTGTTCTTTTTGCAGATACAGACTAACACGGCTGCTACTCTGAAACCTTTCTTTTCTCTGACTGCTGAATGTTAACCCCTTACTGTTTTTCATAGATTATAAGGTCAGTAGGGACCATTGTGATCATCTAGTCTAACCTCCTGTATAACAAAGGCCATAGAACTTCCCCAAAATAATTCGCAGATCATAGCTTTTAGGGGAAAAAAATCCAGTCTTGACTTAAAAATTGTCAGTGATGGAGAATCCACCAGTCGTTCCAATGATTAATTACTCTGACTGTTTAAAAACGTATACCTTATTTCCAGTCTAAATGTCTCTAACTTCAACTTCCAGACATTGGATCATGTTATACCTTTCTCTGCTAAAGAGCCCATTGTTAAATATTTTCCCCTATGTAGATATTTATAAACTGTAATCAAGTCAGACCTTAACCTTCTCTTTGTTAAGCTAAATCAATTGACCTCTTTGAGTCTATCACTATAAGGCATGTTTTCTAATCCTTTAAGCATTCTTGTGGCTTTTCTCCAAACCCGCTCCAATTTATCAACATCCTTCTTGAATTGTGGGCACCAGAACTAGACACAATAGTGCTAAATATAGAGGTAAAACAGCTTCTCTACTCCTACTTCAGATTCCCCTGTTGATGCATCTAAGGATCATATTTGCTCCTTTGGCCACAGTATTGCACTGGGATCTCGTGTTCAGCTAGTATTCCACCATGATCCCCAAAGCTTTACCAGAGACACTGCTTCCCAGGATGGAGTTCCCCCAGCATGAAAGTATGGCCTGCATTCTTTGTTACTAGATGTATAAACATTTACATTTAGCCATATTAAAACACAGTGTTTGCTTGCACCCAGTTTACCAAGACATCCAGATTGCTGGACTCTTCATTATTTACCACTCCCGCAATTTGTGTCATCTGCAAACTTTATCAGTGATGATTTTATGATTTCTTCCATGTCATTGGTAAAAATGTTAGAGTGTAGCGATAAGAATTGAACCCTGTGAACTCCACAGGAAACATGCCTGCTCAATGATGATTCCCCATTTACAGTTACATTTTGAGACCTATAAGTTGGCCAGTTTTTAATCCATTTAATGTGTGCCATGTTAATTTTATATCATTCTAATTTTTTAATCAAATTGCCATTTGGCACCTTACAGAGGACAAAGTATATTACATCAACACTATTACCTTTATCAGCCAAACTTGTAATCTTATGAAAAAAAGGTATCAAGTTAGTCTGACGGGATTTATTTTCCATAAAACCATGTTGGCCTGCATTAATTACATTAACCTCCTTTAGATCATTATTAATCAAGTCCTGTTCCATTATCTTGCCTGGGATCTTGAGCCCATAACAGCTCCTTAAACCATTTTGTCTGGAGTGGGGTTGGTATATCCAATCACACAACACTAGTGGATTTATATATGTTGTTGAGATGATGAGAGAGAGGCTAGAGAACTCCACAAGTGCGGGCTCCAGATGGGGAGATGCAGTTACTCATCACAAATGTTTTGGGTCATTCAGAGTGGAATGATCTGATCTAATTTGGTGTGTGTCTCCTCTTCCACGTCAAGACTTTCTGCTGCATAAGTGGCATGCTATGGTCCATTGTGGTGAACACAGCTGAGAGAGAGCCAACAGTAGAAATATGAGAATTTGTCCATTGTTCATAGCCAGCCTTTTGAAAATATGAAATTGTCCACTAGCACTATGTGTGTGCAAAATCTTGATCTCAAACCTATTTGACAATGAGCCGTATTATGTGAAAGTAGTTGATGTATCACCTTGCTTTACAGTTCCATTTGTATGATGTGGTGGATTATACATAAGATCATAGCAAAGAAAGAAAAAGAAAACAATCATATACAAAAGGCTCCTCTGTGATGTACCTGTTCATTTATTATTCCAGCTTTGTTAACTAGAGATTACATTTATTTTCACTTTCAGCATTTCATTTACTTGTATATCAGAGCAGTATGGAATAATTTAAAATGTAATATTGACAATAACAAAATACACTGGCCAAACTCTGGACCTCAGAGTTACGAACACCAAGGTTACGAACTGACCAGTCAACCAGACATCTCATTTGGAACCAGAAGCACACAATCAGGCAGAGAAAGAAAGAAAGAAAGAAAGAAGTACAGTACTATGTTAAATGTAAACTACTAAAAAAAGAAAGGGAAAGCAGCATTTTTCTTCTGCCTAGTAAGTTTCAAAGCTGTATTAAGTCAATGGTCAGTTGTAAACTTTTGAAAGAACAAGCATAACATTTTGTTCAGTGTTATGAACAACCTCCATTCCCGAGGTGTTCGTAACTCTCAGGTTCAACTGTATTTGGGAGAGAATGTCTTAAAAGTATCCAATTTATATGTAGATGGTCAATTTTCAGCCTTTGCAGACCTACAAGTTGAGAATAAATTGGAAAGGACAGAAAAAGTGAAGTTAAAAAATTGATTTCCATGAGTGCTAAGATTTCCATTTCTATGTCCAGAACAATTACTGTAGGACTGTGTGCTTAAAAAAATAAGGAGCATGCAATGTTACACTTGTATAGTAAGTCACCTTCCATCCAAAAAAAGCTAAAACTCCAGCAAGCTTTTCAGTTTGTTTAGGAAAGATGTTTTACAGATGCAAATGTAGCCCTTGCTGGAGCTCTAGGCATAACTAACAGAGTGAACCAAAGGCTGTGAACAAGAGTAGGCCTATGGCTTGTCTACACTGGTAAGTTTTGTCACCAAAAACTGCCTTTTGGCGACAAAACAGCGATAGGGACTTTTGTTGAAAAAAACACCCACTTTTGGTGACAAAAAACTTCCATCCCTGTGAGAGACTTTTGTCTTTTCCCCTCCTTTTATTGTTGACAAACAGCCAGTGTAGACACCATTCCTTTTTTTTTTTTTTTTTATTGGTCTCCAGAAAGAGTCCCACAGTTCCCAAGCTGCCACTCTGGTTTGAACGCTGCTACCCTGCAGCCTCCCCCGTTCCAAGCCCTGGGAATTTTAAATCTCATTTCCTGCTTGCTGGCTTCCCAGGTGAGCATGGCTGGCTATTGCACCAAACGCGCTCTCGCTTGGACCACCGCTGAGCTGTTGGATCTGATCAGTATATGGGGAGAGGAGTCTGTTCAGTTGCAGCTGTGACTGACCCATAGGAATCGGGACACATATGAGCAAATTTCTCAAGGCTTGTGCGAAAAGGGCTATAATCGGGACAGGCAGTAGTGCAGAGCGAAGATAAAGGAGCTGAGGCAGGTGTACCATAAGGCGCAGGAGGCGAACAATCGCTCCGGTGGTGCACCTAAGATCTGCCACTTCTTTTAGAAGTTGAATGCTATCCTCAGTGGTGACCCCACCTCCATTGCCGATAGCCCTGTGGATACTTCGGCGGCAGCAGAAAGAGGGGGTAACCCAGAGGCTTAAATCCTGGATGAAGAAGTGGAGCTAGAAGAGGATGTGGAGCTCCCAGCGGGGTTGCCCGGTGGGGCAGGCAGCCAGGAACTTTTCTCCACTCCAGAAGTGCTCTACGGGGAGCAGGAAGCAGATGAAATGCTAGGTAAGTTGCTGTGGCTTGTGTAGGGAATTGAAAAGTGGGAGGCAGGTAGTGTTTTACATGAGCTGGACATTACCCTGTGTAGCTAATCTGCATGGCCAAGCAGGGTGTCGATGGACATCGAGACCTGCAGGGAATCCTCCCGAGAGAGGCTCTGGAAAGTTTCCAAGAGGTAGTTGTTAATCCTCTGTGGCAGATTCCAAGGGATTGCAGCCTTGTTAGTTCCCCTATTGTAGGAAACTGTACTATGCCATTTATCAGTCACTGGAGCTGGGACCAAAGCGGCACATGGCTGAGCTGCATATAGACTGGGATGAAAGCCGCAAGTTTGCAGTAGTTGTGTCCTGGCTTCCCTGCTTAGCCGCAGCAGCGAGATGTCAGCCAGCAGGTTGGCCGCCTGTGAAAGTGTGTGATAATTTTAGAATGAGTTCCCTGCAAATCTGCCCTGCAAGCCATGACCGTTTTGTCCGTACGCAAAACATTCCCCCCACTCCCGACACTCACCATGATTAGGGTGCTCGCGGAGCTGTGTGCCTGCCTAGAGTTAGTGAGAAAGTGATTGCTACTTGTTGCAAAAGGCCCTTGTTACTGAAATGTTTCAATAGTTTGCTGGAATGTAACAATTCCTCTTCTGTGCATTGGCCACAGCAGCCGAGACCTTGAGAACACACCACGCACTCCTGCCAACCGGCTTCAGTAGATAAGGAAGAAGCTGAGATGCAGCAAAGAAGACATGTTTAGGGAGGTGCTGTAGTGCAATGAGAGACGGACCAGGGAACGCAAAGAGTGCTGGGAAGCCGAAAGTCAGGACAGAAAAGAGAATGCTGCATTTGCTAGGCAAGCGACAGAGCAGATGATAAAAGTTATGGAGGATCAGACAGAGATACTCAAGTCTTTGATACAGCTGCAGACTGAGCAGATCCGTGGTCGACCTTCACTGCAGCACATGCACAATTCTTTGCCAACTCAACCCCCCTGTATGCCCATACATTCATTTTCACTTTACAGCATGCCTGAGTTTCCCCATCACTCCACTCCCTCTCACAGCTTGCACAATGATAGCTGGAGCTACACACAGTTGTGAGGTTTTATTCTTTTTAACAATAAATAAAGGCTAAGGTATTTAATGATACAGCATTTTTATTCTGTGTTCTACAAAAGTGTATAGCAACCAATTCACTCTCAGGAACAGGCTTCTAAAGCATTTTGTTGCATGGGCCTCGGGCCCCAAAATTGTACATGGATGCACCAGGGAAGCAACTCCAAAGCAGACATGTGTTAGTGCCCCTCATTGTCGAAGTGGTTCCTCAAAGCCTCTCTGATGTTAATAGCAGCCCTATGGACTCCTCTGACAGTCCTAGCATCTGGCTGTTCAAACTGTGCAGCCAAGCACTCTGCCTCAGTGCTCCACACATGAGCAAACATTTCACCCTTAGATTCACACAGATTATGCAAAGTGCAGCATGCGGCTATGACCGTGGGAATATTATCCTCGATAAGGTCTAGCCTGCCATTGAGACACCTCCAGCAAGCTTTCAAACAGCCAAAGGCACATTCAACTACCATGCGGCACCTGCTCAACCTGTTATTAAAACACTCCTTGTTGCTGTCCAGGTGCCCTGTATAAGGTTTCATGAGCCAGGGCTGTAAGGGATAAGCCGGGTCTCCCAGGATTACGATGGGCATTTCCACATCCCCCACTGTGATCTTGTGGTCTGGAAAAAAATCCCCACCTGCAGCTTTCTGTACGGGCCACTGTTCCTGAAGATGCGTGCGTCATGCACCTTTCCAAACCAGCCTGCACTGATATCCGTGAAACGCTCCCGGTGATCTACAAGTGCTTGCAACACCATGGAGAAGTATCCCTTCCTACTGATGTATTCTGAGGCAAGGTGGTCTGGCGCTAAAAGTGGAATGTGTGTGCCATCAATCGCCCCGCCACAGTTAGGGAAACCCAACTCTGCAAAGCCATCCACTATTTCATGCACATTTCCCAGAGTCACGGTCCTCCGCAGGAGGATGTGATTTATCACCCTATACACTTGGAATAATACAGCCCCAACAGTGGACTTCCCAACTCCAAATTGATCTGCAACTGACCGGTAGCAGTCTGGATTCGCCAGCTTCCACACAGCGATTGCAACATGTTTCTCTACCGAAAGGGCAGCTCTCATTCTGGTGTCCTTGCGCCACAGGTCAGGGGCCAGCTCAGCACATAGCTCCAGGAAGGTTGCTTTATGCATCCTAAAGTTCTGTACCCACTGGTCTTCATCCCACACCTGCATGACAATGCAATCCCACCAATCAATGCTTGTTTCCCTAGCCCAGAAGCAATGGTCTACAATATACAGCTGCTCTGTGAATGCCAAAAGCACTGATAAGTTGCTGCTGTCCATATCACACTCGGGTGCTTGCAATTCATCCTCTGTCAGTAACTTTACGAGTAACTCTGCTGCCACTCACGATGTCCTCATGGCAGTTAACAGCGCATAGGAGAGAAGTGCAGGATCCATCTTCTCTCACTGCAGATGCTGGTGCGCACTACAAAGACTGACAGTTGGAAAACCAGTGCGAAAGGAAGCCAGAACAGTGCAAAAGGAAGCCAGAAACCACTGGAGGACTGGGACACAAAGCAGTGTGTGACGGGACATTTTGCACATCCCAGGATACACCACAGTCCGGTTCTGCCTTCCCACAACACCTAGTGATGGACGGTGTCACCAGGCACTGTGGGATGCATACCCACAGTGCATTGCTCATGCTGTCGACAATGGTGCCCTGAATGTGGACACGATCTGTCAACAGAGGGAGCAAATGTAGACTTGCTTTGGCAACTTTGCTTTTCTCAATTTTTTTCATGTCGACATCAGTTTCATTGACGAAACTTGCCAGTATAGACAAGTCCCTAGTCTTGGCAGAATAGTAACCCACCAAGCATTGGATAACAATGTAAGAACATTCCTGACCAGAGAAGATGGTACAAAACCCAACTAACTACATAAACACAATCTTAAGAGATGGTACTGGAACCCACCGACCCCTCATAAGATAATGATGGGATGACAGGATGAGGATGTTTTGTTCAAACTAGCAGGTACAAAGATAAGGGTGGTAACTAACCACGCCAGGAGGGTAATACATAACTTCTTTGTATCAGTGTATAAAAGGAGAAGTCATTGGAGGGGCATCTTTGTACTTGCTGAGGGGACAGCATCTTGAGCAGGTACCACTGTCATGGGCACACCTGTGTTAGTGTATCTGTATCCATTGAGACATGGTGCTAGAACCGTGCTTTGTCGATAATAAACCTGTCCGAGTGCTTTCACCACCAAACTGTGTTTGTGGTCTTTCTTTATGAGTAACATAGAGATTTCCAGAATTAACATGCTGCGCTGTCTGCCAGTGCAACTGACATCAGAGCTCCAAGAATGGCAACACTGGCAGCAGTAACAAATTAGCAGCCTTAACAACTCTCTGCAATAAAACAACAGCACATTTAGAAACTACTTGGTTCTGTTAACAAGAAAGAGGTTGGAATATCTTCATGGGGGTTGGTGGGAAGTCAAAATATTCTTAGCCAAAAGATCCTACAAAATAATATCGTTCTGTATAGCCTTAGAGCAACCTCACCAGGGACACTGCATGTAGCTCTGACGCATACAGGTAAAGAAGGTTATTGTTTATTAATCTTTAGGACTTTTTATGAAAACCTATTGGTGAAAAATTGGACGCACAAAAAATCAGGTTTTGTTGCTGCCCTCCAAGCAAGCAGTGGTGCACCCTAAAGGACAATACACTAAGGTCTGATATATTCATCTGAAAATCTAGAGTGCAAGCAACTAGTGCTAGCTCAGACCCCTTAGCTCCCTCATTGGCTCCAATATCTCAAGAGAGGACCAAGGAAGAAAAGCCAACTCCCCCAAAATATGTTGCAGGTGAGGGATGGTCCTAGCATTTTCTAAACCTTCCCTGAATTTTCCTGCTCTGGATGCAGGGATACCAGAAAAGGCTTCACAGATTGTTCCCCAAATTCTGTCTACCACACAATTGCTCATAAGCTGTAGTATTGTCTGTGGCCACCTACATGTAGGGTTTTGACTAGTGACTCCATAGTCAAGGGCTCAGTGGCTTCACTTCTGCCTTGCTCTCACCCGGTCATCTCCCAAAACGATGGTGTAGCATTCAGCCCCTGAGAGCTTAGGAGCGTGTAGGTTGTCAGGACTCCCTACCCAAGCTCTCCTTGACCTGCCCATGCAGGTAACCTTTACAAAACATATTGGGCCCTATGGTATGTCTACATGGATGCTGGGAGTGAGTCTTGCAGCCCACTTTGACAGACCTGAGGGAGTGGGGCTCACATCAGTGCACTAAAAATATCAGTGTGGCTGTTCAGGCTTGGGTAGAAGCTTGGGCTGTGAAGAGGAATGAGCTTCAGAGCCCAAGCTCCAGCCTGAGCTGGAACATCCACACTGCTATTTTTAGCAAACTAGTGTGAGTCCCCCCCAGCTCCCTCCCCTCACACCACCACCACTAACATAAATCTGTCAACCTGGGCTGTGAGACTTGCTCCCAGCTGCTGTGTAGACATACCCTATATGTCCAGAAGGGCAACATGAGAAGGCAATATTTGCTTCTGTGTCCACTGCAATGAGAGAGCAATGTTTGGTCCTATGGAATTGAAAAGAAACTGGACTCTCTATGCAACTCATTTGTTCAATGAGAGGTTAGATGCATGTCTTTCTAATACACAGCATAATTCTGAAAAAAAAAGGCTATTCAAATCATGTCACATACCACTGCTCACTCTAGTTGTGTCCATTGTAAAGAACACAGCAGGATTTCAGAATGTTACCAAACAAAGCATTTCTTGGATTATGCTGTCAATAATGAAAGCAAAACTGGCCTTGCCAAAGCATTGGAAGGTTGAGACAAAGCCCACAAAATGAGAATAGATTTCAGGGTTAACGGAGGCATCATCACACGAGAGAATTATTTATAGACTACAAAATAACTATAATAAATTTGAAGAGATCTGAGGACCATTTTGGGAATTTATCACATCTTGAAAATAGGCCATCTTTGTAAGCAACAAATGATTAATACACTCCAACCCTGGCCTTTACCTCTCCTGCTTTTTTCTCTGTGACATTGTTATTATTATTATTTTGCACAGAAAGTAGAAAAAAAGACATATTGGCCACGTTTGAAGAGTTCATTTTCAATACAAATAGGAAAAAGTAAATAACCATCTGTGTAATACTTCTATGTAGAGTTAGATCTTGCCTTTAGGTTATGGAAATATTTCTGTATTTATGACTTCAGCATTTATGATTATCATTTGTTTCACTGGTCTCTTGATGTACTTAAGAGAGTCAGTCAAATGAATTAGAACTTGCTATAGAGAGCTAATTGTTGGGTGGTGAGATTGTGATTAGCAATGAGTTCTAGCACCCCTGCCCTCATTGTAGTTTCTGCTGTGGGGCGAGTTTTAGGTTAGAGCATCATTGATAGACGCTGCTGAGGGATGCCCTGATACCCCCCCCAAGCCACCTTCTCAGCTAACATCCCTCACTTTTGGGGCTGTCATAACTTCCAGTGTCCCTCTGGTGGAAGGGAAGTGGTATCAAGTGCACTTTATACCACTGCACACTTCCTCTTAGACATTCTGCTACCAAGTGTGATAACTTGGTTGACATGAGCAGGCCCAAATTAAGAAAAGACAGGCCTGAACAAGTAACTGCTGAACATGCCCAAACAAGTAATTGCTGAAACAAATAACTAGTGTGAATATGTTTATAGTAAATAAGGGAGGCTGAAACTAACAAAGCTAACTATTGTGGGTATATTTATAAGAAACAAAGTAGGCAGAAACACCCTGAACTGATAAGCCTGCCTTATACAATCAGCAAAGCGATTGATCCTTACATGAAAGAAGTATAAATGTTAGTAGCTAGGAAAGAGGCATATACACTGTGTAGTGCATGACATTAATTGAAATTTGGTATTCCTGTGTACCTAGCCCCCCCATTCCTGAGCCCGGCCAGCATGGGCAAAGAGCTGTTACATAATAAAGTAACCTGAGTGACGACCTGGAGTTGAACTGAGTGTTTGGATCCCAGAGCTCTGGATGAAGTGTTCTTCCAGATCCAGGGCCGCCCAGAGGGGGGGGGGGCAAGTGGGGCAATTTTCCCTAGGCCCCAGGCCCCGCAGGGGCCCCCACAAGAATATAGTATTCTATAGTATTGCAACTTTTTTTATGGAAGGGGCCCCCGAAATTGCTTTGCCCCAGGCCCCCTGAATCCTCTGGGCGGCCCTGTCCAGATCTGAAGAAGGTGTTCTGGATAACCTCAGTGGAAAGGTCTCAGAGAGAATCCCAACACCAAGGACCTGAACCTGGATTGACATCAGCAGATGAAAGCATAAACCCAGAGTGATTCTGGTCCTCAGTCAATGATCTTCAATACATTCACCCAACAAGCTCAAAAAGATCATATCACAACAAAACTCTGTTTTCCCCAGTCCCACAGTGGTATCACCAAATTTCACACACTCATCATGCATTACACTCTGTACCCTCTCTTAGTACAATAGCATACCCCTTCATGGCATATGTTGTTATTTTTGAACAACTATAGTACTGCCTATTTAGAGGTCATTTCCAGAATTACATGAAGATGTAGATAGGATTTGGAAGTGGAAAAATGCATTCCCCTCCACTGGATGAAGTTTCACACTAAATGTTCCTTTCCCCTCATTGCTGCTTGTGATACAGTGTCAATCTTACACAAGGACTGAACAGGTAAATTAAGCCATTTAACCTTATAGGCTGCACCTGGAGGAGAGTCAGGGTCTGATAAGGCCTAAAGGCTAATGAAGCCCAGCGAGGGGAGGAGCAGTGATAGGCTTATATAAAAAAAGGAAGTTGGTGGTAGAAGGAGTGCTGCAGAGAGAAACTCTGCAATCACTCCTGAGAGAGGAGGGGTGTTGGCTAAGTACAAAGAGGACAGTAAGTCCTGGGTTCTTGCCTTGGACTATGAACTCTGGCAAGAAGCTGAGAGGGATGAAGTAGCTATGGGAAGTGGAGGAAGCGCCAGTGGTATCACAGAAATGGGACAGAAAATAGAGAAGAAAGGTAGGAGAGAGCCCAGGGAAACAGCAACAGGCTCAGAGCTTCAGCAGACAGTGATTGTGGGGAATAGGGTCCCTGGGCTGGAACCCAGAGAAGCAGGCAGGCCTGGGTTCCCCTACAGCCCACTGGGAAAGTGGCTCAGACTTGGAAATGGATCAAAAGACTGCCGGAGACTGCAGACAGACAGTTTGTCCTGTGGGACTTTGGAATCCCCTGAAGGAGAGAACTATAGTTATCTGGCTAGAGGGCCAAGTCATGAAGAGCGAGCATCCCAAGTCCAGAGAGAGACCCCAGGGTGAGCAATGGATGGAGAGGGCACCAGACCAGCTGAGAACTGATCCCAAGACTGAGGCAAAAGGAGGTGCCGCAACATTGAAGGTATCCTGTTATACTGCTCTATTTGCTTTGCATGGTGTGATAGTGTCATTGACAATGAATACTCTACGGACAGAATAGTATTGGTGGTAAACTTGGGTAGTATTTGGGATGTGTTCATTGTTTTCTCTTCCATTCTTCTGTCAATGATAGCAGTCTGAGAGTCTCCTGTGTAGACTTGTACTGATGTTGCTGAATGTTTTCAGGAAATTAGTCATCAAACCTGTAAATCCATCACAAATCACTAAATGTTAAAGCAATCTGGACAGGCTCTAGAAGAAAAGAGGAGATGCAGCTAAAAGAAGAATGAGAGGGTGATTAGGAAAAAAAATGGGAAATTTCCATTTTAGTGCTATCATCTAGTTTCCTTTTGTATAAGTACAAGCTTGATTTTACCAGGTTTTTTATACATAGGTGCAGACTATATAGTACAGATTATGTAAAACCATTTGCAACAGAAGTACAGTTGAACGAGGAACAGAGAACTAACCGGAAAGTTAGTACTGTGAAAGGCCTCTTAGAAATCTGTCCCGATTTGAAAAGGCCACAAAAAGCAAAAGGACCAGATGTTTGATTTACTTCAGCTGAGGATCTGACCCACACACTCCTAGGAACACATGTGCCAGGTATGCACTGGTGCGTGCTGCTGATACACTGGCAGAGACTGCTCCATGCTTGTTGTTTTGCTTAAGGTCAGCTGGGAGAAATTCTCAGTTTTCACTTTGCACCTTAGAAACAAAAGGTCCAAAAGTGTATAGAAATTGGGCAATATTCTTTTCAATCAGGGCCGGCTCCAGGCACCAAGCACCCAAGCTGGTGCTTGGGGTGGCACCTGGAGGGGGGCGGCGGCGCGGCGCTCTGGCCGCCGGGGGGGGGGGGGG
>NW_020664393.1:43801242-43813892 GCF_002925995.2 Terrapene triunguis | reverse complement strand
GAGCCGGCCCTGTTTTCAATAGTTTGGGAGCTGTCTAGTGGCCCTTACTGTCTTGTGTGTTGCAGAAGCCACTAGAATGCTAGGCGAGCAGCAGTTTATATAGTTAGTAAACAGTTATTTGGACCCTACTGTGCAAAGAGCAAAAGACATTACAGTCCTGTGACACTGTATAAAAAGAAAGATGGCCACTTTTGCACTAAGGTATAACCGCTGATGTATCATCACTGTTGCACAGTTGTGATAAGTATGCCTTGTAATGGATCATTGGAAAAGTTATGATTTTGTTGAACAATGTTATCCTGTTTATGTGTATATATTATCATTGAATACGAAGTTATGAATCTTTGCTCTGCATTTGAATCTCAGACATGTGTTCCTGAGTAACACTCACAAGACAGATTTACATCCAGACCAGCCAGCCATGTTGATGAGCCATTAAGGAGCACCAACTCTTCCAGTGGGCCCATCCCAAGGATGCCTCAGAAAGCATATGGACAATGGAGGCCCAGTCACTCAGCAGGGCACATAGAACATGTGATCCCCGACTTCATGTTTGAGACAGTAACTTTCCATGCACATGGGCTGAAGGTATAAATTGGAAACTGTGACATCACCTTCTTCCCTCTTTGCTCCTCCATATCGCTGGACTATGATTTCTAACAAAGGGAAGCTTTGAACAATGGACTGAGGACCCCCAATCTTTTGAGTGATCCAGAGAGGCTTCCTACATGCTGGCAGATTTAATATCACTGCTATTATCTTGATCTACAAACTCTGAAATCAACTGTAATGTAGAAGATTCATTTTAACCTTTTCATAACTCTCTTCTTTTTTATATTAACAAACTCTTTGTTTACGAAAGGATTGACTATCAGCGTCGTTTCGGGGTAAGATCTGAAGTATATTTTGATCTGGGGTGTGTCTGGTTCTTTAGAACTGGAAGAACCTAATATACACCTCTACCCTGATATAACATGACCCGATATAACACGAATTCGTATATAATGCGGTAAAGCAGTGCTCCGGGGGGGCAGGGCTGCGCACTCCAGCGGATCAAAGCAAGTTCGATATAACGCGGTTTCACCTATAACGCGGTAAGATTTTTTGGCTCCCGAGGACAGCGTTATATCGAGGTAGAGGTGTATGTGATTTCTGGTTTTATTAATCATTTATCACAGAAGTCTGGTTTGTCTGGGCTGTACATGAGGGGTGAGAGGGCCTGAAGGGGACTGTCTGTGGCTCCATAATAATTAGTACAGTATTTTGGAAGCACACATTTGTTACTGGCTTGGTGAAATCTTATGATAGAGTACACCATCTGTCTGGAATATATGCCCTGTATTCTGGCCGTCTGACCTGAGATTGGCACTTTTAGCTGTGTCCCATACCAGGCAGCATGACAAGTCCACCAGACTGTATTTCATGGATAGGCTGACTGGACAGGATTCAGAGGCTGTCACAGATGTTGACAATATATGTCAATAACTGTTCAAGTACCCTCCTCACAGAATCTTACAGTGTGAGAGCAGATCAATGAAACAAACAATGCACCCTTACAGGAACATACAGTAAAGCTTCACTGCAGTTTGAAGGAGGTAATGGTCTGACATTCAGAAGAATGATCCTCACAAATCCAGCTCCATTTTAATACCTAAAATGAGAATCAGCATGTTCCCTATGCATACTGATGAGTCATCGTTTGGGTTACAGGCTGCCAGAATCCTTGCACATCCTCAGTTCAAGGTCAGAGAAGATACAGCGTACACAGTAAATACTTCTGTTATACAATCCTTGTCTAGCCTCCAGCTAAAAACTCTACTGGGAGTGGGGTGAGGAATGTACCTGTAAAAGGGGAACAGGTTCACATGAGGGAAAAATGCTTCTAAGAGTGTGGCTCAATTCACCTCCTATTAAAGTTCATAATAATGCTTTCACTGACTTCAGTGTCCTTGTATCCCACATTCATTTGTGACAGTTTTTATATTTGCTTTGGACAGGTGACTTTCTGAGAGTATTATTCATTAGCTAAATTAACTATTCCAAGTGGCATCTTTAGTGAGAATTCCCATTGGCAGCTGTGAGTTCTTTTTCTCTTACAACTACATTGTTTGTTTGACATCACAGGACAAAAACAAACAAGACAGAGAGAGAATGCACCAGGATAGAATTGAATATAGCATGTGAAAAATAAAGTTTAAAATAAAAATCCTCACAGTAAAGCCTAATGAAGATTTCCAAATATAGGTCTCCTCAGCAGAACACAAAGTAGATTAAGAAAAAAAGAGTGCAACAATGGTATATATTGTACATTATAATCATAGATATTAATGTTGATTGTGTTACCATTCCTGCATGTTAAAGTGGAGGTTATCCACATCTATTGTTCACACACAGAACAGCTATTCAGTAGTAGTCAACAGCATTGTGAAGTGTCTAGAATATTAGGTAGGCTGAGTGTGTTTATTAACACTTTAATATCATGGTGAGTGTGCAGCCGCGGTTTGTATAATCCTGCTATCTTCAAAAATAGTCAACTATATCTTGCAGAAACAATGGCAGTTTGTTTACATTCTTGGTTAATTACCACATTCAACTGCATAGCAACCAAATTAATGACTGGAATTTATAAAGTCTAACAATGCAACCAAGTTGAAGATCTGCCAATAACCTTCCAGTAAATCTAAAGAAGAATCCCACTATCTCAGGTTCTATTTTAGCAGGGGAAAATCTCACTTTTAAATGACTCATTTGTATAATATCTTAACCACAAATGTACTTTCCAATCAATACTGTTTGAAATTAACAAGCTTTAATACCAGGATTCTTTAACCCTCTTTACCCCTGAGTATGTATTTTAATTATTTAACAAGTAGTTACTTCCCGTTTTAATGGGCATTCCAAAGGATGAAAATTTACAGGAGCCTAATTTGTCTGACCTGGTGCAGTTGATCTTATGAAACTTCTTTAAGCAATCAAGCTCTAGTTTTATTGTTGCTCATTCTAATTCCCCAAAGTCAGGTATCACGCCAAGTTAGGAGCAGTTGAAGAACTTGTTAACATTACAGACTGAAGTCTTGAATGAAAAGAGAAGGGTGTAATGGGAGGAAAAGCACAAATAAAATGTAATGTAACTCTGTTTATCATACAGTATACTGCCAAAACAAATTTATCAAAAATAACATGTTGGATCCAATTTTCAGTTGGCCTCCCATCTCAGCTGAGCTCTCAACTATCTGCATGGAATGTGTAAATTCACAATGGGAATGTTGGTATACACAAATATGAGTTATACACAGGCAGAATATGAAGGCTGGCTGAAAAGTTGGTTTGCTGAGGACTTCTGAGGTCAAGAAAAAGAAACAAAGTATTTAAAACCATTTCTTCAACCCAATTTCTACTGAATTTCTCTCAGGTTAACCTCTCCTCTTTAGTACATGGAGGTCAAAGCTACTGCATGAAAGTAGATTCTTTCTTGTTTCACACAAGCATCTATTCTGAGATGGATATTCAAAACAATGTAAATTATTAGCAAATATTATAAATTGAAAAAATATTAATTGGCTTTTTTAATTGTTTTTACTGGTATTCATTTTCAAGAGTTATAAAATGTAATGATCTCTGTAACTAAAGACTGTAGGTTTTACAACTTACGTGAGTTTATTCATAGCTATAAAATCCATTTGTAATCTGATTTTTCAGAGGTATGACATCAGTGGAGATGTGAGTGCTCAATACCTTTTGAAAATAGGCACAAGTTGTCTCATACGGGATACCCAACAACTGGGGCACCCAAAATCATAGGCCACTTTAGAACATTTTGGCCTTTGTGGCTTGCACTTTTTGGCAAAGTTGGAGTAGATGGGTTGAGGATAGTGAAGAGGCTGATCCACTAGCTATTACTGCAACTGACTTAGTTGGTGTCTTGGGTTGTTGTGACAATGACAACTATGTTCAAAGAGGTTTACTACACCATTTTTTTTATTCATTGTCGATAATTAAACAATAGTTTGGCAGATATATTTTCCCCATGTCTGTAAGTATTACACAACTTTAAGTTAAAATATCTTTTAAATATGTTATGTGCCCAATTTGTGTTGCTTCATCAGCTTGTTCATCATAATGCAGATCAACTGTTTTGGTATATGCTTCCAAATCCTTTGTAGAACATGACTATTTATCTTAGGATATGACTTGATTCTGCAGAATCATAAGGTACACCTCTACCCTGATATAACGCGACCCGATATAACACGAATTCGGATATAACGCGGTAAAGCAGTGCTCCAGGGGGGTGGGGCTGCGCGCTCCGGCGGATCAAAGCAAGTTCGATATAACGTGGCTTCACCTATAACGTGGTAAGATTTTTTGGCTCCCGAGGACAGCGTTATATCGGGGTAAAGGTGTACTTCTAAGGTGCCTCATTGCTTAGCTACCAAGGTATGTCTACACTGTGGAACCCATGCCAGTTTAGCTATGCTGGCATAGCCCCCTTGTGCAGTTGTAGCCTACACCAACAGAAGGAGCTTTTTTCAACAGTGTAGGAACACCACTTCTATGAATGACATTAGCTGTGTTAACAGAAGCACTCTTCCATTGGCATAATTGCATCTACATTGGGGTATTTGTCAGCATAACCACTTTCGTCAGGGTATGGTGTTTTTCATAACCCTGACTGATGTAGCTATGCTAATATAACTTTTAGGTATGAACAAGCCAGAGTCTGACTGCTCTACTTGGTGTCCATATTTATGTTTTTGAATCCAGCACACTCCACTAAAATGTTGTTGAATATTTTATCTTAGTACTCTGTACTCATGCATGACTAAAGATCTCATATGGAAATTTCCTAATACTTGCGTATTACATTAGTAGCAAGTGATGTCGCCACATCCAATAGAGTGGAAAGTACTAGTGCACTGTAAAATTAGATTTTTTTTTAAATCAATACTATGCTGATTCCATATAAGATCTAGTAGAAGAACAAATGAAGAATAGGATTTTGGATATGAAATTTAACATACCCTAACATATTCACAGGGATATCTATACTGCACACTAAGCCCGGATCTGTGGGTCTTTGCAAGCTTGGTTGCCCACACTACATTGTAAACCTGGATTTACAGTTGTAGGACCCAGAGCTCACAGCCATGCTAACATGTCCAGACTACACTCTGAAGACCTGACTCAGGTTTGTGGTTTATGCTCCATGCACACTGCAAAATAATAGGGCTTGGACCTAAGTCACAGTTGGACTTGTGCTCTGACCCATCTCCTTAGCAGGATACTAGGATCTCAGTCCTGATTGCTTGCTGACCTGAGTCAGACTGTATGTGAATAGAAAGGGGGTTTGGGCTGAATCGTGAGTCAGAGCTCTGGCTTGATGTGCAGTGCAGACCTACCCTAAATGAGAGTGCTTCTGATGCAGGTAAATTGTCAGTGTACTTAGTATTATACCATTAATCCTGGTGTTTGGTTTTAGTATACTGTTTATGTGACTCTGGTGCAAATCTGCTTCACTGAAATGCTAAGCCAAAGTTTACAGAAGGAGTATAAAATGAGATGCCATTATCTTCAAGTCTTGCTCTAACTGGCCTGCAAGTGCAACCATCTGCAAAGAACAAGTCTCTAATAAAGGCGTTTGTGATGCACACAAATAAGATAGATTAAAACATTTGCCTGAATGGATTCTAATTTCTATTCCCAGGGTAGATCACAAACTGCTTGATCTGATTTTAGTGCAAAGCAATCTACAGCTAGTGATGAGTCATCCAACCAAACCACCATGTAGCTGTCATATAATATTGGCCAACTTATCTGGACATCCAATTTTTTTTTCTGGAACCATCAAAGACCAGAACAACTGACCTGTTAACATCAGGTTTACAAATACCACATATGAGTCTCCATTTTGTTCCCTATTGCAATTGTCAAGCAAAGATCCTGAGACACTGCTATGCTGTGATTGAAAACCACATTGTAACATGGGAATAAGGGGGCTGTACTAGGTTCCAGGAATTGGCTAAAAAGCACTCTTGACTATATTTTTGTCTGCACCTGCAGTAAAGAGATGCTTTTATAAAAATTACTATCATTTGGGGTCTCTTTCACTTCTGGATGGGACACTGGGAATATGTAAGTTGTTGTGCTTCTTTCTTGTCCTAGCGATAATAGAGTAATTGAGTCAGTATATCAGCCACATGTATAGATTTCAACAGAATTTTTACTTTTTTTCACTGGTGCCATGGCTTGTAAACCTCTTCACAAGTAAGAGGGATGTTGCAATTATTCTTCATCCTTTCACAGGGGAACTCAGTTTTCTGTCATAATAGATTTATGATTAAGAGTAGCAAAACATTTAAACTTTTGAGATGGAACTTTATCATTAGAATGCAATTTACGTTGATCCCACCTATGCAGTGGTGCAATTTTCATCTTTGATAGACCAAACACATTTTTATTTGCTTCAAAGGACTTGTTTCTCATTGAAGTTTGTCTCTTTTTCAGTTCCCCCAAATACTTTTCATATACCTGCATTCAGTTTGAATTCACTTTGAAATTCTGTATAGACCTGCATCTTTTCTACAGATTTTTGGTCATCCAGGACAGATATGTATGTTTGATCTAGCAAAGGCATCGGATGGCCAAATAGTTTACAACAAGCCAATCTTGGCTCTAGTTTTTCTTGAAGCCAAGGTTCTCAACTGCTGATGGGTATATATGTTCATGAAGTTATAATTCTCAGGTCCCCTTCATCTGTTTTTTCTTTCCAAAAAGAGGTCTTGGACTCTGGCCAACCTCAGTGAATTGGCCCTTTCCTACTAACTGGGGCTGTAAGGTCAATAATGAAACATGCAAGTTCTTGACCTATTAAAGCAATTCTAAATTGAGATCTGCTCATCTCTTGTTGAACAAACTGTGTTCAGTATTCCAAATAGCAATAGTTACACAATATTTGAGTCTTTGATTTTGTTTCTTTGATTCATTGACCACATATTTTGTGTTCCCTCCACTCCCACTACAACGGTTGAATTAAACAAGGATGGGACTCTTTCTTATAGGCCTTTTGTTGATCTCTGTCTAGCTGCAGCCAGCTGGGCTGTCCCTAAATAGAAAAAATGGGCTATCCAGAGGTGATGCCTGTTTCTTGCACTATCCTCTAGATGACATTCAACAAAACTTGAAGAGGGTCACCTAGTTGTAACATCTGTGACTATTACCATGTGCAAGCAACTAATTGTAACTACTAGAGAAGGCTGTTCAATTCCTAAAGGATTGGTATAAAAGTACTGGAAATGTCAAGCTTTGGATAAAATTTTAATTTAAAATCAGATTTTCAGAGGGGAAAGGAAAACCAAAACATGTAATTGTTTTCTTACCAGAAAATTTAGGGGATTGTGATGAGCTTTAGAGTTAGTCAAAACATTTCAACAATTAACAGCACGCTGCTGTTTACATCCAAAGAGACTACCTTTTCAGGCAATGTAATTGTGGCCATTTTTCTTTAATACAGCCTAGAAAAAATATATTAAATATTAAAAAAAAGAGGCAAAGTAAATTCAACAAAATATCCAATTCAAAGTCTTTGATTATCTGCTTTTACCCACAGGTCTGTGGAAAGCACAACACTCACTAGGCAGCGTGGTGACTCCCAGGTACATAAGAACGGCCATACTGGGTCAGACCAAAGGTCCATCAAGCCCAGCATCCTGTCCTCTGACAGTGTCCAATGGCAGGTGCCCCAAAGGGAATGAACAGACAGGTTATCATCAAGTGATCCATGCCCTGTCACCCAATCCCACTTCTGGCAAACAGAGGCTAGGGACACCATTCCTGCCCATCCTGGCTAATAGCCATTGATGGACCTCTCTTCCATGAATCTATCTAGTTCCCTTTTGAACCCTGTTATAGTATTGGCCTTCACAACACCCTCTGGCAAGGAGTTCCAGAGGTTCACAGTGCATTGCATGAAAAAATACTTTTTTGTGTTTGTTTTAAACCTGTTACCTATTAATTTCATTTGGTGGCCCCTTGTTCTTGTATTATGAGAAGTCGTAAATAACACTTCCTTATTTACTTTCTCTATGCCACTCATGATTTTATAGACCTCTATCATATCCCCTCTTAGTTGCCTCTTTTCCAAGCTGAAAAGTCCCAGTCTTATTAATCTATCCTCATATGGAAGCTGTTCTATACCCCTAATCATTTTTGTTGCCCTTTTCTGAACCTTTTCCAATTCCAATATATCATTTTTCAGATGGGGCAACCACATCTGCACGCAGTATTCAAAGTGTGGGCATACCATGAATTTATATAGAGGCAATATATTTTCTGTCTTATTATCTATCCCTTTCTTGATGATTCCCAACATTCTGTTTGGTACTCCTTATTGGGTTAAAATAAGGTTAATAGATGCACACAATCCTTCCCATTAGCCCTGGGAAATTTTTCTTTGAGCCTTCTGTGGTGGAAATGGGGTTCTGGGGGCAGTTGTGGCCACAAAAGTCCCTTTAGAGCCACACTGCAGTGGTGGGGACAAAATGGTTCCAGAAGTGGTGCAAAGACTGCAGATGGCTATGGCCTCCTGGGATCTCCATGTTTATAGGTGGACTCAGGGTTCATATTTTTTAAAGGGGGTAAGGTGGGGCAAACCTTGGCCCCTCCCACCCACTGATGGAACAATACAGGAGAAACTCCAAAAGGAGAACCTCCCATTAGTATTCCTCCCCTTAGCCACCCCCGATGGATTTTATCATTGGAAGGTAAATCCAGCCTTTTGACGTTAATATAAATCAAAATAACTACATGTAGCCACAACCTACCTGGGAGACACTGTAAGTAACAGACTTTAGTCTGGGAATTTGCCACACTGGAATAGGACTGTTGTTTTTGCTAAATCATTGGCAATAAAATGACAGAAGAGATCTCTCTAACTGTATAGGCATATATCAGGATGGCTTTTCAGGCAGGGAAATAAGGCTATGTCTTCACTACCCGCCGATCCGGCGGGTAGCAATCGGTCTATCGGGGATCGACTTACCGTGTCTAGTGAAGACGCGGTAAAATCGATCCCTGATCGCTCTGCCGTCGACTCCGGAAATCCACCTCGGCAAGAGGCGGCAGCGGAGTCGGCGGCAGCGCGGCAGCGGTCGACTTTCCCGCGTCCTCACCGCCAGGTAAGCCGACCTAAAATACGCAACTTCAGCTACGGTATTCACGTAGCTGAAGTTGCGTATCTTAGGTCGGACCCCGGCTGTAGTGTAGACCCAGCCTAAGATTCTGTCTACACTGCAAAAAAAAATGGCAGCAAATCTCTGAGACTAGGTTAACCAACTCAGGCTTGTGCTATGGGGCTAAAAATAGCAGTGTAAATGGTGCTGCTTGGGCTCTGAGACCCATCTCCCTTGCTGGGTTTCAGAACCCGAGATCCAGCCCAAGCAAAATGTTTCTATGCTGCTATTTATAGCCCCACAATGTGAGCCTGAGGCAGTTGACCTGGGCTCTGAGACTCGCAGCCAAGGGTCTTTTTTTGCAGTGTAGACAGACCCTAAGACTCCAGGTCACAATTAAGTAACCCATCTCTGTATGCATGGAAAAGACTTTTGTGCAATCAGTGGTCCACTTGAGGAACTGATACGGGAAAATATACAATCAGATAATGCACATTTATCTAAGGCCATTTACCAACAGCGATAAACTGCAGGGTAAATGGATGGAAAAGATGATTTACTGTTTCAGAGCAGCTCAAGAAACAAGCTAAGAATTACCAGAAAAAGGTAGGAAAAATACAGAAGAAATTGTCATCCCCCCCTCCCTCTTTTCTCCACCAACCTGCCAAATATCTTTCCAAACCTGATTCTAATTTTGCTGATTCTTCACAAATTCTGAACAGGTATTTCATGTCTGCAGTGTATACATTGCATCAAAACGGTGTGCACTAGCATTAACTGAATGTAAACCTTTACACAACAAAGGTAACTATTTACATTAAAGCTGCTGTTACTGTTTTGCTTAATCCCATCATAATAATCGGCACCTAATATAGTCAAAGCACAGTATATTAACTAATGAATCGTCATACTCTCCCTGTGAGATGAGTAAGTATTATAATCTCTGTTTTACAGATGAGGAATCCAAAACAGATATCAAGAGCCAGATTCTGATCTCACATGGTTTTTAAACTGAGATCAGTGAACTTACTCCTGAATTACACCTGCATAACTGAAATCAGAATCTGGCCCTAATTGACTTGCACCAGGCTACACAGTGAATCAATGGCAAAACCAGGATTAGAATTCTGACTCCCACTCCTGGCGCTCATCCTCTCTCTCTGATATGCAAAGCGATCTTAGTGTCACCATTAAAAGGTTAATCCTAACTAGCAAAATGTCTAAATACAGCATCAGCACTCCCCTGGCAACCTCCACCTCATAATGACTACTGAAGCCTGACAGTGAAATAATTGGCGATGAAATACACCTTGCAAGGGAATAAACATATTCTTCAGATTTTATAGGCACCTGACAAGTTGCAATAAACAAAAGTGCTAACGTATGATGTTCTATGTTGTATTATAATTAAATGAAGCACAAATAGCTGTCTCGGCTGCAAGCTTAATTCATCAAAACATTAGCTGCAATTGTTGAGAGCTTTTTGCCTTTTCGGGGTGTGTGTAGAATGTAATCTTCCTATTGCAAGTCTGTGGTTTAGTAGCCTGCTTTTCCTCTGCATGCAAGGAATTATTTCCTCCTTGTGCACCTGTACTCTGAACAAGGCAAAGAGGGGGCAGAGTCAGCAGAAAAAAAAAGTATGCCCTGCAGGTTTAGCTTGTACTTTTGACATTTACACAGGATTCTGCTCTAGTATTTATTCCAATATTAAAAGAAAAAAAAAACCTTGGAAAATCCCCAGCACTGCTTGACACATATACATACTGCTGAAAGATAAAATTCTCAAACCCATGCATATCAGAGGACAACAGTCTGAAATAAATGTTTGAAATATTTTAATAAGGTATTGATTTTTTTAAAATTTAACTTACAACAGAAGAGAGAAGGGAAAAGTGCATTATCCAAGGGGCAGCCTTCCTTCTGTGTTGAGTTGGGCAGTGTCATGAACCTTCAAGGTTTCTTACCCAATGTTTCCTCTAGTGGTGTCATTATATCATGCATAGTTAAGTGTTATGCAGCAGAAAGTATCCAATATGTTCTTCCATTAGGTGGCTCACATTTGCTTTCCCTGTTCTCCTTGAATTGTTGCAATGTGGCTTCAAACTTTTTGTCACAATATAAGGGCATCGATCATCCCCGGGGTCAGATTCTATATATGAGCAAAAAGTTGGCAATGGCCGTTCTTCTGGAATGTACCAGGTCTTTAGAATGAAGTAGCAGAGCAATTCTAAGCTCTACACTGCAACCATGTATTGTTTCCCAGTGCTCAGTGGGCTGGATCACAAATCAAATACAAATTAATGATTTATGCCAATCAACATCAGGCTTATGGTACCCTGTGCTGCCATTGTTGCTTCCGTGTACACGTATCAGATTTTCATGTCCAACAATATGTTCACCCAACTCTGCCTCATTCTATAAATGAGTAATGAAGGCACTTCTATTTTTGAATCTGGCAGCCCTGATTCACACTGACTCCTGTGTACAAGTTGCATGGGAAAATCGAGGAGTGGCTGTGTAACTCATTTTTTTATGAATATTGTGCTATCTGTGCAATGCATAACTGGCTTATTCAGTTGTACAAAAAAGTCATTTATTTATGCAGAGGCAAAGCACCTAGTTGATTAAGTGCTGCCCCAAATCTATTACCGTGAATTATATTTAAATTCATAGCAGTTTTTCCCCCTCTTCAAGGTAACATGATTGACTCTATGAATATATAAAAGAAAGACATAAAAGCAGCTTAGTCAGCAATTAAGGGGGAAAAAACTATCTGCTAGCCTTACTCTTTTTAGGCATTTCTATGCACTTCCAGCTTGTTACAAGTGATAAAAACTCATTAAGCTAAATTTTGTTTCATTTTGAGAGCAGTATAAATCTTTTCCCATTATACTATATTTCTATAGGGAAGGCAGGTATATAAAAAAGTTATTTCCTGATTCCTTATAATGCATTTCTCTAGATATCTCAGACCTCAATCAACAGTTCTTAACCCAGCTCTACATGGCCTTATTGAAACTTACAGCTTCTAGATGATTGGATGTTACCGCAACACACAGACTCCCCATAAATGCACCGTAAGTACAATATATGCATCTTCAATATAAAGCTGAGCTATGAGGCAACACTGACTTTCAAAGCTCCTGCAGTTTCATTAGTCATAAACATCCTCCTTTTACCCTAGATCAGGGGCGGGCAAACATTTTGGCCTGATGGCCACACTGGGTTTCTGAAATTGTATGGAGGGCCGGTTAAGGGAGGCTGTGCCTCCTCAGTCAGGCATGGCCCGGCCTCAGCCCCCTATCCGACCCCCTCCTGCTTCTCGCCCCCTGATGGCCCCCTGGGACTCCTGTCCCATCCAACCCCCCCTGTTCCCTGTCCCCTGACAGCCCCCAGAACCCCCGCCTCTGTCTGCCCCCTGCCACCCTATCCAACCCCTCCTCTCCTTCCTAACTGCCCCCCCCCCCCGGGACCCCTGCCCCA
>NW_020664393.1:43695979-43801142 GCF_002925995.2 Terrapene triunguis | reverse complement strand
CCCCCCCCCCCGGGACCCCTGCCCCATCCAACCACGTCTTCTCCCTGACTTCCCCCTGGGGATCCCTGCCCCCATTCAACCCCCCTGTTCCCTGCCCTGTGACCGCCCCGACCCCATCCACACTCCCACCCCTGACCACCACCCCAAACGTCCCTGCCCTGTATCCAACCCCCTCCCCCCCACTTCCTGCCCCCTTACTGCGCTTGCCTGGAGCACCGGCAGCTGGCGGCGCTACAGCCACGCCGCCCTACAGCACCAGGACAGGCAGCCGTGCCGCCCGGCTGGAGCCAGCCATGCCACCGTGCAGCACAGAGCACCAGGTCAGGCCCTGGCTCTGCAGCTGTGCTGCCCCAGGAGCTCGCAGCCCCGCTGTCCAGAGCATTGTGCCAGCGGCGGGGCGAGCTGAGGCTTCAGGGGAGGGGGAACAGCAGGGGAGGGGCTGAGGGCTAGCTTCCCGGGGCAGGAGCGGAGGGGCTGGGCAGGAGGGTCCCACTGGCCGGATGTAGCCCGCTGGCCGTAGTTTCCCCACCTCTGCCCTAGATCATAGGGATAGTCAGTAGAGGCCAGGACCCAATTATCAATAAGAGATGGGAGGAGTATGTGTCCTAGCCATAGATATAAATTTGGAGGTCTTCTAAGAGAGCCTCTTCTCAAGTAGAGAGATCCCATGACAGAGTGAGACAGCACAGAAAATATCATAATGTCACTATATAAATCCATAGTGCGCTCACCTCTTGAAGACTGTGTCCAGTTCAGGTTCCCCATCTCAAAAGCATAGAGTGGAACTCAAAAATGTTCAGAGAAGGGCAATAAAGATGATACAGGGTATGGAACAACTTGCATATGAGGAGAGACTAAAAAGACTTTGACTGTTCAGCTTAGAAAAGAAAAGATGGGGATATGAAAGAGGTTGATAAAATCATGAATGGTGTGGAAAAAGTGAGCAGAAATGTTTTGTTGATCCTTTTACACAATAAAAAAACCAGGATGAAATTAATAGGCAGCAGATTTCATACAAACAAGAGGAAGTACTTTTTCATACAATGCACAACTAACCTATAGAACTCACTGCTATGGAAGTTATGATGGTCAAGATACAACTGGGTTCAAAAAAAGAACTGGCTACGTTCATGGAGGATAGGTCCATCCATAGCTATTTGCCAACATAGTCAAAAATGCACCCTAAGCCTCTGACTATCAGAAGCTGGGAGTGGATCACTCCATAATTGCACTGTTCTTCAGCTCTGGTATGGACCACTGTCGGAGGCAGAATATGGGTCAGGATGCACTGACCCAGTATGGCAGCACTTTAAATCTTACATGCTAGACCCAAAGCCCATTGATGTAAATAGGAATCTTCTCATTAATTTCTGTGGGCTTTGGATCAGATCCTATATTACACATACATTAATGACCTGTTTCTGAGGTACTGAACACCTGCAGCTCCCACTGAAGCCAATAAAAAGCAGGTGATAAACCCTTGGCTTCCAGGAACAGCCTTATAAAGAAGGTGAAATTATTTAAAACTAGATCTGCTGCTAACATATGAGAGAAACAATATTTGTAGTCAAATTAACAGTTACAGAGGTTTTGTTTATAGCAGTTCTATATTAATCCTGTCTGATTTTCACTCACGGGAATGCGGATCAATAGAAAGGCATGTCATGAATCTTTATTTTCCATGGAAAACAGATTCTAAGAAACTGTTTAACCTGTGGTTTTTTTGTTTTTATTTTTGTTAGGTCCGAAGTTTGTTCCTCTAAAACCAGTGGTGAATGCCAGCAAAGTGACTTGGAACTGCATTAGAAATAAAGAGAACTACTGTTCTTATTGAAAACAAGACTTTAGGATGACCTCTGGAAATACAATCTCTCCAGGAGCAACCAGTTCAAACATCATAAAAAGCCAATGTACATTTTCTGTTGAACAAAATTAAGTTCTTAAGTGTCAAGAAAACAACTTTACTTATGAACTATTCTAAGACACAGCAACAGAGAAGATCCTCATTTACAACATTGCAGGATGGAACATATAAAGACTGTCCACACAGTCAATTTGCAGCCCTGGAGCTATAAGAAATTAATTAGTTCTCTTTATCTTTTTGTTTTTTTCTTCTCACTGGCCTGCTTATTATATTTGAAATGCAGCTAAAAAGGAATTGAAGGTTTTGGGGTTGAATTAGTAACTTTCATGATTTCTGAATATAAATGCTCAATGTATACTTCTCTGATGCATGCTGCCCTAGTCATTTCCTAGAACTGAGTTTGGAAACAGCCCTTTTATTGCTCATTTCTCACTGCTAAAACTCAATGAAATTCAATTATCACAAAAACAGTCAGTAGGCTTCAATTTTGCGTGTCCTGTTACTTTTTAAATTTGGAGTGCCTCCCGATTGCTGTCACAGCTATTGCATTGTCTAAATCAATTGCCATGGCATGCTCACTAAATTGAGAAATGTTGTTGTGAATGCATAAGAAGTCTCAAGTATCAACAGAACCAATTATAAACAGGGAGAAAATAAAAGGTAGGGGAATTTCTCATCTGCTGCAAAACTTTTTATTCCTCTGTCTGATTTCCTTTGAGGATTCACTGAGGGACAAATAATACTTCACCCCTTCTACCATGGCAATACTGCATGTTTATTTCAAAGCTTCTTAAGTAGACAAAAATGCTTCTCAAAGAGTAATTCAAAGAATTTTCATGGCTCCAAGCCAGCAAACTTTTCTTCTATGTGAAAAATTATCCCTTTGTTTTCAGAGTTTATTTGCAGAGGCATGCCTTTATGGCCAGATTGAATCATATCTTTATGCAGCTGTGAGGTGGGGAAGGCACAAAGTACAAGGACAATCCTTGCACTCAAGGACTGCTTCTACCTTACAATTCTCAAGGAGAGTGAAACGGGGCAGGTGGAGGGCGGAGATGAGACAGCAGCTCTGTCCCCACTATACAGCAGCCAGTGAAGCTGTCCATCTGTGATAGGATAGAAATCTACACCCCAGAAAAAGCACTGATTCCAAGCACAGGACCTTCAGGAAACAGCATGGCTCCTAGAGCACCCCCTGGAATGGAGCAGCTCTGCATTCCCCTGCCTAGGCATAATCAATCCTCTTTTGGGATGAATTGGTTAGTTTTGATAAGTCATGAGTTATTGTTTCTGTTTCCTGGTTGGGTGAGTGTGTAAGCCATTCTAGAATGAATTCTTGTGCAGGTGAATGTAGAACCCACTGTCCACAAAAACCCTCACACAGGACTTTGCCATTCAATTTCCATGAACCAGTGAAACTCAGTCATACAGCTAACTGCAGAAAATGAACACAAACCGGGCCCAAACATGGATGAAATAAATTCATTTTAAAAAGACTCTTTGCAGAAAAAAATCTGCACTATTTGTTCAGGTTGACATCTCCCCACTTCCCACCCCACCTCCACACCTCGTGTAGAGCTGGTAGAAATTTTTCAAATTATTTATTCAATTTTATTTTAAGATGAATGTTTTACATTAAAATGTTGGTGAAAAGCCTTCCCGGTTTTGGACCAGCCTTTTTTCTGTCTTCCCTCTACGTTTGCACCTTCTCTTACTTTCTCCCTCCTTCTGTTGTTCTCTCCTCTTCCTTCCCTATCCCCAAATTCTTCCTTTCTATTTATGTTTTTAATACCCCTAGGGGAAGTATCTGAGCACCATTTTCTCCACTTCTCATCCATGCCGATTCTGCTTTCCAGCCATCACCTCTAGCTTCCAACCAATATTCTATTCATACATCTACAGTAACATACATGTTTTTCCAAGCACTCCACAGAACTGTCCCTTTCCATGTAGCTACAAAAAATAATACACATACTCCATATATCTGCCCGGTCATATACACCCAGAAATACTCTTCCTCCCTAACACATATCTACATACATGCAAATCTTCCTCCCTAACACATATCTACACACATCATATATAAATTTACCTTCTCCCTGTGTATACAAACACACTTTATACATCTCCTCTGTAGTCCTTTTACCAGTATTATAGTGGAAGGGTGCTTGAGAGGCCTTTTAAAAACATTGAACAAATACATTAAAGGGAGCAGGGCCGGCTCCAGGCACCAGGCAACCAAGCACATGCTTGGGGCGGCACCTGGTAAGGGGCGGCCAATCTTGGGGTGGCGGTGGGGCGGCGCAGCGCGGCATTCCGCAGGGGGGGGGGCTCCGGGGGGGCGGGGATTCCGGGGGGGGGGGCCGTGGGGCGGGGGGGCGCGGGGGGGGGGGAGGCTTGGGTGGCGGCGCTTTTTTTTGCTGCTTGGGGCAGCAAAAAAGTTAGAGCTGGCCCTGAAAGGGAGGTTTGGGATGATTGCCTTTCCCTTTCTCTGGATATTGCAAAGTTCTTCTCCATCTGTGTATGCATTTCTAATGTGCCCACCACCATAGTATGTAGGCATCATCAATAAGATTGGCATAACTTCTGTTTAAGACGGGCCAGATTCTCTGTCAGAGATTGCTTTTACCCCAGGGCTTACAAATGCTTCTGAAGAGCAAAGCTTGCAAAACCCACCTCTTGGATCTACTTTTCACATAATAACACCAACAAAGAACAACCCCTCCCTGCTCCAAAAATATAAAATGAATGAAACCTCACAAATTCCAGTCCCTGCAGACTGAAGGGAAGATTGAGAGAGAGAGATTAAAATGCTCACTTTATATAAGGCTGAGGTGTGCAAAAACCCAGTGACAGGTGCTGTATAAAAATCTAGATTTTTATGAAAGGTATGAAATAATCAGATTGTATCAAACAGCAGATTTTTGCAGAAAACCCCACAGGGTGGACTCCTCCCCTTCCAATCAAGGATTTCATGTCCCTCATCTATTTCAAATTACACCAATTGGACACTATGTTGCAGCATTAATATAATCAGCACATTTTGAGGGACAAAGCGTAGGTTTTCTCCAAAAGAGTTCAGCTTAAATGTTCATTCTTGCAGTGGTGTTGCCTCCTTACTTGGTTCTGAGGTTTCCTTGATATTTTTTAATATTTACATTAAGGCCCCAGTCAAGACTGGGTTCCCATTGTGTTTGGCACTGAATAAACAAACACACAGTATGATACAGTCTCTGTTCTGAAGAGTTTGTGACCTAAGGTCCTCTCCACACACTTAACCACAATGAGTAATCCCATTGATTTCAATGAAACTACTCAGAGTACTACAGTTAAGCAGGTGTGTAAGTGTTGGCAGGCTGTGGGGGGGGAGGGTATTTTTAAGGCAAACAATAACAAGTGGGTTTCATAAACAATGGGCAGGAGAGTAAGGCTAACAAGTGATAAGGTTATATGTTTATGTAGGCTAGCGAGTTGGCCAAGTTATAAATTTGAAAAATGGCTGTTTGTACATTCTCAATAGAGGCTTCCTACAGCTTTGCAGTTAAATTCCTCAAAGATTCTGTCTGCACTGGACATGCTTCTGTGCAGGGTTCAGCAGGATTTTCACTCAATTGCAGTTCTGGGATGCAGTGCGCTGGGATGCAGAGCTGGACAGTGGAAACGAAAGCAGGGAGATTGTCTCTCCTGTGCTCTGAGTGATCCCTCCTTCCGTGTGGAGCTTCCTGATATAGATGCAGAGGAATAAGAGCCAGACCTGGCGGTGTTGGGGAGCAGATTGGGACAAAGAGTATGGAAGAAGGAGACTAGGACTGGAGGCTAGCAGGGGACCTCCTGGAATTGACTGGGCAAAAACATTGGGATTAGGAGCTGGAGAGAGAATGGGACTGATTGGGCAAGGAGACTAGAACTGGATAAGGGAGGGCGGGGACTGGCTGGACATATAGAGCCAGTAAGGCTGGGGGAAGGAGGATGGGGGTAGGAGAGACAGGGTGGGGGAAATAATTGCGAACAGATGGGCAAGGAGCTGGAAGCAGTGAGGAAACTGAGACTGGGATGTGGATTCAGGAAGGATTAAGACTAGGACTTGCTAGGCAAGGAGATTGGGATGAGAAGCCTGAAAAAGCTAGGGCCTATGGCAACTGGGACTGGCCAGGAGTGTCATGGTCAAGGCATGGGCAGTCAAGCTAGTGAGTGGAGCTGGAGTCAGGCCTACTGGGTAGAGCCTGAACCAAAGGTCAGAGCCAGAATCAGGAACCAGATCAGGTGTAAAAGCCAAAGTCAAAAGTAAGGAACCTCTTGGCAGAGGATGTGTGGGTTGTGTCTTGCCAGCAGGTGATACTGAGGATCAGGGGAAAGTGCAGGGAATGGATCATACTGAACCACAATATTTCCCAGTGCTCCTGGATTATGTTCTTTAGGAACACAGTCTCCTGAGTTACTGGCTCCTATTGTTTCCATGAAGTTGGGTGAGATTTGGAGAGAGTTGGAGATTTCTCTTGGATGGAGATTCACAGAGCCTGGGACATGTATGCATTCATGAAGTTGTCTGCAGCACTGATAAGGGCCCACTGTGGTGGGAGCTGCTGCATCTTGCCCAGAATGCATAGCTGAACATGTCCCAGAGAGGTAGCAACAGCCTAGGCGGCTCAGGATGGGTGCCAGTGAAGACTTGCAGGGATGTTCCAAGGTGTAACTCCGAAATCTTGCCCAGGCCTGCCCCCCTTCGGGGCCTAAGCTTGTTTGTTTCCTGACTTCCTCCAAGCAGGAATCCTTGAGGGGCATGTAGAGAGTGTTTGTCTAGTCTCATCCTAGTGAAAATGCAAGTTGTTGCATCAGCACTGTTCTCTTTCTTCAATGGTCAAAATCGGCTTCAGGCCAGGTCGGCTTCCATGGGCTTGGGGAGTAGGCTCTGGGGTGATGGTGCAGCAGAATCATGACTCCCCTCTTCTCCTATCTCCGCTCACAAAGCTGGTTATCAATGCAGAGGGATATATCAGTAAATGGATCGAGGCCCATATGAGTCTTCACATGAGCTAATTCATCTTTGACTTCCTTGCTCAATCCTGCTCAGAACTGATACAAGTGGGCTGCGTCATTCCATTCCATGTCTGCTGTTAGCCAATGGGAATCTGCGACATACATAGTGACCAAATCCATTGCCTGTCAGCTTCCGCATGGAGGCTTCAGTCAAGCATGTGCAGTGGAGGGTTGTCAAAAATGTGGAGAAGGCCTAGAGAAAAGGATTCCAGTCTGTCAGCATCACACTATCTTGTTCCAGAAAGTGGGAGGCCCAGTCCAAGGCTTCTCCAGTTAACAGGCTGATTATCAGTGGGATAGGTCCAGGGATGGACCATAAAGAATAAGCAACACTACTCAAGGAATCCCCTGAATTTCTGGTGGTTCCCATTGAAACATTTGGTTAAGGGCATGGTGGAACCCTGTTCCAGTGGCAGGGCAATGAGCTGAGCCTGGAGTGCTATGTTTCTTGCTTGTAGCTGAATCACTTGTTCACAAAGGGCTTAGTTCCCCACCAGAAGCTGTGTCACTTGAGCCTCAGAACATGATTCTCTGCTTGGAAATGAGTGACTTGCCTCTGCAAATCTGGTGCCCCATGGGGTTCACTGGATAAAGGGATGCCCACTCTCTCCATATCTCTGCTGGGATATCGATCACAGGGAGATCAAGGACAACTTGTGCAAACTGTCATGGCCAGGACATGGATGGTCAGGTCTAATGGACTGGAGCCAGAGTCAGGCCTACTGGGTAGGGCCGGAGCCAACGGTCAGAGTCAGAATCAGAAACCAGGACTGAGGGTCAGAGCCAAAGTCAGAAGCCAGGAACCAAAGCTGATGGTCAGAGCTGGAATGGAAAGCCAGGAACCAGAGCTAAGAGTCAGAGCTGGGGTCAGAAGCCAGGAACCAGAGCTGAGAGTCTGAAGCCAGGAACCAAAGCAAGGTGAAGGAGCAAGGTCTGTTGTAGCAACCAGCTGGGGATCCACCTAGTTGTACAGACAATTTCCTGGTTTAAACAGTGTGCATGGACCAATCAGGAATGCAGGGAGCACTGCCAACCAGGCCCTCTGTAGGAGGCACATCCTGTGATGCTTAGCCCTACCAGTGTTTAAAAGTTAGGAAATGCCAGAATTGCCTGTGCCCCTTGTGAGTTTGCAGTATGATAAAATCTTAAATTACATATAGAGCCCTGTGCAGATACAAAATTTATATCTGCGGATGCGGATATCCATGGATATAAAGGAGATATCCGTGGAGCTGCAGGGCTCCAGTGACAATAAACGAGACCAGCAGGGCCATGGCCAGCGACCAGGCCAGGAACTGCAACGTTGAAAGCAAAAGTATGTTGGGTCGCCGCTCACAGAAGCCAGCGCCCATCCTGGGCAGCTCCTCCAGCATAGCTGTGCCGCCCCTAGCCCTGCCCATTGGGACAGGCACCAGGCTCACCAGCAGCTGTCCCTGGTCACGCTAGTGTGTGCAAGCAGCTCTCACGCTCCCGAACAGGAGTATCGTTCATACAGGGGTGTGCAGGGCTCTAATTACATGATCACATACAATTTTTTTTCCACAGGACTCCTGACTTATTCAGTGCACAGGATGGATGGTGCTCATTCAATGAACAGCTATTCAATCTTTTGTTTTCTTCTTGTTGTTCAATGGGTGATCCCATGCCTTATTACTGCATGCTATTCAAACCTTTCTCTGAAGACAGAATTACTAATTTCCACATGGGCTTTTCTATAGTGCTCATCACTGTAGTATCTGAGTGCTTCACAAACATTAATTTACCTTCACTGTGCCCTTCTGAGCTGAGGGAGTTCTACTATTTCCACTTTACGGATCTGAGGCCCAGAGATATAAAGGTGAAAAGTATACACTAATTTTGGATGCCCAATTTAAGACACCTAGAACCTGATTTTTCAGAGTACTTAGTATTATATATGTACTTTTATGTTCAAAGTACAGCTGCTATTGAGATTAGTTGTACCTATGAGTACTCAGCACTTTGGCAAATCAGATACCCAGACAATGAGGAACACACAATGAGTGACCACCGTTGAAAAGTTTGGTTTAATTGACTTGCCTAACCTCACACAGGAACTCAGTAGAAGAGGCAGGGATGGAATCTAATTCTCCAGGGCAGCATTCCACTGACTTTATGATGAGACCATCCTTTCTGTTCCTACAATTCCTAGCCTCATTCATTACACTCCTTTCAACCCCAGGTCCTCTGGAACTTGTCATTTGGCCCTGTCCATGAGCCTCCCTGGCCACCCCTGACACAAAATCTAAATCGTCTGAACACCATCCAGCTGGGTCACTTCTGAACCACACCCAGTAAATATCTGCACGTGCTCGTGCTTCATACACTATTTGCTTCCTTGCCCTCGTGTCCTCCCCTGACACCAAGAGGCAAGACCTGTTGCAACCTAAGGAGAGCGAGGAATGCAGTGGCCCCGTCTGTACTCCACTCTAGTCCCACAACCCACCAGGGATATCCGCTGATGGCTCCTTCATGGCGCCATGAGCATGAGAATGTACCTTGTGTGGTTCATGAACTCTCCCGACACCTGAGGGAGACCATGGCACATATCTACATGGAATGTATCAGGTTGCACCCCCTCTTCTGGCTCCTCTAGAGCCTCTTACTGAGCTTCTAACTGCACTTTCCCCCACACTTCCTGATCTATACACATCCTATCTGTGGTCCCACAAAGTGATGGGGCCTCCTTGTCAATCTCCTCCTAGTGCTGGTCAAGAGGGCCATCCATTATACCAGGACAGAGCGGTGGAGGGGAGGATGTTTTGCCACTGTAGGGCCTACTTCTTTTCCCTTGTAAAGTCATACCTCTAACAGAGTTCCTCTGGGCGGTGTCCACTGGTACCCTGGACACCTAAGGAGCAGTGGGTGTTATCGGGAGCTCTCTGCTTGGTGTCTCCTTCTGGTGACCTGATTTTTGTCCTATGATCCTTATTCCCATCTCTTTATTTTCATTTGTGGCCTGGGTCCATTGTGCATCCCTCTCATATGAGAGAGAGCACCTTTAGCTATGGGCAGGCCAGTGGTGCTGGAACACTTTTTATAGTGCGAGTGCTGAAAGCTAGCAAAACTATCCCCAAACTTGTCCCCCAGCCCCCAAGCTGAAGCCGGGAGCAGGGCCGTGTCTCTAGAAAGGGGGGACAAGGACAGGGATAAGGGGGACGAGGCTGGGGCAGGCATGGGGCCAATAGTGGAGTCCCATGTGTGGGACTGGCAGCCGGGACCCAGTGTGCGCAGCTGGAAGCGGGGCTGTCAGCTGGGACCCCGTGTGCGGGGTTGGCAGCCGGGACCCTGTGTGCGTGGCCGGGAGCGGGGCCGGCAGCTGGGACCCCACATAAAACCTGGGGGTGCTGCAGCACCCTCCGCACCACTACTTCTTGCGCCTATAAGGCGGGCCTAGGCCCACCATCCCCTTGGTTTCACAATAGGTACATGCCTTCCAACTTCTGCAACAAATGAAGAAGTGATTCTACGGAGAACAGTGTTCTTCTCTCCGCAACCCTGATTCATCCCCAGAAAAAGTTCATCCTGTACACTGAATGAGGCAGGGGGCCAGTGGCAAAAAAATAGTATGTGATCATGTAATTAAAGACTAGATCATTATGCACATACACAAAGGGGGCCAAATTAAGGTCACACAGGCAACCTTAATTCTGGCCTTCCCTAACTTTTGAGGCTTGACTTCTCCAACTTTAATAATGTTCTTTCAACATAATTTTGTCTGTTTATATTATAAAAAATAATCTCTTCCTGTCCCTAGTTCCATTTTAACTTTTTTAATTCATGAAATTTTAAAAACGGTTATTTTAAAATAAATAACTTGGCACCTCTGCCTATTTCTAAATGTACATGTTTTTGAAACTTCTACATAATCCTGCTTTATGATTTTTGAAATTAAAAACAAACAAACAATAATTTCAGTAGATTCCCTGGCTACTGTTTATTTCCCTGTCCATGCCCAGCTCCATTTTCTGTCACTCCACCAGTCAAGCCAATCCCCCTTACACACAGTGAAACAACCAAATCAGCTCTGGGGCTTCTGAGACACTGAATGTGTGAGCCCTCTGCTCAAGTGCATCTAAGGGCAGTGGGGAAAGACATCATTAAGCCATTTTTCTGCTGCTCCAAGCCCCAGGGCAATTTAGGGGCTGCTTCATCTCCACGCACAAATTAGAGCAGCCTCAAGGCTCAAGTGGTGTTATTTCCTGCACTTCACATGCCCTATGCTGGGGAAAGCTGCATAGCCAGCACCACATCAGCTGAGGATTCCTTCCATTTAGGGAAACATTAAGTCCACTTTACACTGCTGGAGTGATAAAAGGGGACTTAGCACAGGACAGGATCTGGCCCTTTGTGTTACTACAATTCTTATGTGCTGAGTTTGGTGAACAGTCCACTGATTTTACAAATGCAAAGATGAATTCAAAGTCACTGCATAGGAATTTAGAAGCAGCTTCCAAAAGCAGTAGTAAGCCATAGGGTTGAGACTGAATTCTAAGTTATCTCTGAGAGTACTTGTAAATAACCTTAGTGGGTGTCCATGTATTGCCTTGTGTAATCATCTGTGAAGAAGTCTCAAGTTTTGTCTTGCAGTCTTTCTAGCCTTACACAAGCTCAGGTCCAGGACAGTGTTTATAAAGCTTCTAAGCAAACTGTTTTTCGCTGTAAGGCAAGTAGTGTAATGAGCATTTCTAGTCTATCATCTCTCAACAGGTCAAAAGGGCAGGGATTCGGGGACAATGTGTACTATAGGCGCTTAAAAAGACAGAGATCCTATTTTTTTGATAAGTTAAATATATAAAGCTTGGCGATGTGAATTTTACTAAAATTTAATTTCAATATACACCTCTCCAACAATTCCAGATACATTTTCAATTTAAGATTTGAAGTCTCTCACTGTTATCACCAGTTGAAAGTACTTTTCATCAAGTCAGAAGAGGAAAGACGGAAGGTTCAGAGTGAAGAACAGCAAGAGCGTGAAAAACAGGATTATTTTTAACAAATTGCAAATCTTTATGAGCCAATTTCTCAAATAGGCACATGCATTTTGCATGTACCAGTCTGTGAATTTGTCTGTACTCATCCTCTCTCTACCTGTTCATGACTCCATGGAATTATAATGAGGAAGAAGCAGAGAGTGTACCTTTGTGCATGCACATATGCCCTCCTCTTTACACTACAATGCAAAGGACCCTGCAGCTAGGATGTCATGTTGTGTATTTGTTTGTCTGGCCATAGTAAAGACTGTGGCTGGTTTTGTCTGGGAGGATAGACAAAAGTTTTATCAGTTCTTAGAATGTCCAGTTAGAGCACTTTCTTTTCTGAAGTGATTATAAAAAGTTTTAAACTGGTATAGTATGTTTACTAAAGCAGTAGGATTTCACATAGGCATGTGATACTGAATGCTTATTGTTGTGAATTAATCATAAGTATATATTTGATTGAAGGCATAAACTAGACGTTGCAACTGAGGCTATGTCTACACTGCAATTAAACACCTGCGGCTGGCCCATGGCAGCTGACTTGGGCTAGCGGGGCTTAGAATCATAGAATCATGGATTATTAGGGTTGGAAGAGACCTCAGGAGGTCATCTAGTCCAACCCCCTGCTCAAAACAGGACCAACCCCAACTAAAACATCCCAGCCAGGGTTTTGTCAAGCCGGGCCTTAAAAACCTCTAAGGATGGAGATTCCACCCCTTCCCTAGGTAACCCATTCCAGTGCTTCACCACCCTCCTAGTGAAATAGTGTTTCCTAATATCCAACCTAGACCTCCCGCACTGCAACTTGAGACCATTGCTTCTTGTTCTGTCATCTACCACCACTGAGAACAGCCTAGCTCCATCCTCTTTGGAACTCCACTCCAGGTAGTTGAGGGCTGCTATCAAATCCCCCCTCACTCTTCTCTTCTGAAGACTAAATAAGCCCAGTTCCCTCAGTCTATCCTCGTAAGTCATGAGCCCCAGCACCCTAATCATTTTTGTTGCCCTCCGCTGTACTCTCTCCAATTTGTCTACATCCCTTCTGTAGTGGGGGGACCAAAACTGGACACAATACTCCAGGTGTGGACTAACCAGTGCTGAATAGAGGGGAATAATCACTTCCCTCGATCTGCTGGCAATGCTCCTACTAACACAGCCCAATATGCTGTTGGTCTTCTTGGCAACAAGGGCATAACTGCTGACTCATATCCAGCTTCTCGTCCACTGTAATCCCCAGATCCTTTTTTGCAGAACTGCTGCTTAGCCAGTCGGTCCCCAGCTTGTAGTGGTGCATGGGATTCTTCCTTTCTAAGTGCAGGGCTCTGCACTTGTCCTTGTTTAACCTCATCAGCTTTCTTTTGGCCCAATCCTCCAATTTGTCTAGGTCACTCTGGACCCAATCCTCACCCTCCAGCGTATCTACCTCTCCCCCAAGCTTAGTGTCATCTGCGAACTTGCTGAGGGTGCAATTCATCCCATCATCCAGATCATTAATAAAGATGTTGAACAAAACCAGCCCCAGCACCAACCACTTGGGCACTCCGCTTGATACTGGCTGCCAACTAGACCTTAAGCTGTTGATCACTACACATTGAGCCCGACAATCTAGCCAGCTTTCTATCCACCTTATAGTCCATTCATCCAGTCCATACTTCTTTAACTTGCTGGCAAGAATACTGTGGGAAACTGTATCAAAAGCTTTGCTAAAGTGAAGTTATATATCACATCCACCGCTTTCCTCATATCCACAGAGGCAGTTATCTCATCATAGAAGGCAATCAGGTTGGTCAGGCATGACTCGCCCTTGGTGAATCCATGTTGACTGTTCCTGATCACTTTCCTGTCCTCCAAGTGCTTCAAAATGTATTCCTTGAGGACCTGCACCATGATTTTTCCATGGACTGAAGTGAGGCTGACCAGTCTGAAGTTCCCCAGATTCTCTTTCTTCCCTTTTTTAAAGATGGGCACTATATTTGCCTTTTTCCAATTGTCTGGGACCTCCCCCGATCGCCACGAATTTTCAAAGATAATGGCCAATGGCTCTGCAATCACATCATCCAACTCCCTCCGCACCCTTGGGTGCATTAGATCTGGATCCATGGACTTGTGCACATCCAGCTTTTCTAAATAGTCTTTAACCTGTTCTTTCACCACTGAAGGCTGCTCACCTCCTCCCCATACTGTGTTGCCCAGTGCAGCAGTCTGGGAGCTGACCTTGTCTGTGAAGACCGAGGCAAAAAAAGTATTGAGTACTTCAGCTTTTTCCACATCATCTGTCACTAGGTTGCCTCCCCCATTCAGTAAGGGTCCCACACTTTCCCTGACCTTCTTCTTGTTGCTAACATACCTGTAGAAACTCTTCTTGTTACTCTTCACATCCCTTGCTAGCTGCAACTCCTTGGCCTTTCTGATTACACCCCTGCATGCTCGAGCAATATTTTTATACTCCTCCCTAGTCATCTGTCCAAATTTCCACTTCTTGTAAGCTTCCTTTTTGAGTTTAAGCTCACCGAAGATTTCACTGTTAAGCCAAGCTGGTCGCCTGTCATATTTGCTATTCTTTCTGCACATTGGGATGGTTGTTCCTGCACCCTCAATAAGGCTTCTTTAAAATACAGCCAACTCTCCTGGACTCCTTTTCCCCTCATATTAGCCTCCAAGGTGTTCCTGCCCATCAGTTCCCTAAGGGAGTCAAAGTCTGCTTTTCTGAAGTCCAGGGTCTGTATTTTGCTACCCTCCATTCTTCCTTTTGTGCTTGGGCTACACTATAGAGCTCTTTAATTGCAGTATAGATGTTCGGGCTCCGGCTGGAGCCTGGCCTCCTGGACCCCACGGGCCGGGGCAGGGGAAAGTGAGTTCCTGTTGAAATGATTACTTTAATGCTGCTGGGACTTTCTTGTGTTATGAATGATGTTAGAGCACCTATACATTGGAGAGGCATTTTTAAAATTATTTTAAATCGAAATAAATAAATAAAGACACCTGCAGAGTATACTTGATTTTTTTACACCCTGATGAAACTTTGGCAGAAAAGTAGTTGTCAGGTTAGCAGGAATGTTGCTCTCTTCTGATGTCTCTCTGTCATTTTGTAGCTTTTAAAGCTACCACTATGGAGTGGGGGCAGATGTAGAAGAGCAAGTAGACTGTGAGGGGCAGATAGAATATCTACTGGCACATGAGGGAAATGCACACTGAAGTGACAATTTCAACATCCTTTAAAGTGGTACTTTTTATGGGCCTCTCATTGCTAGCAGGCACAGGAGAGTGCACAAGGATTCCAGCTGCCCTCTATGCAACTGCACAAAGGACGTAGGGAATGAGGGGTATGTGTGTGCTGTCCCCTAATACGTGAATTCAGATACTGTGATGATGGGGGCACAGTATAAAAACAGAACAGAGGAAACCAGAATCTGGTCTTATGTGCATTGGATCTGTGACAGACTTAAATATTCAGTAAATAACTGAAACCTTAAAAGTTAGCATCTAGTATGCTATTCTTTTTTTGTGCAGCATCACTCATGTTTTGCTTGGATTGCATGGAAGGACAAATCCTTCTGGAATGGAGTAGAATGGACTAGAATGGACGGGGGGTTGGACTAGATGACCTCCTGAGGTCCCTTCCAATCCTGATACTCTATGATTCTATGAAATCAAAAACAAACAAAATGTAGAGGGCTTGTGTTTTGGAGCTTTTTCTAAAAAAAGAAACACTTTTTTGTGTTGCAGATTAACAATGATGTTAACCTTATTATTATTTCTGACATGTTGACCGTGTGCTCAGTGCTGCACATAACACACAGGGGCCCTACTGGAGATTACAGTCTAAGTGGACAGGAATAATAATACTGGTACAAACTACTCTGGCTGACCAAAGGCAGATTGGCTGAGAGCGCTGTAATATTTTAAAACAGGGAAGAGAATGCCTAATGCAGGTGCATTAACACTGGTCAGCTTGGCAGAGGAACTCTGGAGCAAATCCTGCTTCATCCTCAAGAGCTGCATAGGACTCTTTTACAGTTGAAAAGAAACCTAGAGGTTGGGGCTACACAGGCTTTGCCCTCCCATGTGAAGGATGGAACCATGTTGCTGCTGCAGCACCAAACATGTAGAAGAAACAGAGCATACATGGGCTACGGGATGGGTTAGAGCAGTGGTTCTCAAAGCCGGTCCTCCGCTTGTTCAGGGAAAGCCCTTGGCGGACCGGGCCGGTTTGTTTACTTGCCGCGTACGCAGGTTCGGCCGATCACGGCTCCCACTGGCCGCGGTTCGCCACTCCAGGCCAATGGGGGCTGCAGGAAGGGCGGCCAGCACATCCCTCGGTCCACGCCGCTTCCTGCAGCCCCCATTGGCCTGGAGTGGCAAACCGCAGCCAGTGGGAGCCGTGATCGGCCGAACTTGCGGACGCGGCAGGTAAACAAACCAGCCCGGCCCGCCAGGGGCTTTCCCTGAACAAGCGGTGGACTGGCTTTAAGAACCACTGGGTTAGAGTACAGGATTCATTGCTACATGAATCTTTTTCCTATCCACTCCTCCATGTTGTGGGGGCATCCAAATAAGAGGCCTACATTAGCTCGTCAAATCACTGGGCTAGAGTAGCCTCTACAGAGTTACTCTATATATACAGGGCCGGTGCAAGGATATATCGCGCTCTAGGCGAAACATCCACCTTGCGCCCACCCTCCAGCCTGGGGAGCCAGGGCCATCCCTAGCTATTTTGGTGCCCTACGCAGCCCCCCCGTGGGGGGCCTGTGTGGGGCACCAGGGCTCCACTGGGGGAAAGGGAGGGGCCCAGGCCTCCGCAGGGGGGCTGTGTGGGGCCCCACCCCAGGCCTCCGTGGGGGATGGGGAGGGGGGGACTGGCCATTGCCTGCGGGAAGTGGAGCGACCCAGCCCCAGCCTGCTCTACTCCCCTGGCTCCCAGCCGCGCCGCCGGCGAGTGCGGGGGGGGGGGAAGCGGTTCCCCCCTCCCCACAAGCCTGGGAGCCAGGGGAGTGGAGCAGACTGGGGCCGGGTCACTCCACTTCCCGCAGGAAGTAGCCAGTGGTTGCACCAGCCCTGTATATATATCACACCCACATTTCTCCCCTGGACCTGCCCAGCTATGCAGGGTAGCTATTGGGGTTTGGATTTGGCATAGCTCCCACACTGTGTTGTAATGTCATAACTAGGACTGTCTATTAGTCGCAGTTAACTCACCCGATTAACACAAAAAAATTAATCGCAATTAAAAAATTTAATTGCGATTAATCACACTGTTAAACAATAGAATACCAATTTAAATTTATGTAATATTTTGGATGTTTTTCTACATTTTCAAATATATTGATTTCTATTACAACACAGAACACAAAGTGTACAGTGCTCACTTTATATTATTTTTATTATAAATATTTGCACTGTAAAAATGATAAACAAAAGAAATAGTATTTTTCAATTCACCTTATACAAGTACTGTAGTGCAATCTCTTTATTGTGAAAGTGTAACTTACAAATGCAGATTTTTTTTGTTACATAACTGCACTCATAACCAAAACAATGTAAAACTTTAGAGCCTACAATTCCACTCAGTCCTACTTCTTGTTCAGCCAATCGCTAAGACAAACAAATTTGTTTACATTTACGGGAGATACTGCTGCCTGCTTCTTATTGACAATGTCACCTGAAAGTGAGAACAGGTGTTCACATGGCATTTTTGTAGCTCGCATTGCAAGGTCTTTACGTGCCAGATATGCTAAACATTTGTATGCTCCTTCATGCTTTGGCCACCATTCCAGAAGACATGCTTCCATGCTAATGATGCTCATTAAAAAAATAGTGCATTAATTAAATTTGTGACCGAACTCCTTGGAGGAGAATTGTATGTTTCCTGTTCTGTTTTATCCGCATTCTGCCATATATTTCATGATATAGCAGTCTCAGATGATGACCCAGCACGTTGTTCATTTTAAGAACACTTTCAGAATAGATCTGACAAAATGCATCACCTTTGCATTAAGGCAAGGAGATCTTTAATTCCCAACACATTGTTATGACAGAGACTTTTGTAGCTGATGCTTTTTCCAGGAGCAAAGTCCTGTAGGACCAACTAGGGTGACCAGACGTCCCGAGCTGTTTGTCCCGCATCCCGACCGATCTTTGGTCGGGACGCAATTTTTGTCCCGATATTTTGCTCGTCTTTTTTTTTGTTTTTTTTTTTTCTTTTTTTTTTTCCCGTTTTTTTTTTTTTTTTTTTTTTTTTTGCCCCCTGTGTCCCGATATTTTCTTCATCTCATCTGGTCACCTTAGGACCAACCCTCCTGGAACATAGATTTTTAATTGAAACCGTGTCCCTCTGTGCCAACTTTCAGAATCACAAAACTTTGGAACTGTTCACAGTCCCCTTACATTCTGAATACTCTTGTTTCATCTCAGAGTTTTAAGAAGTGCTGGCAAAGATAATGAAGGGAAAGCCAGAGAGATGCATTGCTGATCCATGGTTACACTCCACAGCTCTTAATAGACTTCCCTGCACTACTCAAGAAGCTGAACACAGTGACCCAAATGCCAAGTCAGAAGAAGGTCAATTCTGCTGTGAAAGAATCTCTGATCACCAGATGTTCTCCTTGGAAATCACTGTAAAACAGACTGTAGTGCTCCTGTTCTCTGCTTGAGAAAATTGGAACCAATGTGCACAGTGTTTGTAAGGCCTTGATTTGTGAGCATGTTAAAGCCAGAAATGAAACCCCCCTGTTCAGGCTATAACTTCAGCTGGCAGGCTAATCAGTTAACTCCCTGCCATATTAAAACTGTGCAATTTGCATTGGCTTCTGTTTTTTTCCTGGAGTAACTAGTACCAGGGATTGGCATGCCAGTCAAGTTGCCTCTATCTAAACCTATAAACATAAAGATGACTCCTTTGGGATCTTGTTAAATCTTTTGGCTTTAATCGACAAATTGTTGCAGCATGTCTTTAGTTGTTAAACTACATATGTTAACAGTGTCTTGATCCAACTGGATGTAGTAACTGACTCAACAATCAATAAACTGTGGAAAAAAGGGAAAATCCAAAGGACCCCTCCCATCGGGGAGAACTAAATTCAGATCATAACCCTTCTCAGATCTATTTTGTCTCAGCCTAACAGGATCCAGGAGTCTGTTCCCTCCTGTATGTATAAGTACTCTGACAACAGTACAAACAGAAGTTTGCTACTGAGGAACAAATAATTCCCAACCAATAATATGTTGAATGAATTTAGCTTCTTTTCTGTCTCATGGAATAGCTGAGTAAATCATGACTTCTTGACTGTATTCAACACTGGAATTTATTCAACAAATATAACTAACTCCTTGGATCAATAAAGAATATTTATAATTCAGCTGTTGCTTAGTTGTAATAGGTCAGCTAAGTCACTGGATGTTAGTTCTGGTCCCTGACTGCAGATGCATGCATTTTTGGCACAGTACTTGTGCTTGCAAAGGGAAATTGAAGTCTTTAGAAATACTTTTTTGTGAATGTTTAAAATTTTTTTCTGTGAAAGTGGCAGTAAAGCTTCATCATTTCAATTCATGGGATATAAAAAAAGGAGCTCATGCACAATGGAGAAAGTGAATTAATTAAAAATATAATGTTTTGTGGACTTTTATTCTCCTAGCCTTTACACCTCTCTTACTGATGCAGATTCTTATGCACCTGTAACGCTGCATATCTAAAAACTTGGATTAAGTGCAGAGTGGCAAATGCTAGTTTAGAAGTGGGCCCCAGTCACTAAGGGAGCAGATGCATTTGCAGCAGTCAGTAGGAAGCATGACATTAGACAGTAAACTGTTCTGAGCATAGCCCCTCCCCTGAGGCATAGCTCAAGTCTCCTCCCTAGTTCTTGCTAATTAGAAATTAGAGGGGCTTCTCCCCCCTCCTCACATGGGTTGGGTCTGGGATTTTTACTGCAGTGACTCATGCCTCCAACCAAGGTGATTCTTCTCTGTGCCTGGGACACAAGGTAAATAAGTACATTCTCCTACTCCATTCACAAGGAATATAACAGTACACGACCACCACAATACAAACTCCAGCCAATGAAATGCCACACTCAAAAAGAACAGTATAACACATAGGATTTTATTGGGGACAGGACACAGAGGCTCTAGGGAAGGAAAGAATTAAGATTAACAAAAATACTAAAACATCAACAATATAACATATTCCACACCTCCTTGCATTTACCACTGCACACAACCCCCAGCACCCTTCCAGACAGATGAGACGCTGAAGCTAAGTGAGGCGATGAGTGCTGCAGAGCTGAACACTGGCCAGCTTAAAGAAAAAGAGAAGAGTTCCCTTATGGTGTCTTCACCCCTGGGTGGCGCAGGGTCCTCTCCTGGCTCCCTGGTCCAGAATCCTCTGCAAGTCTTAGCTGGCTGTAGGTAGCCAACATTAGGTTAGTTCTCTGCCTCTCCAATTGCTGGTCTCTGCAGGGCTGGCACTCCTGCATCACATACTACATCCCACAGTAACTCGAAGTCTCTCCTTGTGTGGGGAGTGGGAGTTGATTAAAGCCTCCTCAAGCTGCTCTGCTTTTCTCTCAGCTCCAAACTCAGTCAATAGTCAAACAGCCCCAAAGTAAAACCAGAACTGATCCTTTTGTCTTTGAGGCAGCCTATCCCTCAGCGGGAGGGGAGTCTCCTCCCGCTGAGGGACTCAGGAGTCCTGGCTCCTAATTGGCCCAGAAAACTGTCTATATAAATCACTTCATCCAAAGCTTCCCACTAGCTTTTGTAGTAGTTTCCAGTCTATTCTGTCCCCACTCTGAACAACAAGCATGGGAAGCGGTGTTCAGAGTAGGCAGGCCATTGGTCTGGTGTTAAACTGAACAGTCCCTTTTTGGGAGGTTTGTCCCCCATCTGGTACTGACACAAAACCTGACATGATTTTGGATGGAGGGTGCCTGTGACGTTATCTGATTAAAGTATGACCATGCAAACCATTTTTGCCACCACTGTTATATAATTGCAATGAATCTTATATCAAGTGTGACACATGGCCAGAAAGGGTTAAGCAGCTTGCAGGATAATTGACCAGAGTCAACCATTAGAGAGATGTTAGAAAGGTATGTAAATGGTAATTAGGGCCATTCCATGGTAGATAGTCTAGAACTTTGAAATGTAAACCTATATTCTTAGAAATTAGAGATGAGACTAATTGTATGTGTGTACTCATATCTTGTCAAATGTTAGCCATGTAAACAGACAGTTCCTGTCTGTCACTATAGCTGTTGATTCAAAGATCAAAAGGGAATATTAACATTTAGGTGAATCTTGGGTGCAATAATGTCATTGTCTATATGTCTCTTTAAAGTTTGTGATAGTCTGCCTAATGGATAAATTGCCTTATGTTAATTTGTGTAGCTAATTACCAGTAATGCTTAGGAAATAGACCTACTTCAAAGTCCCCATGACTGCCTATTGTTCGCCAAAGGACTCCGACCTGTCAAGAGAAGGCCTGAAACTGTAAAAAGATGCTTGGGTCCTGATCCTTTTCATTTCAGATCTGCTTGATGCTTCATGCAGGGGAAGTTTAAGCCGAAAATTGAGATCTCCAGTCCTAAACCTGGAATCACCGTGAATATAAACATAGGATTATAACCTATGAATTAATTCTGAAAGAACTCTTTGCAACTACAAAGCTCACCATCTCTGCTATGAATCTGAATCTCAAGAATTGTACTCATGTCTGTATGTATACGAATCTTTTAACCAATACCCGCTCTCCTTTTTTAATAAATGTTAGTTTAGTTAATAAGAATTGGCTGTAAGTGTGTATTTGGGCAAGATCTGAAATATTAATTAACCTAGGAAGTAATGTGTCTGATCCTTTGGGATTGGTAGATCTTTTTTATATGATGAATACGATTTTCAGTAATCCTCATCATATTTTACTTGAGTGTCTGGGTGGAGGCCTAAGGCTGGGTTACTTTAAGGGAACTGTGTTGTTGGCTTCTGGGTAACCAGTGAGGTATTACAGAAGCTGTTTTGTGCTGGCTTGGTAAATCTGAGTATTGGAATATCCACCAGCTTTGGGGATTGTCTGCCCCATTTTTTGCAGTTCACCCTAATTGAGTGACCTCAGTTGGCTTCCCTGGGACCCTGGGACTCCTGTCACAGTGCCATTTTGAAAATCAAACAACTGTGTCTCCACTGGCATGACCCAAGAGGCTCAGTCCAGTGTTCTAGGAGCTAGCAAACTCCAAAGGGGGATTACACATGTTTGCACAGTGCCTAGCACAATGGAGTCCTGACCTATGACTGGGACTCCTGGATGTTACCACAATACAAATAATCTGTACCATGTTATCTGTAATCCATGGGTCTGGGGAGTGGACTTTCACTGAGCCGTACTGAAGTCCCTCCATTTTGTGAAAGTACAGTTATGCAAGTCTCAGCTACTGAAGGACATGTCTTTATTTCACAAGTGATTTTCAAATGAAAACAAATTATTTTTGCTTCTAATAACAGGTGATCTTATTTGAGAGGAATAAAGACACATTCTCCCCATCCAATTCATACACCCACTAACATTCAGTTTGCCGGTTTGCTATACTGGCTTTTTTCTAGTGTAGGCTAGGCCTATATCAGTACTGCTATACCAGCAAGCCCTCCTAATGTGGATGTAGTTTATACCAACAGAAGAGTGCTTTTGCTAGCATAAAACATATTGCCTATTTTGTTCAGGGAACCCGTATACCTGAAAACCCTTTTTTTTTTTTTTTTTGATGGTATAGCTGCATCTATACTAGGGGTTTTGCCAGTATAGAACTGTTGTAAAAAATAGGTCATCCTACTAACTGATGTTGCTATACTGGGAAAAGTTTCTAATGTACACCTAGCCTGAGTCCAAAGCTGATGCAAAAGGAACCTCTTCTGACTTCAGGTACTGCCCTACATATTTCTTTGGGTGATTTATGTATTTATGCTGATTCTTTGATATGGTCTTTTAACTCTGGCCCTTTGAGAAATCATTGTGATTTCCATTTTTGAAGACCAATTTCAGATTTAAGTTCTTATTCTATATTTTAAATTATTTTCTGATACCATCTTCTTGGGATAATCACTCTTTATTCAAGCTGTTTTGTTTGCAAGAACAAGATTTCATCTTCATGTTTGTCGCCACAAATTGAGAATAAAAGGATTAGAAGAATCATCTTCTTTAGTGTATGTGACTTGCTTAACTATATTATATCTGAAAATATGTTTGTATCGACAAAGAGTCATCATGGTCTTGATAAAAGAACCCAAGTTTAGGAGTCAAACACATGGTTTCTAATAACATGGATTCTGATATTACTTGGTGTGTGACCTTGGGCAAGTCTCTAACTCTGCGCCTCAGTTTTCCCATCTGCAAAATGGGGCTAATAATACTTAATTTCCTACCATACCGGGGAATTGTGAGGTTTATATTAATTAGTTAATATTTATAGAATGCTTTAAATATCTAAAGCTCTACACAATGTAAGTGTCACCAGTAAGTTTTACTATTATATTTTTTGTTGTTCCTTGCTGAAAAATTTAAAACTTCCCATCCACCATCATTTGTGTTTACTTTCCCCTTCAAATATATTTTCATTTCCCTAAAATAAATAGGATTCCTTATTCTTAAAATCTGTTTTTCCTCATAGATTTCCTTATAACTCTTGATGTAATTAGGATAAATGTTTACTACATAACTCACTGCCAGCAGAAATATTTGTTACAAGAAACTAAAAGCTCTTCTCTAGCCTCTGTTCTCCTTTCCATTTGATATTCATGTTAGAGTTATCATGCCTCAGCAATGGATGTTACCAGCCTTAAGTAACCTCTTCACCTTAAGGCAATATAGACCATTTAGTGCTAAATAAAAAAAGAAGTTATATAAAGATTCAAGTTTGTAACATTATAAAAGAAACACCAAGAAAACTGTATCTTTGCATACTGATTCAGTCAGTAAACACAACTTTGTCTTCATCTCCCCTAGAATAGCAGGTTATTCCTCATCTTCCTTTTTCATGCTCTCTTTGTTTTTTCCCCCCATTCTTAACAAGGAATGGATGATTGCTATATCCGGTAAAGAAGATTTACATTAAGTAATCATAGCCAATCTTTCCTTTCTGTAAGCTAGGCATTCTTGGGCTCCTTTGGTCATAAATACTTAGCCTGTCTTTTTGTCAGAAAATTAAGTCACAACATTCATACAACCCTCTACGCCGCTGCCCTACCACACCCCCCACACCCCAAAAAACCCAAGCAAACAACTTCGGAAAATGTATACCCAGAAAATATAGGTAACCAATGAACAAATGGAAGAGAAGTCAGACATTCAGGTACCTCAGAGTTGTGCTACTACATGCATCTACTTCCCAGTCATACTCCCTTCAACTATCTAATATACTTCTATGACCCCATTACTATAGTACCCGAATACCTCATAATCTTTAGTGTATTTATCCTCACAACCTTGTAAATTATTATTCCCATTTTGCAGATGGGGATTTGAGGACCGAAGAGATTAACTGACTTGCCAAAGCTCACACAGGAAGTCTGTGATGGAGCAGGAATTTGAACTCAGGTCTCCTAAGGCCTAGGCTAATGCCCTAGCCGCTGAATCATTTCCCCTCTATATTCCAACTTCCCGGATTTATTAATCACACATCATTCCTCTGCATAGCTGAGTATCGTGCTGCACAAGGGGTGGCAGTATTGCCAACCTCAAGAGATCAAAAATCATGAGTCAGATCCCCCAAAATCATGAGATTTTTAGACTCATCTTTATTCCTCTGCCAAAGTGTGAGTGTGAGAGAGAATTTTGGGTTAAAAAACAACCTTTAATGCACCCAAAGATCCCTGGCTTCTCAGACCCAGACTTCCCTTACCCACTTCTCAGCCCTAAGATAAGGGAACTGCCATCAATTTCTTATGACCATCTTGACCTAGCAGCAACACTTCTCATCTTGCTCCCCTAGGACTTCTCCTCTGTTCAAGTCCCAGCAGCACCACTTCCCCAACTCCCCCCTTCCCTGCCTTTCTCAGTGCTATAGCCAAACATGAAGGCTCGTCTCAGTGGCAGGTCAGGTCATGTATGCAGTGCGGTCCACAGCCTCAAGGTTTTCAGCCCTGAAAATCATGAGATTGGAGGAGTTTCTTGTGTCCTCATGACAGCTTCTCCTGCAGGCTCCAAAATCCTGTGACTCACAAATTGATCATGAGAGTTGGCAACACTGCCTCCCCCCTAGCTGCTCAGAAAGGACTCCTCTTACCCTCCAGGCTGAAGGACCTGCCATTTTATCCCCTCCACCACCCACCCTCTTCATTATCTTCCTCACTCTTCTCAGCCTCCCTCTTGCCCCTGACATCCCCTGTACCACATTCTCCTGCAACCCATCAGTCTGCCTCCTGATCCCCCTCATTCTCCCCATCCATCTTTCACAGTGTCCCTGCGGCTCTTCACAGTCCCTGTGTCCTGTCTAGCCCCCTGAATCATAGAGTGGCAATGGGATTTGACATCCAACTATATTAAGGGCAGCCTCATTTCCACAATCAGATAGATTGTAGAGAAATGAGAGCCATTGTGTTGGCTTCAGCCCTGTTGACTAATAGGATATGTTGGCAATTTTGAATAAGGAAAAATCTGTGAGTTGGCAGCTTTTCATCAAATTTTCCATGAGCTGCGTAAAACCACCCCATAATCGCTGGAGTCATAATATGTTTGTGAGAGCTGGCAGTACTGGGGTTCTCCCCCTCATTTGCCTCTTCCCTTCTGCCCTGCCCCAGAGGTGAGGCATGGATTTGCCCCACAGTGCTATGACTGATATAGAACTCATTAACTTCATTTATGCAGAGTTGTTGTAGCTATGTTGGTCCCATGATATTAAAGAGACAAGGTGGATGAGATAATATCTTTTATTGGACCAGCTTTTGTTGTTGAGAGAGAGACAAGAATTGGTCCAATAAAATATATAAAATATATTACCTCACCTACCTCGTCTATCTCATTAATATCATAACATGCATGTTATAGTAGAGGGAAACGATTCTCCTAATGAAGAGTTAAACCAGCACACATGGTCCCAGTCTGAAAATGTTGGTTCAATTAGGGAGCATTTAAGGTAATGGAGACACATTGTCTTTCAGGGGCATCCCATTTTGCAGTCTGCTGAATACCATCAAACCAGTGATAGGCCCCCTATGGTTTGCAGCCTAGCCTTAATCAAGACACAGCAGGAACACACAGCATAGGGGGTGTGGGGGGGAAACTGAGCAATACTTTGTCAGTGTTGCCCTTTTGTATAAGACAACTCTAGAGAAAAGAGGTTGTAGTCACAGCAGAGTGTGACGGGAGGAGAGCTTGCCCATCTCACTGGCTTCTGAACCCATGTGTCAGTGATTTAAACCCAGAGCTGGTTGAGAGAGGGAAAAGTGCTGGGTCTGTGTGTGAATGGGGTGGCTGACAGTACAGACAATCTTGTCAATGGCTTTCTACAGCTTTGTGAATAATTAAGACTAAGCTGGATTGTTTTTGCTGTCTAACAATAACTTCTGTTTAAAACTATGTTATACAGAAACTGCATATATTGTAAATAAAAATGGACAAGAATAATTAATCACGCATCTCTGTACACTCATTCCTTTCCTAAAGAAGGAATACCCCATTCACTGAGTCTAAACTGCTTGGTGTCTTGGTAGTTTATTCAAATATGATGTCAGAAATAGAGGATATTTCTGGAAAGCTGGAAGTTTTGGGGGCCTTTTTTGTTCCTGCTTGAACAGAGATGAAGAAATAAGTGGTAGCTTCTATAAAGGCAAAAATTAAAGCTGTACAAAAAAGAAATTTAAAACCAGACATGAAATTGCTCAACAGGGTGTAAAAACTGATCAAGAAAGGATAAAGGCAAATCATCAACAAATGAAAGATGGTCTGAAAGCACAGATCAAATCTGGTTAGCCAGTTAGAAGTGAAAAGGGTACAAGAAGAGAAGACCTGACCATTCCAAAGGGACATGCAAACAGTTAAGAAAAGGCTCAGACTGTTTTAGTAAAATGAATCAGAGGGGACAATATTTTTTGGCCTTCCTAGTTTATGTTCCTTTCTAACAATCTTTAACTTTTTCCATGAAAATATTTCATTTGACACACAACCTCAGCTCACATGGTGAAACATTTGAAGCCAACAACATTTTTTGTAAAGTGTGTAGCAGAAAATTCTAATGCCCTGGTCAGTCTTTCACAAGAACATTGTCTTAATTCTATAGGGTTTATCCAGGATATTGTCATACTTGACTGAATTAAATTTAATATTGTTGAGGTCAAAAATGTAATTGTGTATGTGTTATTGTATGAAGGGAATGCTAATGTAATTTCTCTGGTTACCAGCCTTGCAGCTGTAACCCATACATCTTCTGGGTGTGGTGATCTGTCCCATCTAGTGGCACTGAGACCACTTAGAGCAGGCCTGCACAACTCGTAAAGCGGCGAGGGCCATATTACTCCAAAGAAAACAGCTGAGGGCCGAAACCCTCCAAGCGCCGACAACCCCCCCCCCAGCGCCACCCAGCCCCCCCGAAACACAACACACACACCCCAGCGCCGCCCACCCCATGGAAACAACCCCCCCAGCGCCGCCAAAACACACACACACACACACACCCCGCGCCACCTGCCCCATGGGAAAAAACCCTCCTTCCCCAGCACCGCCCCACCGAAACAGCAGTATTGAACCTCGGTAATATGTTATAGCGGGCCCCTAAGGTAGTATAATTAAGGTAAAAGAAAAATGTCTTTTTGCAAGAAGTAGAATAAGATCTTCCCCCCACTTTGTAATCAGTTGCCCTGTTGAATGAATGAGGTGTGAATGAGGAAGGCGTGGAAGGCAGGCACCTCAGACAGCTGCAACCCTTGGAGAGGACAGGGCCAGCTCTAGGATTTTTGCCACCCCAAGCAAAAAAATTTTTGGCTGCCTCCTCTTTCTTTTTCGTGCCCCTCTGTCCCCGGCACCACCCCAACTCCACCCCTTCCCCATATCCCCAGCACCGCCTCCTCCCCCGGCGTGCCGCATTTCTTCCCCCCCCCCTTGCTTCCTGCGGGCCCCCCATGACCTCCCACCCTAGCTCACCTCCGCTCCGCCTGCTCCCCCGGGCGTGCCGCCGCTCCGCTTCTCCCCCCTCCCTCTCAGGCGAGGGAGGGCGGAGAAGCGGCGCGTTCAGGGGAGCAGGCGGAGCAGAGGTGAGCTAGTGTGGGGGGCACAGGAAGTAACGGGAGGGGGTAGAGGAACCACTCCCCGCTCCAGCTCACCTCCGCCGCCTCCCCCGAGGGCCCCGCCACTCGGCTTCTCCTCCCTCCCAGCCTTGCTGTGCGAAATAGCAGTTTCGCACGTGGCAAGCCTGGGAAGAACGGGGGAGAGGGGATGGGAGCCAGACCAGATCAGTAGAACAGGTCAGCCACCGACTCACCTCCTCAGCCCCCTCCCCCAGCTCGCCTCCTCAGCCCCCGCCACTGCCTGTTTGCTCGCCTCCTCAGCCCCCCCCCCGCTCGCCTACTTATCCCCCCGCCACTGCCCGCCCACTCGCCTCCTCAGCCCTCCACCCGCCCGGCTCGCCTACTCATTCCCCACCACTGCTCGCCTACTCAGCCCCCCTCTCTCACCCGCCACTTGCCTACTCACCCCCCCGCGGGCCGCACAGTGAGCCCACGCGGGCCGCATGTTGTGCAGGCCTGACTTAGAGAGAGAAATAAAATGAGTCTGCTCTACAGCCTTAGCTAACAGGCACTTGGCTTTTAGCTCATGCAGCAGAGGCTCATGCACTAAGATCCAGAGGTCCCAGGTTCGATCCTGCCCACCGATGACCTGGTCTGTTGGCGTTACACAGCCATCCATCTGGATAGGTATACACTAGTTCAAACTGGATTCTCTAGGGACCAACAGACGTAAGAGGGATTTTGGGATAGATTGCTTGGTTTTGAAACAGGCTCAGGGCCTTTTTCCTGATTTAGCAAGGACCCATGGTCCACAGAGGACCCCAATCCTTAAGGAAGGGTTGGAAGGAGTGGGCCTACTGAGACCCCATAAGACTGTGTGCTTGTTCTGAGCTGAAGATATGATGAACTTGAAACCACAAGGAAACCCCTTGCCAGAGTCTATGTTAGGGTCAGGGTAAGCTTATTAGCATGTGTGTAGGTTCTTGTATTGTTTTTCATATGTTTTCTCTGTAGTGCTTTTACCTTAAGAAAATAGGCTTGAATTAAAAGAACGATGTGGTTTCTATAACTGTGGGCAGTCACACTATTAACCATCTCTGAAGAGAAATCAGATGTGCATGGGCAGCCTGTCTCTGCTTGGAAGGCAGGGAACTGTGCAGCCAGGAAATTCACTTCCTTCTGACCAGGGCGACTCAGGTCTCTGCCCAAAAAAGGAAACAGAGGGAGAGCCAGAACCCTGAGAGTGGGTGCCCAGTGGATACCCACTGAGGGGAAATATAAGTGCCCTGAACTGTGTCAGTTCTCTTTCATGTTTAAAAGAAGCTTCAGTGCCAAATCTGAGTATGAGCTATTATTTAATGCAGAATATCTGCAGTTTTAAAATTTACACTGTCTCTGCAATATTAATATTTACTAGACATGGGCCTAAATTACAGCCCTAAAGGCTAGTTTGTGCTTTTAAGGCATTAGTCTGTACTGGGGGGTTATGTGCAGTCATCCCATGTCATGGGACCTCAAGGAATATGAGCACTGTGCCAGCTTTCAGCATGGAGTAGCCTGCTTCCCCCATAAGTCCAGCCTGCAGAGCAGGTCAGTGTGGGGGAGGGACATGGTCCACCTTCTCCCAGCTATTCCTTATCTTTTTAATCATGGGAAGCCCTGGATCTGCCAGAAGAAATTGTCCCTGTGCTCTCCTGAGCTTGGCATGTGTGATTAACTTTGTCCTGGAGCAGAATGCATAGTGAAGGAAGGGCTATTTAGAGCCCTCATGTTCCCCTTCACTCCCAATGTCTGAGGTTCCTCAGGAGTAGCAGATGGCCACATGCTACAGGAGATGGTGCAGTTTGCATAGTACTTAAGATCTACTAGCATGAGATGACTCCCCGCAACCCCAAATACAGAGCTTTGCCTTTAAGGTACAACCTAGCCTTTAGGGTGTTAGTCTAAGTAAACACTCGCAGTACAGTGGTGATTTAGGTAACCCTGCATACATACATATGGGCTAGGGATCTAGCCCTGAATCTGAAAAGGCATAGTGGGGGGGGGGAGGAGGTTGCTTAAAATATGAAGCTGCATCCAAATCAGACTGTGTAAATCAGTGGTTCTCAAAGTTTTGTACTGATGACCCCTTTCACACAGCAAACTTCTGAGTGCGACCCCCCCCCCTTATAAATTAAAAATACATTTTTATATATTTAACACCATTATACATGCTAGAGGAAAAGCAGGGTTCCAGGAGGCGGTTGACAGCTCGCGAACACCCCATGTAACCCCTGGTTAGGCTGACCACTCATTTGTTGAATTTGACTACCCAGTTCAATATAGGAAATCTAGATCTGGTTACAGATTGGAGGAATGAGCTTATTTCTTCACTCTAAGATATACTGGCATCCTGTCAGTATTTCAGGCTCTATATACCACCAACATTCATTCTATTCTACTCTGCAGGACTAAAACAGCTAGAGTTTTTCCTCACAACTTCCTTGTGTGAATCTCAGCAGGAAGAACAGGTGGATTTATTCAGCTTAATAGAAATAAAGTGACATCTTTCATGACACAGATACATTTTGAGACTTGTTATGGTCGGCCCTGAAAAGATAATGCAAAGATTAATACAATGGGCTGCTGCATGAAATGCATTCTAAAAAGGTTAAGTTAGTCTTGTGCAGAATGTATCTTTAAAAAGTACGCAGTCAAACAATTTTTTTTTTAAATCCCTGAGGAGTTTCTTTTAACTGGAACAGAGGCTTGGGGAGTTTTCTCTGAACCCTTATCTCTTGTGCTGTCTGCTGGGCTGCATGACGTAACCTGCATGACATGTTGTCTGGAGGATAATTGTGTGACTTGTACTGCCATAATGGATCATAGTATGCAGTCAGATTGTTGAGCCCGCTTGAAAAGGTAAGTGTAGAGTGTTCTTTGAAGTGTCTTAGCTGGGTTTGTCCCAGTTAACATCAGACACCAGATAAAATTTTAGTGAGTGATGCAAGTAAACTGAAACTTATGAACACTTTAAAAACTGCATTTTAGTTACTCGGGAGCATGTTTCAAACACTCAAGGTAGTCCCTGGATGGTATCACTTTCCTTGTATTTGCTTTTAACCTGTTTTCTGAAGTCATTTCAGACAAGATATTTGGATTGCACAGCATTAATCCATAAGTGTCATTTAACATTGAACTCTACTTGGTAAAAATAGTAATTAAGAAAGATGACACTATTTTGTCATCCTCAGCTTTTCTACAAGACAAATGATAGTGTTGACTATCATTTACCATTATGTTGCTCAATAAGTAAAAGTTTCAATGATTTGAATAAGAGCCACATATTAAGATTTATGTACCTTTTAAATCTACAAGAAAAAAGGAGGAGATTCTATTGGGAAAGTTCAAAACAAGAATTTTTTTTATTGATGATAAAGCATACAGTACAGTATATCTTTGATATTTTTACTAAATGAGTTAACTGTTTTATCACTGAAGTACTTTTATGTTTATAGTTTACACAATACAGTATGAATATTGTAATTAAATTAGTGTCAATACAGGAATTAGTTTTACCCATGATCTCAAAACACATTTTAAATGGTTATAAAACAGATACTTTTTTATATACCTGTCACAATTATAGGGTAAATTGCAATTCAGACCCCTTTTAGTCCTCACACTTAATGTCCCAGCTTTTTATCTTATCTTAACTCCCTTGAAGTTCTTTACACCCAGTATCTTATCTCTGCCATTGTTTTGTTTCTCCCTAGTAGCCTCCTTTGACTTAACCACATGCAGACAGACAGGCTAATATCAAGCAGGTAAATTGAAGTACATATAATACTAATAAAAATACAGATATTGCCCACGTAGTCCGAAACATCATAGAATTAGCCAGTGGAACTCTCTGCTACAATATATTTGAGAAAATAGCTAAGCAGTATTTAAAAAGACTTACGGCCTAATTTTGTGTGGTACCTTACTTCTAAAGGATACCTGTAGATTCCAATGAGGCTACTTACAAAGAAACTACTCAACGTGAGTAAAAGTGGCAGAATCTCACATACAGGCATTTATACGAATTATAAGAACAGCACAGGGTGGGGGAGGTAATTTCTTTTATTGGGCCAACTTCTGTTGGTGAGAGAGAGACAAGGTTTCAAACTTACACAGAGCTCTTCTTCAGGTTTGGCTACAACAACACCACTGTAAAAACAGCACCCACATTTATGCTAGCTAAGATACATTTATAATGGATGTCTTGTCCCAGGAGATAAGTGAATCACTAAATATCTGCAATTAGAAAGAAGTTTCCCATAATTGTCCATTATGGAGGTTTTACATCTTTCTCCTAGCAGTAGAGTACTGGCCACTGTTGGGAAAGGATAATGGACTGGATAAACCATTGGCTTCATCAAGTATGGCAACTCTTGTAGACCTACGCATAGATGTTTGGGAAACTTTTTAAACTGTAGTGTTTTAGGCAAATGTTTCAAGTACACTGTACCACTAATGGGCTGACTTTTCAAGTCTAAGAAAACTAGATGGACAAAAATCCAATGCATTGAAGAGGAGATTGAAAAGCAAGATACCCTTTAAGTTGGTCTAACCTCAACTGTGAGCAGCATGCAGTAGGGTTATCATAGTGCTTCACCACCCTCCTAGTGGAATAGTTTTTTCCTAATATCCAACTTAGACTTTTCCCATTGCAACTAGAGACCATTGCTCCTTGTTCTGGCATCTGCCACCACTAGAGCAGCCTAGCTCCATCCCCTTAGGAACCCCCCTTCACATAGTTGAAGGCTGCTATCAAATCCCCCCTCACTCTTCTCTTCTGAAGACTAAATAAGCCCAGTTCCCTCAGCCTCTCCTCATAAGTCATGTGCCCCAACCCCCTAATCATTTTCATTGCCCTCTGCTGGACTCTCTCAAAATTGTCCATATCCTTTCTGTAGTGGGGGGACACAAAACTGGACACAATATTCCAGATGTGGCCTCACCGGTGTCGAATAGAGGGGAATAATCACTTCCCTCGATCTATTGGCAATGCTCCTACTAATGCAGCGCAATATGCCATTAGCCTTCGTGGCATCAAGGACACACTGCTGACTCATCTCCAGCTTCTCATCCACTGTAATCCCCAGGTCCTTTTCTGCAGAACTGCCACTTAGCCAGTCAATCCCCAGCCTGTAGCAGTGCATGGGATTCTTCCGTCCTAAGTGCAGGACTCTGCACTTGTCCTTTTTGAACCTCATCAGATTTCTTTTGGCCCAATCCTCCAATTTGTCTAGGTCACTCTGCACCCTATCCCTACCCTTCAGCGTATCTACCTCTCCCCCAAGCTTAGTGTCATCTGCGAACTTGCTGAGGGTACAATCCATCCCATCATCCAGATCATTAATGATGTTAAACAAAACTGGCCCCAGGGGTCGCTTGATACCGGCTGCCAACTAGACATTGAGCCGTTGATCACTACCCATTGAGCCTGACTATCTAGCCAGCTCTCTATCCATCTTATAGTCCATTCATCCAATCCATACTTTAATTTGATGGCAAGAATACTGTGGGAGACTGTATCAAAAGCTTTGTTAAAGTCAAGGTATATCACATCCACTGCTTTCCCCATATCTACAGAATCAGTTATCTCATCATAGAAGGAAATCAGGTTGGTCAGGCATGACTTGCCCTTGGTGAATCCATGTTCACTGTTCCTGATCACTCCTCCAAGTGCTTCAAAATGGATTCCTTGAGGACCTGCTCCATGATTTTTCCAGGGACTGAGGTGAGGCTGACCAGTCTGTAGTTCCCCAGATTCTCCTTCTTCCCTTTTTTAAAGATGGGCATTATATTTGCCTTTTTCCAATCGTCCAGGACCTCCCCTGATGACCACGAGTTTTCAAAGATAATGGCCAATGGCTCTGCAATCACATCCGCCAACTCCCTCAGCACCCTCGGATGCATTGCATCTGGCCCCATGGACTTGTGCATGTTCAGTTTTTATAAATAGTCTTTAACCTGGTCTTTCACCACTGAGGACTGCTCACCTCCTCACCATACTGTGCTGCCCAGTGCAGCAGTCTGGGAGCTGACCTTGTCTGTGAAGACTGAGGCAATAAAAGCATTGAGTACTCTGACTTTTTCCACATCATCTGTCACTAGGTTGCCTCCCCCATTCAGTAAGTTCCCACACTTTCCCTGACCACCTTCTTGTTGCTAACATACCTGTAGAAACCCTTCTTGTTACCCCTGACATCCCTTGCTAACTGCAACTCCAACTGTGCTTTGGCCTTCCTGATTACATCCCTGCATGCTCGAGCAATATTTTTATACTCCTCCCTAGTCATCTGTACAAGTTTCCACTTCTTGTAAGCTTCCTTTTTGTGTTAAAGCTCACCGAAGATTTCTCTGTTAAGCCAAGCTGGTCGCCTGCCATATTTGCTATGGTTTGTTCCTGCGCCCTCAATAAGGCTTCTTTAAAATAAAGCCAGCTCTCCTGGACTCCTTTCCCCTTCATATTAGCCTCCCAGGGGATCCTTCTCATCAGTTCCCTGAGGGAGTCAAAGTCTGCTTTTCTGAAGTCAAGGGTCGATATTTTGCTGTTCTCCTTTCTTCCTTTTGTCAGGATCCTGAACTCCACCATCTCATGGTCACTGCTGGATTCCTGGTCAAAAGAGAATTGTCACAATTCAGGGCAATTGCAACTGTATTTCCCCTTAATGGGCCAGCTCGGGCACTCACTCTCAAGCTTCCAGCTTCCCAGATGTTGCCTCTTTCCCTTCTAACAGAATATTTACAGGCTGCACAGTTCCCTATTTTTACTGTGTTATTCCCAGCACAGACAGGATGCCTAAGGACACCAGCTTGCTTTCTCTTCAATAACAACGAGCAGGTGTAATTTCTACAGTTATAAAGATACCACATAGCACTTCCTATGCAAGCCTACTTTACTCTTAAGTTAAAACTATTACGGAGGAAAAAATATGTACAAAGTAATAAGTGAACTTAGATGCATACAGTGCCATGAACCTACATGCATGCTGATAGCTTACTAGAGTTAACACAAACCTTACATGGGCTCTGGCAGGAGTAGTCATTCAAACTCCCACTCAATGAGGTTTCCTTGTGGTTACAAGTTCATCACTGCCTCAGCTCAGAACTAGCCATTCTTTCCAATCCTACCCTAAGGACTAGTACCCTCCATGGACCAGAAGTCTTCTCCGTTTGCTGAAGGCAGCCATGAGTCAGTTTAAAACCAGGCTATATCCAGAAAGGCTGTCTTTGTCTCTTGGTCCTTGGATAATCCAGTTTGAACTAGTATATGAATACCTTTTAAGGAGGTGGTTTCTCTGGAAATGTTACAACCAGAATGAGTTTGCCTGCTTACCCCCTGCTGTTCTCCTATTTACTCTTCCCATGGAAATGCATACAATTCCACAACACACACAGTATTAAAAGTGCTTTGATCTCCAAAGATGTTAACCCTAATTCCATAAAATTAAACCTTATTGAATTAAGTTCATTCAGTATATTGCAGGAAATTGTCAGTCTGTCACAGCTCCCTTCTCTGTCATTTGACTATGCCCACACAAGAGGGACATCTGCTTGTTTGGAATGCGCTCATCTTTCCCAAAACTTGCTCAGTCCAATTCTTTGGAGGCTTGTACAAGGGTAGGAAGGAATGGTTGGCTAGGCTTCATGTGATTCTCTGTATACCTAGACCGGCAAAGGTAAGCACTAAGACTCCAATATGATCTAAGGTTACTTCTCAGAACAGTCTCAATAGGTGAAGACTGAAAAAGGCACTACTCCTGCAAGCAGCTATGCTGTGCAAGGAACAACAGGAAATGATAGGGGCAGGTGGCACAATGGAGATAAGATGCATCCATATAGAGTTGAGGGTATCCTTGTCTCTTAAGCCTCTCAAAATCCATATGTATGTCAGTTGATCTGGAGATTAGGGAATGAAGATTATGTCCACCTCTTCCACCACACCCCCAGCCACTCAATGGAAGAAGAGTAGGAAACTCAGTTGATATTTGTTAAGGTTCTTCTCTCCAGAATTCCTATTTACACAGCATGGATGTTATTAAGTAGACATTTCAGGATTCTTGTTATTGTAAGGTAATCTTATAAATAAGTGACTGAATACTGTTGCTCCTTGGCCCAAACTGTTAGCCAATAGTCAAGGGCTTTATGATTGGAGGAGAAATTGATGATAGAAGTCAGATATATTCTTCTGAGCAATTATCTTAGAAGGAATGTACATAAAGTCCTGTTTCCCTGAACACAACAGGAACAAACAGCCAGCAGTTTCCAAGCCTGTCATTCTACACTCCTGTGCCCCAAGGAGCTCTGTCTCTGCTTCCACTCAGAGGCATGCTCACAACTGTTTCTCTTTCTGGCCTGGTCTACACTACACAGTTTTGGTGACAAAAGTCAGGTTCCGTCAACAAAACAGTGAAGGTGTACACACAACAATGCTCCTCCCACTGATTTAACTCTCCTGCTACACTGAAATCATAAAGCCACCTCAACAAGCAGCATAGGGCTTTTTGCGACAAAGTTAGAGTGACTCAGTGTCAGCGAAGACACTGCGCTTGCTTATGTCACCCTAAGTGGCCTCCAGGAGGTGTGCCACAATGCCCAGTGTGACCACTCTGGTAAGCAGTTTTGATTCTATGGCCCTGCAGTTAGGTATACAGGCATGCGCCCATCCCTCTTTAAAGCCCCGGGAATTTTTGAAATTCCACTTCCTGTTTTCTCAGTGTAGACAGCATCTCACACCGCATCTTCCCAGCTTCCTATGCCGGCTTTCTGCAGCAAACCAGCTCCCATATGAAATACACTGGAGTTACTGGATCTGTTGGGTCTCTGGGGCGAGGAGGCTATGCAGTTGCAGCTCTGATACAGCCACGCAGATTGCTCATGGCACGTGTGAGAAGTGGCATGAAAGGGACATGTAGCAGTTCCGTGCTAAGATCAAGGAGCTTAGGCAGGTGTACCAGAAGGCAAGGGAGGCCAACTGTCACTCTGATGCAGTGCTGAAAACATGCCGCTTCTACAAGGAGCTGCACGCCATCCTTGGCAGCGACCCCACCTCTACCACCAAGAGCCCTGTGGATACTTCAGGGGGACTGGAGGCATCAGCTAGTAGAGTCAACTCTGAGGACAAAGTGGTGGATGAAGAGGTTGATATGGAGGAGGATGTGGCACAGTTGACAGGCTCATTCAGTGACGTGGTGAGCCAGGACCTCTTTTTGACTTCAGGGGGGTCTAGCTAGTCCCAGCAGTCTGGCTGTGGCATGCCTGAAGCAGGAGGGGGAGCTCCAATAAGTACTCTTTTTTTATTTGATAGTGCATGGTAGAGGTGTCATGAGGTAGAGGTGTCCTTTATTTTGTTATATGGTGCACATGGGAGAAGGGAATTGAAATGAACACCACTAGGTATGTTTGCATCTGCTTCGCATTCCTCTGTGCAGCTATGCAGTAAAGGCACTGTGGAAAAGTTTATTAATGCACATTGAGATCTCCTGGGAATCCTACATAGAGATCTCTAGGAAACATTCCTGCAGATACTCTGAAATTCTCTGCCAAGGTTCCTTGGCAGAACTGCTTTGTTTCTTTCCCCATTGTAACTTTCTTTCCCCATTGTAGGAAACTTTGCTATGCCAATTGGCAATTACTTCTGGAGGAACCAAAGCAGCACATAGGCGAGCAGCATGCATGCAGGCGATACACTACTGAGGGTAACCGAACATGTAAGGGTGCGATTTCAGCAACAATTGCTCCTGCCTGTGGAAAATGGTACCAGTATTCAGAATAGTGTCCCTAGGTGCTTGTACTGATCCACTTTTGAAACTGTCTGTTACAGCTTTCCCCCTATTCCATTTTGTTTCTTACAGCTGTCTCCTTACTCCATTTTGTTTTTGTTCTCCTCCTGTGGCCGCCCCTCCCTGGCTGTTAAGTTGTTTACCAGGGCCACTGCCCTTCTCAAAGGGAGGGCCCCTTAAGTTGTTTACCAAGAGCCATTGCCCTTCTCAAAGGGATGGCCACTTGTGCTACGTGCTAAGTGGGACTACTGCCCTGTTCAAAGGGTTGGTCCTGTTATCACCTTGTTAAACCTGGGCTCGGTGTAGGGTAGGCAATGTCCAGAGCTGCAAGACCTAATGTGTTTTTGAGATCCTGGGCATGAGTCATAGGCCTCATGTGCTTTTGAGTCCTGAGGTGGGAACTCACGCCTATGGTCCAGGACTCTGCCCAGGCATGTCTCTATGCTCACCTGCAGTTTTTCCCTGTATCTCCTCCCCTGTGACAGAAGGAGCCTATCAGGATTACTGGTGGGGAAACTGCCTGAGATTGCCTTTAAGAACAGGCATTTTTGAAACAAACATCAGAAAGGTTCCTGCATTGCTACCTGGTCTGATCAGCCAGAGGTTCTGGGGTGTCCTTTCTCCGCTCTCGTTTTATTTTTGAGCGTACCCCCGTTTTTAACCCCCCCCCCCACGAAGAACGAATTGCTGCCTGAGAGACCTCCTGATTATCAAGACCGTACCGAGCCCTCCTTGCTTCTTCTGATGTTGTTGCTGCTTCTGCTTTTGCTGCTGCCTTGGGGACTGGTAAGAATCCCTCTGTGAAACTTTCTATACTTTTATTTTATTACTTTAGCTGCTGGCTCTGTTTCCCCAGCACACAGACTCAAGCTAAACCTTAGTCTGTGTCTTAAAACCTCTCTTAAACTCCTTGGTCTGTATCTGTAATCTGTTTCTTGCTTTGCAGCGCCTTTGCTGCTAGAAATAAGCCTGTGCCTTCCTGGACTGTATCCTGGGCTGCCAGCTTGCAGCCACCACTAGTTAAATCCCCCTCTCCCCTTGGAGCTGTATCCTGGGCACACACCACTCTGCCCTCTGGAACTACCCCTAGTATAAAGTGCACCCATTAGGTTAGATTTTGTCTTTTAGTCTAGATAAGTTGTAATTTCATTTTGCATAGCTGTAGTTAAGTTAGGTTTAGAAAATTGCTTGCATTGTACCCTGTAAGTTAGGCTTAAAGAATTGTTGCATTGTGTTTTGTTACTTGCTAATTTGTGTAGTTTTGGTTAAGTTAAATCATAGATAAGATTTTGCTGTGTTTTGTATAATTGTCTCTCTGCTGTTTAAACTTGCAGCCTGTCTGTTCTGTGTCTCCCTGAGTTTAAATCTCCCTCCACCACGTGCTCCTCTTCCCCCATCCCCCAACCTCACTTCTCTACCACTTTCTTTCCCTCTCTCTCTCTTCCTCTCTGCTGTTTAAACTTACAGCCTGTCTGCTCTCTCTCTTTCTAGCATAAAACCCCATTGGTTACCCCTTTTCTCTCTAACACACCTCACATTTTACATTTACACCACTGGGACACATTTTTACCTAAAGTTGTTGGTTATTTAACCCATTTTACCCATAACTGTTAGTTGGTTATATGCTGCTGTGACACACTCTTTACATAGAAATTGTTAGCTACCTGTTACATTTATACTTCAGTGTTAATTGGTTACCAACTGTATTGTACCCCACTGTATTGTACCCCACTATTGAAACCCCCTATCCCATTTACTAGAAGAACCCCCCCCATCATTGTCTATTGTAAACACCCTATACACCCCATCCCATCGTATTTCATTGTTAAATTCCCACCACTTCCTTTTTCCTTTAATAAAGAAATTAATTGGCACCCCACCTGTGTGGTAATTGCTCCCCAAGATCCCATATACCTGCTGGCAGGGACAGAAACCACCAAGACCCTTTGTCCCATCTTGCACCATCCCGCCCCCTGGGCCAAATTCACCATATTTAGTGCTCTGGCCATGCTGTGTGCTTGCCAAGGGAAAGTGAGAAAGAGGTGTATAACTTTTACAATTCAGGACTGTGAATGCACACACAATACTGACTCTGTGAATTGTTTCTTTTGCTTCTGCAGATGTGTCTTTGAGGGCCAGCCCCTACACACCTCTGTCAGATAAGGAGATGAATGAGGAGAAGTAAGGAGGATATATTTCGTGAAGTGCTGCAATCGTCAGATCAAGCCGATAATGAGCACAGAACACAGAACTCTCTCGATAATGGAGAGAGACAAACAAAGAAACTAGACATGGATAGCTAGGTAAGGAGACAGGGCCTGGAGTGGATAATACAGGGTCAGTAGTGGATAATAAAGTTCATGGACTATCAAGAAGACATGATCAGGTCCCTGATTACGCTGCAGGTGGAACACATATTTGCTCAACTCCCCCTGGAGCCCATACAGAACTGCCTTCCTTGCTTTCCCAAAACTCCCCACACACATTCCTCTCACATTCCCGGCCCATCACAGGGCCCCTTACACTCCAACCTAGGGACATTTTCCATAATGACAGCTGGACTTAAACACAACTGTGAGAGCCTCACTTCAGAGAAATGTTAATCTGTGTATTGCTGTTTAATAAAAATGTACATATATAAAGAGAATGATTCTTTATTTGTGACCTAGACAGGGTGATCACAACAGAAATTCATACACAGGGGCAATCGGCACATTTGCAGATTACAATTAACGCTCAGCCAGGAATCATTACAGGAGTCATTCAATGGGGGCAATTAAACAATGCCTGGCTCAATTCATTTCAGAAAGACACATTACTGGGACTCATGGTCAATATGCTGCTTCAAAGCCTTCCTGATTCGAATAGCCCCCTGTTGAGTCCCTTTAATAACCCTGGTGTCTGGCTGCTCAAAATCAGCCTCCCAGGCGATCCACCGCAACACTCCACCCCAGGGAAACTTTTCCCCCTTGGCTTCACAAATGTTATGCAGTGCTCAGAAAGCTGCTATAACCATGGGAATTTTTCCTCCTGAGGTCTAACCAGCCAAAAAGGCAGCACCAACAACCCTGTGATCTGCCAAACGCACATTCTGCAGTCATACTGCACCTGCTGAACATGTTGTTAAAGCGCTCCTTACTGCTGTCAAGGTTTCTGGTGTGTGGCTTCATAAGCCACATGAGTAAGCGGCAGGCTGGGTCTCCCAGGATCACTATAGGGATTTCCACATCCCTGATTGGAATCTTCTGGTCTGGAAAGAAAGTCTCTGCATACAACTATACAGCTCAGTCTTCCTAAAAATGCATGTGTCATGCACCTTCCCTGACCACCCCACGTTGACGTCAGTGAAACAACCCCGGTGATCCACCATCACCTGCAATGCCATAGAGAAGTAGCCCTTTCTGTTGATGTACTCCATTACAAGATAGTCTGGAGCCAAAATTGGGATATGTGTGCCATCTATTGCCCTGCCACAATTAGGGATTCCCATTGCTGCATCCCAAAGCCATCCACTATTTCCTGCACATTGCCCAGAGTCACAGTCCTTCATAGCAGGAAGTGATTAATGGTCCTGCACACTTGCATTACCACAACCTCCACAGTGGACTTGCCAACTCCAAACTGATTCATGACTTACCGGTAGCAGTCTGGAGTTGCCCGCTTCCACACAGTGATCACCACACATTTCTCGACTGGTAGGGCAGCTCTCATTTTGGTGTCCTTGTACTGCAGGGTGGGGGCAAGCACAGCTCAGAGTTCAAGGAAGGTGGCTTTGCGCATATGAAAGTTCTGCAGCCATTGCTCATCAACCCTTACGTGTATCACAATCTGATCCCACCACTCGGTGCTTGTTTCCCAGGCCCAATAGCAATGGGCCACCATGTGTAGCTGCCCCGTGAATGCCAACATCAATCTTGAATTTTTTATTTCCATGGCACAGAGCAGGGCAGGAAACACGGATTCCTGTTTAGATTTGCAGCTCATGAAATATTGCAGGATCAGCCACGTTGTATTCATAACGCTTATCACAAGACTGGTGAGCAGTGCAGCATCAATGCTTTCAGGCTGAGATGGTGGGCACAAAGTTTACAGGGGCAATTGAAAAATGGTGCAAAATATAGTCGGAAAACTTTAGAATTATGTGATGGAGAAACCATCATGGGGAGGTGATTCCTTCCCCATGATGCACTGTGATCTGTTCCAGAACTCCTGGTGGGATAAAGTAGGAATTTGTGCAGTGAGATAGTTACCCATGGTGCACTGCTCTCTCTGTCGGTGCTAGAGTACCAACTGTGGATGTGATCTGTGGACACAAGGAACATTGTGTGAACATAAACTGTTGTAATTACTTTGCTTGTGTATGATCATCGGTGTAACTTAAATTGACTTAACTCTGTAGTGTAGATATGGTCTCTGTCTGGTGGCTTTCTGCCTTTGACACACACAGCTCCAACCAGTCCCACCCCTGCTCAGGGCCAACCATGCTGCTCAGTGTGTTGGTGGTGACGTCCACCGTCTCAGCCATCACCACATAAAGGGGGCAGCTCATTGTTCCTGCAGTTAGCCTAAATGACGGATTGTTAGCAGCTCATAAGCTTTACTGAGGGCTGCAATTGCTTATAGATCAAAATATGCTTGATGGAAGTCATTAATACCTTCCAGCATAACAATGTTAAATTCTAGGTTAGACATATCAAACCATGAGACTTCAAGGAGCTCTTCTTTAATCCAGAATCTCTGTTACCTTTCTTCTCCATTTACTTTGGAGACCGCTTTTTCATTTGCTGTAAAACAGATGCTATTCTGTATCCTTCAGGCTTGATATCTTTTCTATGCTGGATTTCAACACCAAGTTCTCCCCATGCATAAGCTTATCAAAGTATGATAGAGCACAATGTACAGTATAAGAATGCACACCATGCCTTCCAGAAGATTTTTTTCGTTCACTTCTTGTCATACAAGTGCCTGCTTGAAGGTTATCATGTCATACATGGAAAAACCCCTTCAACTCTCTTTGTGTATATGACATTTCTGGAAGCATTAATGACTAACCTCTGGTAAACAAGGCACTCAAAAGGCTCACAAGTGATTCTGAGTTTTGAATAGCAACCTTCTAAAATGGCTTCTCCTGACTTCCTTTAGAAATCAGAAAGGATCCAATGGTGCACAAAGTGGCAAAACTTTAATGGCAAAGCTTCCATGACTTTAGTGGGAGCAAGTATTGGGTCATGAAGCCCTGATACTGTTATACCAATACCTTCTTTAATATCCCTACAATACTACTCACAGATCTACAAAGGCGGGCCCTTATACTGGTACAGAGCTCCCCTGATTGGGCTGCAAGGATCCACCTGCATGGATTTACTTGAAGAATCTAGTGCCACATGGCTAATAAGATTAGATAGCTCTCTCTGCTTTACATGAAGAAAATTTGCCTTATTCTGTTTACTCGCACCCAAATAAGAGATCAACTGGAAAACCCTATATGAGTAAGGACAATTTCTGTGAGTACAGGGATTCAGGATCAGGACCTCTCTTAATTTTCTAATTTTGTTATTATTATAGTTTTCTTCTGATCTTAGGTTTACATGTCACTACCACAAATGGAACCACAATTACAGGCCTCTAGCAGAAAGTCCATCTGGGGATGTAGGCTTGCCAGATGCCCTAAAATTCCTGGTTCACTGGGATGTGGGAAGAAGGCTGAACAACTTTGCTCCAAAACACGCCCCCCATCAGCATGCGTAGGATGGCTCAGCAAAGCTACCTTCCCTTTGTAAGCATTGCTTCTCACGCTCAAAGGTCAATCTCTCTAGAGTGCTCCCTCTTAGACATCTCTGGTTTGCACATCTCATCTTTTCCCATTTACCCAGTGAATAATTCATAAAAAAAATTAATAGTGCATTAATGCATCTTCTGAGGACTAAAGTTAGCATCTGAAAATAAAATGCACATAACATGAAATAAAGTAGCACAAAAAACCTGCAAACTAGGCAGGGTAGAATTATCAAAGTTAAAAGCAACAATAATCTGCCATTACAAAAGTCTGTATGAGAACAGAACTTGACCACTAAAGCAAAACAAAATCTATCCCTGATCAGCCCAGTCCATTCAAATACAGGTACAGCTTCCAAGATATGTTTGATGTTCAAGCCTTTCTGTATATTTCCTCTAAAGAAAGGAAAATGTCATCTTTTAATGAAAACCAGTTAATAGCCTAGAATGCTAAAGCAGGAATTCTGAAAGTTTGCTGGATGTAAGTAATGCTAGATTGCACCTCTTTGGGGACTCAGATATACAAAATAGTACAAGACACAGGAGATAATGTGTATTTTGTTAGCATCTATGGAAAAAAAAACACTTTACTGTTCTGATTAAAACTGTCTGAGAACCAGGAGTCAGGATTCTGCTCCCACTGAAATTCTAATTAGCCTCAGATTCCTAATATGTTGTTTAAACTGGGTCATCCATTTATAACTGTTTTTTTTCTCAGATATAGCACAGGCCATGTGAAAACACAGCAACTACATGAAAGTTACTTGGATTTTGGGAACGCGCACACACGCACACAAAAACAGCTGGACTTAATTAGAACTTTTCTAGGGGCTGTAAGCCTTTCACCAAATTGGAGAGTGAAACATTTTATGCTATCTTGATGGGTGAGGATCTCCAGAGGCTGATTTTCACTGTCTTGTTTCTAATTTGATTAACGTTAGGGTATGTCTACACTACAGGATTACTCCAAATTTACAGAATTTGATTTTTGGCAACCGATTGTATAAAGTCGAATGCATGTGGCCACACTAAGCACATTAATTTGGTGGTGTGCATCCATGTACCGAGGCTAGCGTCAACTTCCGGAGCGTTGCACTGTGGGTAGCTATCCCATAGCTATCCCATAGTTCCCACAGTCTCCTCCGCCCATTGGAATTCTGGATTGAGATCCCAATGCCTGATGGGGCAAAAAACATTGTCGCTGGTGGTTCTGGGTACAGCCTCCCTTCTCCCTCCATGAAAGCAATGGCAGACAATCATTTCACGCCTTTTTTCCTGGGTGAACACTGCAGACGCCATACCATGGGAAGCCTGGAGCCCGCTCAGCTCAAGACAGCAGTCATGAACATTGTAAACACCTCGCGCATTATTGTGCAGTTTATGCTGAACCAGAACCTGAAAAACCAGGCAAGGAGGAGGCTGCGACTGCAGCGCGGCGACGAGAGTGATGAGGACATGGACACAGAATTCTTTCAAACGCGGGCCCCGGCACTTTGGAGATCATGTTGTTAATGGGGCAGGTTCTAGCCGTGGAACGCTGATTCTGGGCCCGGGAAACAAGCACAGACTGGTGGGACCACATAGTGTTGCAGGTGTGGGACGATTCCCCGTGGCTGCGAAACTTTCACATGCGTAAGGGCACTTTCATGACTTGCTTTCCCCCTGCCCTGAAGCGCCAGAATACCAAGATGAGAGCAGCCCTCACAGTTGAGAAGCGAGTGGCAATAGCCCTGTGGAAGCTTGCAATGCCTGACTGCTACCGGTCAGTCGGGAATCAATTTGGAGTGGGCAAATCTACAGTGGGGGCTGCTGTGATGCAAGTAGCCAAAGCAATCACTGAGCTGCTGCTACCAAAGGTAGTCACTCTGGGAAATGTGCAGATCATAGTGGATGGCTTTGCTGCAATGGGATTCCCTAATTGTGGTGGGGCGATGGATGGAACCCATATCCCTATCTTGGCACCGGAGCATCAGGGCATAAACCACAAGGGGTACTTTTCAATGGTGCTGCAAGCACTGGTGGATCACAAGGGACGTTTCACCAACATCAACGTGGGATGGCCGGGAAGGGTTCATGACGCTCGCGTCTTCAGAAACACTAATCTGTTTAAACGGCTGCAGCAAGGGATTTACTTCCCAGACCAGAAAATAACCGTTGGGGATGTTGACATGCCTATAGTTTTCCTTGGGGACCCAGCCTACCCCTTAATGCCATGGCTCACGAAGCCATACACAGGCAGCCTGGACAGTAGTCAGGAGCTGTTCAACTACAGGCTGAGCAAGTGCAGAATGGTGATAGAATGTGCATTTGGATGTTTAAAGGGTCGCTGGCGCACTTTACTGACTCGCTCAGACCTCAGCCAAACCAATATTCCCATTGTTGCTGCTTGCTGTGTGCTCCACAGTCTCTGTGAGAGTAAGGGGGAGACCTTTATGGCGGGGTGGGAGGCTGAGGCAAGGGAGGCTTGAAAAATTTGCAGCTGTGGGAGGGAAAAAAGGGAGAGAAGTATTTTAAAAGATACATTTTACAGAACAATGCTTATACTCTTTCATGGTGAACAACACTATTCACATTACATAGCACATGTGATTTCGGTATAAGGTCGCATTTTGCATCTTAATATTGAGTGCCTGCGGCTTTGGTGTTAGAGATCGCAGACGCAGGTCTGGACAACAGAATTTGGCTTGCATGCAGCCATGGTGAGCCATTGTCTTTTGGCTTCTGCAACCTTCCTAAAAGCAGCGCCCTCCTTTCCCACATACCAAGCAAAGCCCGTTGAGTGCTGCTGTTTTCCTGTTAACGTGCAGCAGCAGAAACCAAACTTCCCCCCCCCATCCAATTCTCTGGGATGATCGCTTTACCCCTCCCCCCACCGCGTGGCTGGTATCAGGGAATCCCTGCTAGCCTAACGAGAAAAGCTCAGCACCAATGCCCCTTCCTCCCCCCATTTGGCTAACTACAGGGAAGGATTTCTTTTCAGCCACAGGCAAACAGCCCAGTAGGAATGGCCACCTCTGTCCCTTTAATTAAATTCCTGTATTTCAACCAGGTTACCATGAACAATATCACTCTCCTGAGGATAACACAGTGAGATAAAGAACGGATGTTGCTTGAGTGCCAGAAAACACCTGGACCATACACTGCCAGGCTTTGTCATGCAATGATACCAGATTACTTGCTACTAGCATGGCGTGGTCAAATGTCCTACCATGGAAAACGGAATAAGGCTGCACTGCCCAGAAACCTTATGCAAAGGCTTTTGGAGTACCTCTAGGAGAGCTTCATGGAGATGTCCCTGGAGGATTTCCGCTCCATCCCCAGACATGTTAACAGACTTTTCCAGTAGCTGTACTGGCCGCGAATGCATCCCAAGTCCTCAGGGCAAATTAATCATTAAAAAACACTTGTTTTTAAACCATGTTTTATATTTACAAAGGTACACTCACCAGAGGTCCCTTCCATGGCTTCATGGTCTGGGATACTGCCTTGGGAGGGTTGGGAGGGTACTTCAGTCAGGCTGAGAAAAAGATCCTGGCTGTTGGGGAGAACGGAGTGCTGTGTGCTCTCCGCAAGCTCGTCCTCCTCCTCCTGCTCATCTTCCCCATCTGCAGAATCCTCAGGCATGGCTGAGATTACCCCCTCCTCAGAATCCACGGTCAGAGGTGGGGTAGTGGTGGCGCTCCCCCCTAGAATTGCATGCAGCTCAGTGTAGAAGCGGCATGTCTGCAGCTCTGACCCGGACCTTCCGTTTGCTTCTTTGGTTTTCTGGTAGGCTTGTCTGAGCTCCTTAACTTTCATGCGGCACTGATATTAGTCCCTATTGTGGCCTCTCTCCATCATGCCCTTGGAGATTTTTTCAAATGTTTTGGCATTTCGTCTTTTGGAACGTAGTTCTGCTAGCACGGAATCCTCTCCCCATATAGCGATCAGATCCAGTACCTCCCGTACGGTCCATGCTGGTGCTCTTTTTCGATTCTCGGACTGCATGGTTACCTGTGCTGATGAGCTCTGCATGGTCACCTGTGCTCTCCATGCTGGGCAAACAGGAAATGAAATTCAAAAGTTCGCGGGGCTTTTCCTGTCTACCTGGCAAGTGCATCCGAGTTCAGATTGCTGTCCAGAGCAGTCACAATGGTGCACTGTGGGATAGCTCCCGGAGGCCAATACCATTGAATTGCGGCCACACTAACCCTAATTCGAAATGGCAATGTCGATTTCGGCGCTACTTCCCTCATCAGGGAGTAGTACAGAAATCGATTTTAAGAGCCCTTTATGTTGAAGTAAATGCCTTCGTTGTGTGGACGGGTACAGGGTTAATTCGATTTAACGCTGCTAAATTCGACTTAAACTCGTAGTGTAGACCAGGCCTTAGTTTGTAGAAGCTCAGGCGGTGTAAGTCATCTTGAAGGTCTTCTGGGTACCTAATTGGCTGAGCCTGCCCCATGTGACTAAAAAGGCCAACCACAATGCCACCTGTGTTAGGTATATAGAGCAAATCTCTGGATTATGTTATGTTTTTAAGGCATAGCTCAGGAGGGAGGGGGAAGAATGGATCATGGTATAGCAGGAGCTCCAGAAGGAATTCAACTGACCCAACCAAAATTCCTTCTGGGGAGTTCATATTTTTGTTACTGCTCCACACAAGCCCTGCCCAACCTTTTCCACAATGCACATGCACACACAATCCCTGCACCCAGCCAGCTCTTGCATGGCTTCCTCCTACCTGCTAGGAGCAACTCTGACATTAGTCATCGCAACACTGCATGTCAAGAAGAAATCGTGTCAAACCAACCTAATAGCTTTCTTTGACAGGTAACAAGCCTTGTGGATAGGGGAAAAGTGTTAGATGTGGTATACCTTGACTTTAGTAAGGCTTTTGATATGGTTTTGCATGACCCTCTCATAAACAAACTAGAGAAATACCACTTGGATGGATCTACTATAAGGTGGGTGCATAACTGGTTGGAAAACTGTTCCCAGAGAGAAGTGGTTCACAGTCAAGCTGGAAGGGCATATTAAGAGGGGTTCCACAGGGATCAGTTCTGGGTCTAGTTCTGTTCAATATCTTCATCAGTGATTTAGATAATGGCATAGAGAGTACACTTATAAAGTTTGAGGACGATAAGCAGCTGGGAGGGGTTTCAAATGCTTTGGAGGATAGGGTTCACATTCAAAATTATCTGAACAAACTGGAGAAATGGTTTGAACTAAATAAAATGAAATTCAATAAGGATAAATGCAAAGTACTCCACTTGGGAAGGAACAATCAGTTGCATGCATACAAAATGGGAAATGACTGCCTAGGAAGGAGTACTACAGAAAGAGATATGGGGGTCATGGATCACAAGCTAAATATGAGTCAGTGTAATACTATTTCAAAAAAGCAAACATCATTCTGGGATGTATTAGCAGCAATGTTGTAAGCAAGACACAAGAAGTAATTCTTCTGCTCAACTCCATGCTGATTAGGCCTCAACTGGAGGATTGTGTCCAGTTCTGGGCACCACATTTCTGGAAAGATCTGGAGAAAGTCCAGAGAAGAGCAACAAAAATGATTAAAGGTCTAGAAAACATGACCTATGAGGGAAGATTGAAAACAATGGGTTTGTTTGGTCTGGAGAAGAGAAGACTGAGGGAGGACATAACATTTTTCAAGTACATAAAAGGTTGTTACAAGGAGGAGGGAGAAAAATTGTTCTCATTAACCACTGAGGATAGGACAAGCAATGGGCTTAAATTGCAGCAAGGATGGTTTAGGTTGGACATTAGGAAAAACATCCAGTGGAATAAATTGCCTAGGGAGGTTGTGGAATCTCCATGACGGGAGTTTTTTAAAAGCAGGTTAGACAAACACCTGTCAGGGATGGTCTAGATAATACTTATTCCTACCATGAGTGCAGGAGGCTGGACTAAAAGGCCTCTCTAGGTCCTATGATTCTATGCTAATCTCTGCATTTGGTTTTGATATGGAAAACACACTTTCATGTCCATACAGGACAAGCCACAATCTAGCCCTGTGTTTTTAGTTAAGCTCTGCAATTATATTTTGAGAGTAAAGAACCCTTATATACATTTTCATGAATCCACTCACTGTAGAGAATGGTTCAGCTGGGTAGAGGGGTAGAAGGAAGCTTGAGTTTTCTCCTGAAATCCCACTAATACATCTCTAGGTGAAACAGAGAACTAGTTTATTTTCTAGACTTAAGTTCTCCTACAGCTAGTCCATATGCAAGCATAGTAGCAGATACACCGCGTAATGGAAAAATGTTAGGTGTCTGGGACTGTTACTGTTTATATCTGTTCTATCTCACCTGAAAAGATAGAAAAGAGCTGCAGCAAAGACAGCCCTTCATACAACAACAAAACAAACCCAGAGCTTTCCTCAGAGTCAACAGGCCTGATTCTGTTGCTTTTGCAGCCAGCGTAGTCATTTACACAGTGCAAAGTGAGTGTAAAATACTACCATTCTGTTTCACACCTGTGTAAGTGACTACACAAGTGAAAAGAACAGGAGTACTTGTGGCACCTTAGAGACTAACAAATTTATTAGAGCATAAGCTTTCGTGGGCTACAGCCCACTTCTGCGGATGCATATAGAATGGAACATATATTGAGGAGATATATATACACACATACAGAGAGCATGAACAGGTGGGAGTTGTCTTACCAACTCTGAGAGGCCAATTAAGTAAGAGAAAAAAAAACTTTTGAAGTGATAATCAAGATAGCTCAGTACAGACAGTTTAATAAGAAGTGTGAGAATACTTACAAGGGGAGATAGATTCAATGTTTGTAATGGCTCAGCCATTCCCAGTCCTTATTCAATCCTAAATTGAAATTACAAGTGAAAGTCACTGGAGAATCAGGCTTGCTATCTTTAACATGCCCGAGGTGGCTTGTGAGACCTGGGCCAGTGGTTGCTTACTTTCAATTATACTCTCAAGTGTCAGATAGCATCTGTGTTAAAATTTAAACTGAATTTACAACCCTCCCCCACAAACAAAGCAAAACACACCTGAATGCAAGGGTCAAATGCTGATGTTGGTATTGTCAGCAAGTCATCACAAGGTGACTCTGAGGTTAATGAGGAGTAAGGAGGATGTGTGAGAGACTAGTTGGACTGTATTAGAGACTGGGTGGATGTGTGGAGATGAGGCCGAATGCTTGTCTTGTGCTAGATGTCAGTCATCATCATTGAAGGTTCACCTTTTGCTGCTGAGCAGCCCTGTCCCCATCAGTTAATTTGCATAGACTATAATAATAAATAGTAATACCTAGCTCTTATATAGCTTTTTTCATCTGTGCATCTCAAAGCACATAACAAATAAGGTCAGTATCATTACCCCATTTTACAGATAAGGAAACAGAGGCAGGGTCACCCAGCAGGGCCACTGACAGACTCAGGAATAGTACTCAGGTAATCTGAGTTCCAGTCCAGTTCTCTATCCACTAAGAGATACTGGTAGTGGGTTTAGCTTGCTGACCAGCTGTGGCTTCCATGCACACTTTTTACTCTAAGAGCGGCAGACCTGTTTTGCTTATTTTTAAGATTTAATTAACTTGCATTGTCTAACATGTCAACATGATTTTTGGATCAGATGAGAATGAAAACAATAGGAGAGCAGCCCATCTCTGAAGTTTTCTCAGCTGCAAGAGCAAGATTCTGACAGCTACCCCATGAAACTTCTAAAGTATTATCAGCTGCAACAGCAGAGAATGTAATTCTCTGCCTAGTAACAGAAGTGTTTTTTAATGATAGGATAGACAAAGCATTGTCGATGGAATCTGACTTTATTTTTTCCAAAAAGGAATGTTTGAAAAGAAACTTCCCAATACATATTCCATCACAGAACATATTTGTGGCTCTAGTGAAAGCCTGGAGGATTCCTTCCTAAACTTGTCTACACTTACAACACTGCTGTAGTGCTTCAGTGAAAATGCTGCCTACACCAACAGGAGAGCTTCTATTGGCATAGGTACTCCACTTCCCTGAGAGGTGATAGCTACGTCAATGGGAGAAGCCCTCCCATTGACACAGTACTGTCTACACTGGGGGTTAGGTTGATATAATTATGGTGGATTTTCCACACACCTGAGTGACGTAATTATACTGACATAAGCTCTTTATGTAGGCCAAGCCTTAGTTAAAAAAAAAAAATCTTCCTGTTGGGAGATTATAATTACAAGTGGATCTCCCTATCACACTTAGATATTAGCATGTGAATGGAGGAGCTGATTGTATTCCAAAATGTTTTCTCCCTCTGGTTGGATATAGGTGCTGCTCAACTCATTGAGAGGAGTTTTTAGATTTGCACCCCCACAGCACTTGGCTAGTTTTCAGCCAATGGATAGCCAAACCAAAACCAAACTCAAGATTTATCAGAGCTGCATACTTTCAACATTACTTTACAATGCAGAATGCTGGGGAATGAGAAAATATGACATGTCCACACTGTCTTCATTCCATACAACCTGCCTCGGAAAAATCCTCCATATCTTTTGGCCCAGAACAATTTCAAACCAAGATCTATTGACACAGTGCAGCCAAGAGGATATGAGCACCATCATTGCCAGGAGGCGTTTGAGATGGATTAGCCATGTGCTTCGGATGGAAACTGATTCCATCGCCAGAGTAACAATAAGATGGACACCTGAAGGCAAGCAAAAATGAGGCCGTCTGAAAACTACATGGTGAAGAGCTGTGGAAGCCAAGCTGAGAAACCTGGGGCACAGCTGGGGAACCATTGAAAGACTTGCCAGAAACAGACAGAAGTGGAGGAGCTTCATCGCTGCCTAAACGCTAGAGGCATAATGGGAACATGATGATGATGATGAGGCTTGATTTAAGCATATGTCGTTGGTTTAAAATTCTGTGCTTTAGCTAACAAACACTGCCTCATGTTCCTTAGACCATGTTCCTTAAGTCAACACTTAAAAATTTAGGTTGGCATCAGTATGTCTACACTTGGAGCTGGGCTTGTGAATCCCAGCTAGGCCACATACTTGCATTAGCTGTCATCAAGCTAGAGTGCTAAAAATAGCATGTAGCCACAGCAACATGAGTGGCAGGATGGGCTAGCTGCCCCAAGAGATGGTAGGCATGTACTTGGGGCATCTAGCCTATCTCACTGCTGCTACATTCTATTTTTAGTGTGCTTACTCGATGAGAGCTACCAAAAGTATGTTTCCTCAAGCTGGAAATCACACCCCCATCTCCAAGTGTAGGCATATCCAAAGATATGGTGCTCAGGGGTGTGAAAAATCTACATTGCTGAGCAGTATCACTATACTAACCTAACCCCCAGTGTATTCCATTGACCTAGCTCCCATCATGTGGAGAGGTAGTGTTCCTACAGCAACAGAAGAACCCCTTCTGTTGCTGTAGGCTGCATATACTCTATGATGTTATGTTGGCATTCTTGTGGCACCATAGCTATGCTACTATACTCATCATAGGGTATGCAACTGGATAGTTTACTCCACTTATTATTATATCTGAAGCAGAGTTATATTTCTAATCCTTGTCCTTCATCGCAACAGTTAATCTGGGAGACGGTTTCATGATGGATTAGCCCAGAGAAGGTTTTCCAGAAATGCTACATTTCATACTGTTAAGTTTTGATCAAACTTGTTGACTTTGGGGTTGGTTTTTTGGTTTATTTTTGCAGGGTATCTGTAAAATAAGCTAAACCAGTGCCCTTCATTGCATACAAACTCCTAGTGCAAGTTTCATTTTGCATAGTAGCATGAAAAATAAAGTTTAACTGTTGTGCCCTTTCTAGGTTAGCTGAATGTATACGGTAATACAATGGAAGAAATAATTGATAGTAATGCAGTAAGATCTGCCTTTTGTACCAATTTAAAAGATATCAGGGAACAAAGGAATTGTAGACTAAGACTTACTTAGGTCATGTGTCTGAAGACCTAAAGATCCTGGAATGAGCAGATCATTATTAATGATTTCTATTGCATTAGTGCCCAGAGGCCCCAATCTTAACTGGGGGTTAAATGTGATAGCTACCTGCACACATCTCACTACAGGATCAAGAGCTTAGTTCTCAAAACAGCCCAAGAGCCTCACAGAAAGGCATGTTATAACAATTTTCTACCAGTAAAATAACTAATTCCAGTTCAATTCCATCATATTTTTAATATTGTTGGTTCAGCAAAAATGGACTGATTACTTTTTAAAAAAAAATTGGAAAAAAGAATTATAGAGTAAGAGTAAAACACACACAATTCAGCCTTCAAGGGCAACCAGAGGTTTAACTATAAATACAAAATTCACCCCCTGCCTTGTGAATTTCACATTTGCTCTCTGAATCTGTTTTCCCTCGTCACACTTTTTTTCATCTGATGCTGCCTACCTCATCCAACAATTACACTATTTTTTATACCTAGCGGCTAAATAGAAAAAGGTCCCATCACTTTAAATTGACTTCCATAAAGTAATTTGACAACTGCAAACCAGAAGAAATCAATTCCTGGTCCTTGGTTGTTTTGGATCTGAAGCCATTTAAAAATAATCCTTGACTATTGTTCACTACTATTTCCATCCAGACTTATAACTGGAATTTCAGCTTTATAGCACTCTCTACTTGGGGGCTACAATGAAAATAATGTGATACAGCTAGAAAAAAAAAGCAAACCTCTTATAACAATCCATGACTGCAACCGTGCACAGAAACCACAGTTGTCTTTTAATCCCATTGTACATGCAGCATGGGAAATAGAGCTGCCCTAAATACACAAGTTTCTATACTTCAGCTAAAAACGACTCTTCATTAGCTGTTAGCAGATTTGAGTTTATGGGCAAAGTTTTCTTCTGTGGACAAATCTCCATTGTAGTCAGCAAAACTGAACTTGGTCCAGACTGAATCCAGCATCTCCATGTGATTTCACTGGCTATCACTATGCAGTCTTTTTTCACTGTGGTGAATCAGCTCCCCCCATAAGTACAAATTTTATGAAAAATATGTTCTTATGTCTGTAATAAAAAGGTGATGTTTCCTACCTCATAGTATCATCAGATAGTTTATAAACTGATCAGTCCTCCATGCAAATACGTTACCGTGGGTTTTTTCTTGTTTAACCACATCTGTGATTTCCCACCCAGTATGTGGCATGCAAGTAGTAACATGCAGCAGTAGCTGCTGCTACTGCTCCAGCTTCTTGGGCTACTCATTGTCTTACTCCCAAATTGATGGCAGCAGTGTCAGATGGTTTAAAAAAATCCCTTCAGTTCACATCACTGCTGCTTGGACCCTTTGTATGAACATCACATATATTTTACTGTCTTCTGTTATTTTTTTCTTTTTCCTAGGGGTTGAGAAATTTACATGATTTTGGCCCCAGTCAAGCAAGGCACTTGAGCACATGCCTACCTTTAGCTATATGAGAAGTATCATTGACTTCAACAGGACTAATCGTGTGCTTAAAATTAAACAAGTGCTTACATGCTTTGCTGGGTAGGAGCCTGAAGATTTGAAGTGAAATTTGAGCCTTGATTGGTTTCCATTATGGCTCACGTAGGACGTTTGATTAAATGTATACATTCTTTTTGGTGACATATTTTGCAGTGGCATACCCCATCCTAATGATTAGACATGTAATCTAGTATCCAATCTTCTAAAAAATAGGAAGTCCAAGGATTGGGCTCATTAAATAAACATATTATCCCCAAACTTCTCATGAAACCTAAGGAGAAAACAGAGACTGTGTCTGTAACTTCCCTCATGTCATGATACCCTGATCAGAGTCCATCTTGCAAATAGAACAATAAAGATATGTACTCCATTTTTCTCTTCAAAATAACTTTCTGGCTATTATGGTATTAGAACTAAAATTCATACTTTGTACATCAAAACTGGATGCTTTAACTGGTAGAACTTCCCAATTAGAAATTAAGATGGAGGAGATGGGAAAGAAAGAGAGGGAAACTTAGAGCAAGTTTCTGAAATGGAAATACATGAGTCCTTATAAAGGCTAGTGCATTCTCTATAGAAAGATAAAGACCATGGAATACCACATAAAAACAAATATTATTCACAGGGGTTTCCTTTGATAACAGCTGAGGCAACCTTTTCAAAGTTGTTTTTTCTAATTCTCTTGATATTTTTAACTCTCCTGTTTCGGTCTCAAAGGAATTTTGAATACCTAATAAAGATACTATTTATGTGCCCTCAATTATATCTGCTCAACCACTTTTTACTGTTAATGTTTCTTGTAACACATCTATTGATCAGGAGAGACTGGTGAGATGTTTATGGAAATAGAAAGACAATCTTCTTTATGAAGAGCAAAGGATAAATACTTTTAATGATGGGGCTGAGGTTACCCATGCTTGTTGAAAGACATTACTTTTATTTTGCCCACGGATTTGATCTCCCTGGGCTTTCCGATTTATTTCCTGCAAAATTGCAGCCAGCTCTGCAGAAATGAAAATGTGTATATTTTCTTGTGATGAGGATCCAAAGTCCTTTTTGGCGTCCCAGATTTATAATGAAGATATAACTCTGACACTGAATTAACTTACTCTGTGTTGCTTAATTTTTGAACTATCATCTTCAGCCAATTTTTCACATTATGCCGAGTCATTTGAGCTCAGAAATCTAACAAATGATATAGTATAACCCCCAAACCAGAATAAATGAAGGAAAAACATTCAATTTTCATAAATTCATAGATTATAGAGCCAGATGGGACTATTGTGTTAATCTAATCTGACCTCCAGGCCATAGGATTTACTTGAATTAATTCCTGTTGGAACTAGAGCATATCATTTAACAAAACATCCAATCTAGATTTAAAGATTGCCATTGAGGGAGAATCTCTTGGTGAGTTCTTCCAATAGTTACCCTCACTGTTAAAAATGTGTGAATCTGAATTTGTCTAGCTTCCGCTTCCAAAAATTGGATTTTCTTATATCTTTGTCTGCTAGACTGAAGAGCCCTCTTCTCAAATTTCAGTTCCCCATCTTCATAATGATAGACTGTGATTAGGTCATTCCTTAACCTTCTCTTTGATAAAGTAAACACACAGAGCTCTTTGAGTCTGTCACTATTAGGCATGTTTTTCCAATCCTTTAGTCAGTCTTGTGGTTTTGAACCCTCTCCAGTTTTTCAGCTTCCTTCTTGAATTCTGGACATCAAAAGGGGACACAGTATTCCAGTCACAGTCTCACTAGTGCCAAATATGAAAAGTAATATAACTTCTGTACTCCTACTTTATATTCCCCTGCTTATACATACAAATTTCACATTGAGCCTTTTGGCCATAACATCATACTGGAAGCTCATGCTCAGCTGGTTATCCATCAGAAATTGCACATATTTTTTCAGAATCACTGCTTCCTAGGATAGAGTTTCAAATCCTGTAAGTATGGCCTACATTCTTTGTTTCTAAATCTATGACTTTACATTTGCCATATTGAAATGCATATTGTTTGCTTGTGCACTTGGTTCATAGTATAGATGGATCAACAAAGCTGCTATTACTTTTTAACTCTCAAAGAGCAGTGGATTGCATTTTGCCTGAAAGACAATAAACAAAGTTGTATTACATTAAAAGTTTCCAGACTAGCTTGATTAATCTCCTGTTGAATGTCAAATATGCACTAACATTATAAAGAATGTTTCCATCTTACTCCAGTTGGACAGGCTAATTCATAAGAATTTTATATCCAAACATAATATGCCTTTCCTGGAACTGTGAATCCATTCATTCTTTTGTTTACTGCCACTTGTGTATTAATATGCATTCCTGTCTATAATGTTTATGATCTTCTTGAGTTCTTGCAATCTGCTAGAGGTGGACAAACTTGTTCAGTATTATAGGATGTTATTTCAAATACAGTATCCATTAAAAATCAATCATTCATAAAAAATTAATAAAAAAGACAAATTAGCAATCCAGAAATAGGTTACAATAGGTTGGGTTTTTTTTAAACCATTAAGGCAAAGAAACAGCAAATTATGCATGAGTACTGACAGTATAAACTTTTAAGTGTATCTGATGGCATTGTAAAATATTGATAGGCCTATAGATTTTCATTGTATATTTGAGAAGTCTTACAGGAACAGACCAATTTAAAGTCCATGATTTCTTTTGTGGTGGCTAAGCTAATGGACTGGAAGAAGAAAGGTCTGCATTTTTTTAAACTTGTTTTAATATAGTCAGGTATGTAATGCAGAGAGCACAAGTTTTATGAGCTTGTGACAATCTGCTCCACTAAAGAGCACTGCATCTGTATTCTGCACCCACTAAAGCTTACAATTTGTTCTCAGTGGAAACTCCAAATAGAGCATGTTGCTGTGATCCATCCTGGAAAGGAATAGGCTATCATGGAAAGTTCTGTATCAGCAACCTGCTAGCAGACCAAGATTAAAAAATAAAAATGAGAAACACTAGGGCTGCTGTTTGGGAGTTCAAGAACAGTTGGGGTGCAAAAGTGTCCCCAAACCCTAAATCTGCAAAGGGCTCCTGTGCTTCATGAGTCAGTGTTATAGAATCCCTCTGTCTAGTGCAGTAGCATTTGATAATATATGGAGACATACCTATCTCATAAAACTGGAAGGGACCCTGAAAGATCATTGAGTCCAGCCCCCTGCCTTCACTAGCAGGACCAAGTACTGAATTATGCCCCAGATGGCCGCCTCAAGGATTGAACAACCCTGGGTTTAGTAGGCCAATGTGCAAACCACTGAGCTATCCCTCCCCAAAGAGCAACCTACAGATGATGCACATACACAAATGATTTTCCAAGTCAAAGAAACAAATGTAAATGTTTCAGTTAGAGCAAGGATAAAATGAATAGGAAAAAAACCAACACTTGAAGCTGTGGGTAGATTTATTTCTGTTTTTAATTATATTTGCTGTGAGAGGCTTTTGTTAACCCAATAGCTGGCCTGTCTTGGGTATTTTCATGTTTTGCAGTCCCCCAAAAAATCACAGTTTTCAGCCAATGCATACAAAGCCCTTATAAAATATTCAACATGTTCCTCTGGTTCTTGAATTCTCTGGTGAAAACACACTTTTTCATAAACCACATTTCTCTGAGGTATAAAGTACGCATATCAAATGTAGCCAGAGCTCTTTCATAGTCATTTTTGTGACTGTCTTCAGTAAAGCCAAAGTATTTAAAGATATTCTCTGCTTGCTTCCCCATAGCATAAATTAAAGAAGATACTTGAATATCTCTAGTTTCCTGGTGGAGTTTTGTAGCCACTTGATGAAGAGAGGTTAGCGGGGGGCTCATCCCTCTCCGGGGTGGCGGGGGACCACACCGCCTCACTACACACTGTTGATGTCTTCGGGGGAAATTAGTCCAGCCGCGGGAGTCTCCCGCGGCGGCCCTTGCGGCAACAGAAATAAGCACAGTAAGCCCGGGACCTGGGTCAGGGCGGGGCAACAGTGAGTCAGGTGCTCAGGCAGGGGCTGAGCAGTAGCCTTACAAGCAGTAGCAATAAGCCCAGGCATCCGAAGGACCTGGGAGAGGGGGAGACTGCCACCCACGATGATTTGGGTGGCGGGGGGACGCAGGCCCTCCCACTCCACTGCGTCCCAGCCCGGGGCGCTAGCAGCGGCAGAAGACCCGCTGCTGTGTCAGTGGGGATCCTGGCCGCAACACACTGACATGGGCTCTAGCAGTGCTGCAGCCAGACCAGGGTTGGCTGCCCCCAGGCTACTTCCAGACTCCCCCTCTTGTGGTACCTGGGTCACGGTGGTGTCCTCCGAGGGGTCCAGCACCATGGGTTCTTCAGGGTAGTTGGCGAGAGGCAGACCCAGCAACTCCTCCTGGTAGCTGGTACGGGACAGGCTTGGCAACTCCTCCGGGTAACTAGCGTGGGGCAGGTCCAGCAACTCCTCTGGGTAGTGGGCATAGGGCAGGTCGGGCCAGTCCTTGGGCGCACCTTGGGCCGCAGAGGCTTCCCAGTCGCAGGCTAGGCCGGAGGCATCTGGCCTGCCCGGCGGCTGTCTCTCCAGTGAGATCTGCGATCGGGCCTTTATACTTCCGGGGCACTGCCTGACCCTCTGAGGGGCAGGCTCAGAACTCCCTAGCTCTGCCCACTCCAGTGTCTAGAAGGGCTCGTCCCTCTCCGGGGTGGTGGGGGACCACACCACCTCACTACACTTGAAATTTTGCAAAATATTGCTTCCAGTCTGTCCATTGTGAAGGTTTGTCAAAGCTGAAGTTCTCTGAGGCCATGAAGAATAGCATGTTGATGAGATCAATCCTAAAACCTTTGTGGCTTTGTTCCTTCTGTTTGCAACCTTTATTGCTATGTTCCTTCTGTTTCTGCTCTCCTCTTGCACCAGTTAGGCTACTTTTACTTCTGACACCATGTCATGTAGTCGATATGGACTGGCTACAAAGCTTCCTTCCTAGGTTGATACACTAGATGTGTTCACTATAAGATCCTTTAATGCCCTGACAGGAATGGTTGTTGTAAGCCTAAGGTAGATATGTTATACACAGTGCTATCAATTACAGAAGCCCAATGGCAGTGCCTCTTTCTCGCCCCAAGAAAAACAACTTTTTAAAAAGTAGTTTATTTTGCAAATACAAGAATAAGGAAAAATTAAAATAAATCCTACAGGTTCTCTTTCATTAGTGAATGAAGTAGGTGTGATTCTGAAGATTTTGTGTTTCAGGTCTCACTTCTCTAAACTCTTCCCATTACAATAGTGAACATAACCTAAGTCAGGGATCGACAACCTTTGGCATGCGGCCCATCAGGAAAATCCGCTGGAGAGCCAGGATGGTTTGTTTACCTGCAGCTTCTGCAGGTTCGGCCAATCGCAGCTCCCATTGGCCACTGTTCCAGGCCAATGGGATCTGCAATCAGCTGAACCTGTGGATGCTGCAGGTAAACAAACAGTCCCAGACCGCCAGTGGATTTCCCTGATGGGCTGCATGCCAAAGGTTGCTGATCCCTGACCTAAGTCAATTATAGAACTATGTGGCTCAGCAAATTGCATTTACTGTTTAACCTTCAGAGGTTCTTTGGATGCAATAAACAAATTTTACTTTCTCTGAGGGGTAATTACCAATACACATTAAATAATAATAAATAATACCATTAAAAGGCATGATCCAAGGATCATTGAAGTAAATGGGAGTTTTTCTGCTGACTTCAGTGGGTTCTGCATCAGGCTTGTATAGCACTTTGCACAAGGACTTCAAACATATAAATGTATCTTTGTATATTTATCAATGTAAATAACCCACATATGAGCTGCCATCTCCAAAAATCCTTTTTGTGATGTTGTCCAGTCTCCTGAAGTTCTCTCAGACTCAACTAACTGTTGGCCTTTGGCTTCTCTGGATCTCAATGTTATTTCAGATCTCCAGAGCTTTCTGTAGAGCCATTGAGGCTTTTCTGACTTGAAATAACCTTTTCCATGGTCTTTGACTCTCAGCTTTATTTATAAAGTGCAATTTACTAGGATGACACACGTATAAACTGACCTCCCATTTCCCCCAATGAATGGCTTTAAATTTTAGCCTTTTTTCTCATCTCTCATGTAACTGTATCCAGTAGTTGCTGGCAAAAAAGCAGTCACTGTGTAGCAACATCAGCTAAAGTAGGTTTTGTCTTTGTGCAAGGAGAGTAAAAGCCCAAACATTTTAGTCATTTGATTTACAGACTAAACTTTTTGCATCGTACTAGTTAGTGCAGATGTTGCTGGTAACCTCTACCCAAAGTTCACAAAGCTTTTATTGTTCACTTTGTTTGAAATTAGCCCTCATGTCAATAGCCGGTACTAGGCCTATGTGCACCACTTATTTCCTACTGAAGCCCTCAAAATTTGGACTTCTAAGTGGTGCACATAGGCCTTGTATAGCCGTTGGTATGGGGACTAATTTCATGAAAGTGAACAATAAAAGCTTTATGAACTTGGTGTACCAAAACTCACTGTCTCAGAGCACGCCCACACATTAAAACCCAGCACTTCAGCTCTTCTACCTCAGTTTCCTCACAATAATTTTCATACTACTCCCACTGTAGACATTGCTTGACCCTCCAGCATTCAACATCCTTCTTGGGTAATTAAGTCCCTTAGTCCAAGAATAAAACAGAAGAGTCTTCAGCATCAGAGGCTCAGCTTTCATGCCCCATCCTTTTGGGCAGACTCTCAGAGTCAACATCCTATCTCACTAGTTGCCAACTCCTGGGCTCCAATCAACCCCACCATCTGGGTCAGGTCTACCCTCCTATCAAGAGTTTTGGCCAGCCACAGTCCTCAGATAGCTCCTTGCTTGAGTCTGGCTTCTTGCCTCACATCAGAGCAGCATGTCTGCCATGCTCCCCAGCCAGCCCTCAACTGCTGGACTTTTCTCCTCAGTAAGGAATTAAGATCAATAAACACAATCTTCTGTCTTACCTGAGCTCTTGTTCCAACTCAGTCTCTACAGATGAAAATTGCCCTCTGCAGAGACTTCACCCCAACCCAAGCTCTGCAGAGTCATTGTGCCACTCTTCTGGTGATGCCTTCCAGGGCTTTTTCTCCTCTCTGGCTACCCTCTCTCCTCAGGGCTAACCATGGGAATCTCTCCTCCTCTTCCCTCCTGGCTCTTTCCCGCTGGCTGCAGAGGATTCAGACAGCTTTCTCTTACAGAACTCCCTCCTTGCTTCCTCTTCCTCCTTTTAAGTCCCAGACCCTGCACAGTTGTAGCAGGCTTACTGAATAGGGCTGACTAGCCCCAGGCCTCCTGGACCTTAAAAGGGCAAGCCACCCTGTTATACATGGTTAGATGTTACCAGGAACATCTGCACTAACTAGCATGCTGCAAGATTTTTAATTTTTAACTGTTACATAGGCCTTGTGCATTGGGGGTATTTCTCCTGTAAACCTTTCACGTCCATATCTACATATACAACAGTGCATACACATCAGAACAGCCGTACAGTCTTATAGCCATAAGTCTTCTCTGCTCACTTCCCACTGAAATTTGCCATCACACACTAAAACACACATGGCATACTCCCTTTCAGATGCCCCTTGGTATCACCATATCTGCTTTTCTCTTTTCAGTTGCAACCATGAAAAAGGACTAGGCTGCTTTACCATAGATAATTGTGGGCTACCTTTGTCCATTATCCTGGTATTCTGTATCTCACACTTTTGCCTTAAACTTGCTTCAGAATAAATTAACCAAAACAATCCCCTCCTGAATTAAAAACAAGCTCCGAAGAGAACCACATCCATCTGCAAAAAATTCTATCAAGGGAGCAAGGAATTTATCAGATAGAATGCTAATATTTACCCATATGAACTTCACAGAATTTGGTAATAAATACTATTCCCTCAGTTTGTAAGTGACCATACTGCTGCTGTCTCAGCCGACAACATGCTTTTTCTGCTGATTCAAATAGCCTTACAATGATCTCTCTTCTCTCTTTTCCCTCAGTGCCAATTACAGTGCAACATTTCTGGAATGGACTCTGCTGGAAAACATATGCCAGCTAGAAAGACAATAAGCCTTCCAACCATTCTCCCCACATGCTTCTAGTACAAATTGATATTTGCTGTAGTCCACTTTGTGGGTTGGTCTGTGTTTGGCGCTGTTAGCATTATCATTACCACCTTCTTGGCCACGAGACACTCAGCTAGGTACTGTATGAAAGAAATTGAAATAATTTATACTGAGAACACCAATTTCCTCTTTAATTGCACTGTCAAATCAAACATGGAATCACTTTTCAACCTGAGGCCCCAATCCTGCTCCTACTGAAGTCAATAAGAGTTATGTCATTTCAGCAGAAGATGGATCAGACCCTGAGTGATGCAACAGCCACCCTGTATAAAGGTAAATAATGGACTTATACGGGTCCCTGCTGTATACAGTATGCTTCCTGTTCTGTTTATTTACAAGTTCTTGCATTGAGAAAGCCTTTACTGAAGGTCTCTTTAGGAGTCTGTCCTTTTGCCATACAGAGTTATCACTCACCACTCTCTACAATTCCACTATTTCTTATTTGCTGGGACTTTTAAGAGATCATATATGAGCCAATAGAGTTTATTCCTTTGCAGGTTTAATAGTCAATCTTTTAGTTTCTCTTTCTGGAAGTGGTGCCAACAAAAAGGTTTAATACTTGCCAATAGGTGGCTGAATCTTTTCAGGAATATGAAACTTGCTAAGTGCAAACTTTATTAAAGCATGAGGAATACAACCACATGCATTAACCAGGTCAAGGCAAGTTACAGCTCAATTGCTTCTGTCTCCTTTTTGTTTCATGAATGAATTGATCTCTCATATTAAAGTGTTCCCAAGAATTCTTAGTTTCCAGGCACTCATCCCTTTTGCACAGAGCTATCTAACTATCTGCTAAAACAGCTTTTGGGGGATTGCCTTGAAAAGTATATATTGTCCACTGTTTAGCAGAGAAATTGATCTGGACTGCTTGATATCTGTTGACTCACTTTTGATCTAAAGCATCCATCCAGTTCATGCTACAGCCTCAGAATATTTCCTTATCTGCTGACCAGTTTCAGTAATGGCTTCAAAACTTGTAACATTTCCTATGAACTTTCTAAGCCAACCCACTCAGCCTTGGTATTGACACTGATATTGGCTATATAATACCCTCTTATTTTGCTTTCATGTTGTTGCTGCTGAAACAAAACATAACAGAGTCAAACTGAGTGCTGAGGCTGAGCTGGCATAACTTGCAGGCTAAAGGGATGTATTCCAAGAGTGTATCAGAAAAAGCATCAGGGTGGTATTAGAAGATTATAAATTAAGATAAACGACTCATATTTTAACTCATACCTTTTACAGCTCTTCTGTATTTGCAACAACTTCATATCAGACTCCTTTACACCTATCCACCAACATGTATATTGTGCCATTTTACATGTGACTTCTGAATTTCCTGTCTGAATGACTCTTCTCTCATTTGATTCAGTTAAAAATGTACATACGAATGTTCACACATTATTGTCTAGTGGCCTATAGATGGTATCATATAGGATACTAAAAACCAATCCACTGTGGGGCTTTCTTTTTTCATTGATCTGAGTGAAAAGCACTATTGCATTTGTACGTCTGCCCTTTTCACTAGCTGTTACAGCAAATACAACTAACTCATTCATTATTCTGAGACCTCTGAAGCATGACATAGTCATGTAGGATTTATTATGCCTCAGTTTACTGGGAGCTTTTAATACATTAAGACTCTGTGTTAAGAGAAAGAACCAGAAGTTTTATTTAATGCAACCAACTTTGCAGTTGGCCTACCCCCAAAAGAATAACACTATATGGACTGGCCCAGTGCATGCTAGCCCTGTATAAAATCTTGAGGTAAATTCCTATTTTGAATGTTTCAGATCTTGGTTAGGCACAGAATGGGATTCCTGTACACTGTAAGTTGAGCTAAAAACGGCAGACAAACTTTTCTAGATTTTCTGGCTTTGTGTGAGAACTTTGATATTATTTTTAAATAAGTAGTTTACATTCAATTTCCTTTTTTTATGACAGTTAAATGGGGGTCAAGCTTGTAACAAAATTTATTATCCTGTAACAATATTTATTCTGCTGTGAAAAGGTTCATTATACAAAGCTCATCGTGCAGAGGTCAGAAACAGATGAGGGTGAGGTTTGTCTGTTGGGAAAGGGCAAGGGAGGGTTTTAAGCTTTATTGGTCACATCAGGTGTTGTAGGGTGAGGGGAAGAAGTGTTGATTTTCATTTTGCATCTCCCACACTCTTGTGGTTTTAAAAATATGCAAAGAGTGCCCAGAACTTTGAATGGTTCTTTTCATTATGGAGTTTGTTTAAAGCCAGAATCTAAATAAATAAATATTAGAGCTGGTTTAAAAAAAATCAATCTGAAATGATTCACCCATTTAGGGTCTTTTTTCCCCCAAAAAACTTTAAATTTGTTCTAACCAGCTCTAATATATATAAAATCTGTTTAGTGCCAACATTTTCAAACATTGGGGTCTAAAGTTGGTCACCAAAATAAGTGTCCTGATTTTTATAATAGCTCAGCAGACACAGCTCCTATTGACTTCCTACATGTTGCATTGAGTGATGTATTCTTTGCTTATAAAGCTGTAATAGAAGAGGACAAAGTATAGAGCCTTTCACTCCATACTGGCTACCACAGAGTATTGAAGCTACTGATGTTTGTCTTAACAAGAGCTTAATGGAATTGCACCATTTATGTCCTGCTAAATAGCTGTTTTAAATGTGTTTTCTAACTTCTATCAGACCTTGCATCCAAGGACCTCAAAACATTTATCAATCTTGTTTTGACAAGGAGACACCAAATGGTGCTGTTTACAGAGTCTTACATGTTCTTTTTCTTAGTGGGTAAGCAAGTTTTTATTCTTGGAAGAAAATGATGTTATCAGGTTTCCTTGGCAGTTCCTTGAGGGACCTGTGTGGTGCAGCAGGAGAGTTTGCTCTTTGCCTTGATCAATGCATCAAGAGTTTTTGTTCAGGCAGAGTTGTTCCCCGGGAGCTGTGGGTTGGTGTTGGGCTGAGATTCCTAAAAGAAGGGATTGCCTGCATTATGTTTGTGACCTCCTCTGTTCCAGGATCCATGTACATGTGTAAATAACAAAATGTAATAAGAATATACTGACCACATCATTGATTTGTCCTCCAATGGGAATCTAGCGTGCAAGGTCCCGACATCTGCTATTGCATGGCAGAAGGCTAGCAATATAAATGAATTAAGCCTCACAATACCCCAGTGAGGCTAGGAACTATTCTCCTCCTCATACAGATAGGGAAAATGGGGCACCAGTTTCAGGTAGGTCACACAGAAAATCTGTGGCAGCTTCAGGAATAGAACCCAGATTTTCTGGCTCTCAGTCTTGTGACATAACTAAGGTTCTTCTTTTGCCAGCCACATTATAGACTGTGAACTTTAAATATGGGCCTGTGGATTCCCCTTTTTGATCATGTAAGGGAACAGAGAAGGCCTTAGAGCCAAATTTTGCTCTGAGTTATGCCAATGTAAATCAGAAATCATTCCAGAAGAACTCCATGAAGAGGGAGAAACTCCAAATGTACATTGGTGTAAATAAGAACAGTTTGGCCCTTTTTCACACTATATCTGGCATGAAAGAGGTAGTTTTCTTTAGGCTGTGTTGTATAACATGTAACTTCATAGTGAGACTCCAGGAGAATTTCCAACAGAGGCTACTCTAGTGAAATGCTATCACTTATGAACTGGTATGTTCCTTTTTCTGCTGCTGCTGTTATAAAATGTTCTCAGTTGATGGGCCAAAGGGCATTCTCAAGATCTTCACCATGTGAGATAAAACATTAGAAGTTTATTTCCAGAAAACCATTTATTGGTTGGAGGTCACTAAACCCTGGTTGTTTTATGCCACTATAATCTACAAAAAAATCGGTCCAAAATAATCAGAATGGAATTACTATAAATTAAGGTACACTTCTGAAAACTGAGGTTATGCACCAACTTTTTGTCTCCTTTGTTTCAGATGGCAGCAGAATGAAATGGGTTTATGGTACAACTACCTCTTAGCTACCCTTCAGCCCCTACTTCAAGCCCTGGATATATCATATACTGAATCACTGTCTTTATATACTGTAAAATGGAAACTAATGGAAACATGATAGATTTTCTGTCCACAGTAAATATGGGCTTATTTTGTGAGGTACTAAAAGTCCACAGACCCAAGTTCAATCTCAAAATGAAGCAGGTATGCTGAACTACCATTGAGAAGTTTACAAACCCAACTTTCTTTTTGCCAGCTGTGTTGATCAATTTACTCTTCAAATATCTGTACAGTGCATCACTTTTCATTTGCTCCTTTAGCAGGTATAAAAAGAAGGGAACTAACAAACTTCTGGGCATCCTCCTCAGCTAGGACAAGTTGCTAAGATCCATTAAAGTCAACAGAGTTATGCTGATTTACAGCAGCTGAGGATCTGGCCCATCACGTACAACTCCCCGTTTGTAAGGGTAATATAATCAGTACTTGTCAATGCATAGTGTTTACATGCAAGACTCATAAATAGTCTTAATCATTCCCACCACCCTCTAAAATTGAATTCCACAAAATCCGGTTTTACCAGTCGTGCTGTGACAAGCCTGTGTGCATTTATATTTTCTTAGGAAATATTGCTCTTATTACCCCTATTCAGAGATCAGGGAGTATGGGCAGAAAAATGGTCAGGTCACTTAGTGGTTATGCTTAATAGAATACTAGAAATGCTTTGCCAGGTATATGGAGTAATAATCTATGTAACTACATTCTGGCTATTTTTCAGATCTATTTTCTTTTCTAAATATATTTAAAGTGCCCCGGGGATGACATTTCCATTATGCTAACCACAGGAGTATGTCCCTTAGAACGTTTGGGCCATAATGCTGATCAGAGCTGTAGCTGTGATTAGGAATGAAACAGCGTGCAAAGGGTTTTGTTAAGATGAAAGGAGATCTTTTTGTGTTGCTGATATGTAAATTATATTCCACATAATAATTCTCTTCTTACAGTCTCAAACTATAACTGATTAAGGGAGAGCAAAATAAATATCTGAAATATTATTGCTGATTTAATCTTCTTGGTTTCAGTTTCTACATTTGGCCCTGGGACAGTATGGTTGCTCCATATTCCTCATGAATGACCCCTGTAGATGAATGATAAACTTTGTTAGGGCATCCCATTCAGCCTTCTTTACCTAGACCTGCGGTTAATTCAACATGGGTCTCCAAAGAAAAAAAATACAAGGGAGAGGGAGGGGAAAAGTCAATGTTAGAAAATCTGGCCTTGAAAACTGCTCTTTTTAAATAGAAATTCACTAAATATGATGTCAATCAATGCATCAGTTAGCTCACTGATCCAGGTGTCTGAGTACCCAAAGTTGGAGGAACACGTCGAAGTGTGGAGGAAATGATACTGAAACTTTCTCGCTGAGTCCTTCCATCAAATAGGATTGATCAACAGAAAGCAGTGTTAATTGAAGAATCTTTTTAGTCTCTAGAAGAATCTGAATTCTTGTGGCTAGATTGTAATGTTATAATCTGTCCTGAGTAAGGGTTGGTGCATAGCTGCACAACCCAGGAGAAGACCAGAGAATGAATAGTGATTCATGGAGTCACAATTACTCCCCTGTTTCCCCCTTGCTCTGTGGAACCGTAAGTTAGGTCACTCTTTTTCCTGGAGCAACTTATCCCCCATGTGTGCCTGGTCAGCTACTCTGGCAGGAAAGTAAAAAGGAACCATTCTAAGCATCATCTCATTCACCACCTTTTTCTACCTGCTCCACCCTGATGCCCAATCTTTAGATTATGTATTAATTATATTGATTACTTAAGAATCCTCAGTTATCACTTTGAGGGTTGACAGGTTTTTGTCCCAAGATCAGGCCCATTATTATTTAAATTAGTATATAGTTGGGAATCCTGATGTGCACATTTGCAACACTCACACTATAGGAACTCTTCTGTATTTACAAATATAATTTATTAATACATTTAGTACCCCAGCTCAGTAAGATTGATAGAGATACTACAGAATGTACATCTGCACATCCATATACTCACACATTTGAAGAACAACCTGAAATGTTAGCCATCATCTTCCTCATCACCATCACCTTCCCCATCATCACCCGAGGCCATCATTCCGCCACCTCCCAAGGACTACATCTCTCTCCGACCACCCCTAGGCTGGGATGCCACTTTTATAATATGTTATGCTGACGCCATTATGTTCCATTCGTATTCAGTAGCAGATTTTTCCCCTTTTCCTTATTTGTATTTCATCACCTTACTAATGTTGGAGTGTCTTTTTTCTATAGGTTAGTACATCAATGATCTCAACTTATTATCATATACGTCAATTCGTTACCATGGCCCTTTTGTGGTTAGGATCACATTTGTTATTTCTGTCCTAACCAGTTCATAGAATATTAGGGTTGGAAGAGACCTCAGGAAGTCATCTATCCAATCCCCTGCTCAAAGCAGGACCAACACCAACTAAATCATCCCAGCCAGGGCTTTGTCAAGCTGGACCTTAAAAACCTCTAAGGATGGAGATTCCACCACCTCCCTAGGTAACCAGTGCTTCAACACCCTCCTAGTGAAATAGTGTTTCCTAATATCCAACCTAGCCCTCCCCCATTGCAACTAGAGACCATTGCTCCTTGTTCTGGCATCTGCCACCACTGAGAACAGACTAGTTCCATCCTCTATGGAACCCCCCTTCAGGTAGTTGAAGGCTACTATCAAATCCCCCCTCACTCTTCTCTTCTGAAGACTAAATAAGGCCAGTTCGCTCAGCCTCTCTTCATACGTCATGTGCTACAGCCCCCTAGTCATTTCCATTGCCCTCCGCTGGACTGTCTCCAATTTGTCCACATCCTTTCTGTACTGGGGGGATCAAAACTGGACACAATACTCCAGGTGTGGCCTCACCAGTGCCAAATAGAGGGGAATAATCACTTCCCTTGCTGGCAATGCTCCTACTAATGCAGCCCAATATGCCGTTGGCCTTCTTGGCAACAAGGGCACACTGCTGACTCATATCCAGCTTCTCATCCACTGTAATCCCCAGGTCCTTTTCTGCAGAACTGCTGCTTAGCCAGTCGGTCCCCAGCCTGTAGCGGTGGATGGGATTCTTTCTTCCTAAGTGCAGGACTTATTTCGGTTCTTTCCAAGTTCCAAGTTGTGGTATACCTGTTAAGTTTAAAAGGGTATGAACTTAGGGAGCCCCCTATGTCAACCTACTTCAACACATGCTCTATGTTAAAGGTCTTAGCCACATGTGGCCCTTATGCTTTAGCTCATCCCCATCTAAGTGAAAGGTCCCAAACATATATATGCTAACTTTGCCTTAGCTCAACATACAGGATGCGGTCTGTAGGTCCCTTGTGTTACAGCCAAAATATATTCTAATATAAACCTATTATAATAAAACAAATAATCAAACCAATAAGAAACTTGTAAGAAAAGATATATAGGCAAGCAAGCAGGCTAGCCTTAGATGTATCTCATGTACCTTTTATGTACGTCAGTTCATTGCCAGGACATTTCTGTGGTTGACTCATGTACCTGTGGTCAGAACTTCCCCTTAAACTCTATTTTCAGTTCCTCAGATACTTGGGGTTTTCCATTGGACTGTTTATCTGTGCAAAGTTCATAGGCCTCAAGCCTTATGCTAACTCGCTGAAGCTAATTTCGTACAGGATACAGGCCTGTAGGTTTCTTGCAATACTGCTGAATATAATGCAAAGCAAAATATAATGCAAAGCAGTGAATATAATAAAGCTAGCCCACTGAGCCACAACCCCTCTGCAAACTTATTTGCAGTGGGAAATATTGAGTTGTTCCAGGTCTCCATTGTTTCATGTATCACATACTGGATAACAACATGAGTGGGCTCCAGGTTTCTTAAAGTAAGCTTGCTTTCTATTAAGAGAAGACTTTACTGAGGTGCTGCAACTGCAGTTAGCATTCCAGCCATGTGCACACAGACTAACTTAATGGAGACTCCTCCAAACTCTCCTGCAACCTGTGCTCCTCCCTCTAAATCAGTGGTTCTCAAAGCCAGTCCACCCCTTGTTCAGGGAAAGCCCCTGGCGGGCCGGGCCAGTTTGTTTACCTACCGCGTCTGCAGGTTCAGCTGATCGCGGCTCCCACTGGCCGCGGTTCGCTGCTCCAGGCCAATGGGGGCTGCGGGAAGGGCAGCCAGCACATCCCTCGGCCCGTGCCGTTTCCCGCAGCCCCCATTGGCCTAGAGCGTCGAACCGCGGCCTGTGGGAGCCATGATTGGCTGAACCTGCGGACACGGCAGGTAAACAAACTGGCCCGGCCCACCAAGGGCTTTCCCTGAACAAGCAGCAGGCTGGCTTTGAGAGCCACTGCTCTAAATAGTTCCATGCAGATTGCTACATCTTTCCTTTTAGCAACAGTTTATTATATCCTTTGTGCCAACATTTGTCGACTTGCTGGGCTGCTATCTAGTCCCTGAGCGGGTATTTTGACAGCTCAGCATTTCCAGGGATTCCTTCCGGTCTCTGTTGCCAGGTATTTATTGCTGACTCTGCCTTCCCATTGCCTTGTGAGTACCCAGGGGAAAGACATCTTGTGCTCAAATTCTCATTTGACACTAAATTGGTTGAATTCTGCTACCAGGTACTGTGGCCCTGTCATAAACAGATAGTTAAGGGTTAATGCGTCTTTTACCTGTAAAGGATTAAGAAGTTCACCTAGCCTAGCTGACACCTGACCAGAGGAACCAATGGGGGGACAAGGTGGTTCAAAAGGAAGGAGGGAAGTTCCCTTTGTTTAGTTTCAGTTTTAAGTTTTGACCGGGGTGGGAAAGCTCCAGAATTCAGCCTCTTATCAAGTAGTGAGTATTAGTCAAGGAAATAAATAGGTTTATGTTTATTTTCTTTGTAACTTGTCTTGGGCATTAGGGAATAATCAAATTGGGTATTTTTTGTGTAACTAGGTTTTTGCCCAGGGGAATATCCTCTGTGTTTTGAATCTGTTGTCTGTGAGAGTAGCTGGTATGCTAATCTCTCCTAGAGGGTTTTCTTTTACCTTTCTTTTATTTAATTAAAAGCCTTCTTTTAAAGAACCTGATTGATTTTTTTCCTTGTTTTAAGATCCAAGGGTGTTGGATCTGGACTCACCAGGAATTGGTGGGGAAAAGGAGGGGGGATGGTTAATTTCTCCTTGTTTTAAGATCCAAGGGTTTGGATCGGTGTTCACCAGGAAATTGGTGAAGAAGTCTCTCAAGGCTACCTAGGGAAGGGAGTTAGTATTTGGGAGTGGTGGCAGCAAAACCAGATCTAAGCTGGTAATTCAGTTTAGAGGTTCACATGCAGGTCCCCATATCTGTACTCTAAGTCCAGAGTGGGGGTGAAACCTATGACAGGCCCATTATCTGAGCATAGTGTGTCAGGTATGCCAAGCCTTAGAAAATGTGCCTTCAGTTTCCTGATCAGAGTTCTTGCCTAAGGGTATGTCTACACTGCAATAAAAAACCTGCAGCATTGAATCTCAGAGCCTGGGTCAGCTTTGGCTCACGGCGCTAAAAATTGCAGTGTAGATGTTCGGCCTAAGGCTGGAGCCCAGGCTCTCACACTCTGTGAGGGCCATGCCATGGGTCTTTTATCGTAGTGTAGATGTACCTTGAGAGTTCTCTAGATAGTTCACCTCCCTGAAATTGGAATACTAATCTACTGTGATCATGGAATTCCGGTCATTACAAGTGAACAGGTGCGTTCTCACATTTTCCCATGGATGCATTGGGATTTTATGTGGCTCCAGAGTCCCTTCTGTTGTTGATCACTATACTCTTTGCACATCTCACACTCTTCTGTGTATGCTTTCATCTGGACATTCATCCCTGGACAATAGTTGCATTCCATGGCTTGTTATAGGCACACCTCTATTCCGAGGTCTAAAGCATATATACGACTCATGATGTCAGAATAGCTGAGCGAATAATTGATCAATGGCTAAACCAAAAAAAAGTTGTTGTTTTTTCAAACCAGAATTGAAGGGGTTTGTTTTCTTGATGAAACAAGAGGGGGTGGGGAGGGGGAAAGGGAAAAAAATCCATTTGGGTAGAATGTAACATTTTGAATGGTGATTGAAAATCACATTTTCTATAACAAACTGTTTAGGCATTTCTAAAGTTTTTCAGATGTGGGTTGTTTTTTTTTGCCAAAACTATTTGCCAAATTTGACCTGAAATCATGAGTAGTTTTGGTGCCCCCCAAAACACATTTTTGATGCATTAATATCTGTTGAAATTTTTTTGTCAATTCTAGGTGTCAGCGCTTAAATCTGCTGGGATCACTGCTCAGTCCCCTTCAAACAAAATCTGTTCTTGCACACACAGCTCATCCCTCACTTGGTAGTAGAGGCTAACTTCCTGTGGTACTTGCTCCTTGTGATCTGGCCAACCCTCAGGTATGAATTGTTTTACTGCCTATAGCATCCCATCCTATTTGGTGCTTTGTTGAATTGCCTGGAGCCTCCCATCAGAGATTAAAAGATGTTGTAGCAGGTTGATAGAGTCTCTCTCATCCCTCAGAGCCTTCTGGGTGGGACTTCGGAAGGTATGCCCCGCTCAAAGTATCTGCTACCAGGTGAGACTTTCCATGGAAATACCTTATTCTCATATCATAATGCTGGACTCTGAACATCAACATGTGCTGTAGTTGCTTGGGGGCACTCAGTAATAGCTTCTTTATGATGTTTTCTAATGGCTTGTGATCAGACTGCCTATCTCCTTTGTGCCCAAAGGTGGGCTGATGGAATTGTTTCATTCCAAAGATCAGAGGCAGTATTATAGCCCCATTCTGCATCTGTCAGGTCTCTGCTTGAAAGTGCTATAGGATGCTGGCTTTGCATCAGTCCTGCTCCGAAGCCCTCTTCTAAGGCATATCCTTGTAGTGCTAGCTGCTCCAAAGGGTTGTGGTACTTTAAAGAAAATCATAAGCGAGGTACCAGTACCAGTCCTACTATTTCAAATGCTTGTTCTTGGGTCTCGGACCATTCTCACACTGCTTCATGGTGTGATAGTTGTCTCAAAGGTTCACAGGAAATAGCTGGCCATCCCTGTAAATTCTCTTCAGTTTCAGCTTGTCTGCATTCAGCCTAATATCCCACTCCCAACACCTGTTTAGGTTTGTCACAACTTGATATCATGGTCCTTGATTGCCTTTTCCTTGATATCTCCTTCTCCTACCATAGGAGTGTCATTGGCTACAATCTTGGTACTTGGGTCCCTCTAGTGCCTGATTGTTTACACAGGAAAACCTCTGGGACTGTCCCAATGCCCAAAGGCATTCATACTCAGCAGTGTTTTCCAAAAGGTGTGACAATGGTTGTCTGGTGGTTGGATGACTCATCTAAGTTAGTATGCCAGAACCCATTCTTGGCATCACAAACAGTGAACAGTTTTGTCCTGGATATATTGGGTAATATATGGGTAGCAAATTTTCAATGCGCTGTTAAGTGGTTTGGTGTCAATACAGATCTTCAGTTTACCTAAAGGTTCTTTACTGGGCCGCTGATCCACTCTGTGAAGTTTCAATGGGTGTAATGATGCCTCTTTGCAGGCTTGACAGTTCCTTCAACAGCCCCACTGGAGATAATAGAACTCTGTGTTTTAGTAATCTCACAGGCTGCACCTGGAGGTCTATTTTCTACTTCATTTTGCCCTCTAAGTATCCATCTCCTTGAAGTATGTCCATATAGTCTGTTAGAATGCTGAACAGGGGACGCGGTGACTGTTCTTCATCCTCTCTCACATTGAGGAATTCTGGTGTTATATTCTGATCAAATCCAGGGCTTGCACTGCCCTACCGCCCAGATATTCCTGAGTGTTCATTATTATAAACTCCTAGTGATAACATCTTGCTCTGTGAGTTTCTTATTGAGATCCTGCATTTTCCCACTGGATTCAGAATGGTTTTAATGGGCATCATGAGCAGTTGGTCACAGTTCTCCTATCTAATAGTGCTGCTAATGAGTGTTGCTTGGATTACATTATAGCTTGCTCCAAAATCCATCTGGAAGCAAATTGGTTGTTGATCCAATAGCATAGTTGCAAATATGGCTGGCAGTAGCTGAATGGCTGGCAGTCTTCTTCAGTGTGTGTACATTGAGATTCTTTGGATATGCTAATGTCATGCTGAACATATCCTCCTTCATTGGAAGTGTATATATTATCAATCACTGCATTTACTGCTGTCTTTTTCTTCCTGGGGTAGCTGTGGTATTGGGACACCATGGTTCTTTTCCTCCCTACATCCCTTGCACTGTTGCCCAGAGGCTAGGCATTTTTCTTTCAGCCTTTCATGCTACTTTCCACAGTATATATCCTGAACTATGTCTCTATTCTTGGTTGGTCAGTCTCTTTCCTGCTTCCTGAGTTCCCTTAGCTTGAGTATGTGTACTCGTTCTGCACTAGTGTCTGTCATTGATTATTGCCCTGGACAGTTCAGCTGTCCTTGCTATTTGGAGGCATTTCTCTAACATTAAATCTGTTTCTCTCAAGCTCTTCTGTAAGCTGGAATCATGTGACCCATAAACAATCCTCACCCTAATTAGGAACTCTAATGTCTCCAGAGTTATATGTGGATGCCAGAGTTTTCAGCTCTGTAATATAAGTATATATTCCCTCTTCTGCTTCTTGGATTTGGGGAATAAAAAAACACAATCTTTCTACAGTCTCATTGTGTCTGGAGTACTCAAACAGAGTACTCAGTTGTATCAGTGTTTCAGGCATTATTCCTGGCAACAGTATCTCCCTTGCGTCTTGTCCTTTTTTGCCCAGTGAAATGGTTTTGTTTTTTTTAAATTAACCATTGGAAAAATTTAGCAAAGATTGTGCTAGATTCTCACTCACTGACAACTTTTAAATCAAGATTGGATGTTTTCCTAAAAGATATGCTCTCGTTAAAAAAGGAATTATTTTGCGGAAGTTCTATGATCTGTGTTATGCAAGAGGTAAGACCAGATGATTACAGTGGTCCCTTCTGGTCTTAGAGTCTGTGAATCGATTAATCTAGTCAGCTCTGTATACAGAATCAGTTCTTGCTTCCAATGCTGCCATGCACATGCAAGGTTTTTTGTCTTGACGACAAGCTTTTATGTTGGTCTAAGTCCCTCTGTATTGCCCGTTTGCGCTGTTCCTAGCTGCTGCTTGGGTTTCCTGTTAAGCACACTGTTTTCCTTGCTGTGAGTCTCACTATGCTGATTGCTGCCACCTGTTTCATGTTCCACATGCTGGTAATAACAAGAGGGCACTGCATTTCTAAAACTTAACTGGCTTTTTATTAAGGAAGTTATTTACAGTGGTTCTGCAACTGCTGCTTGCATTCCAACCATATGCACACAGACTGCCTTCCCTTGGTGCCTTTTCCAAACTCTTGCCTTCTGCAATTTGTGCCCCTCCCTCCAAATTCCATGCAGGTTGTTACATCCCTTCTATACATTGTGGCCAAAATAACAAACGGAGCAGGGGCCTAATGGGAGTCCCTGCTCCCCAACATGGTTCAGCAAGGGTTGCGACCAGGGCCGGCTCCAGGCACCAGCTTGTCAAGCAGGTGCTTGGGGCGGCCGCTCCGGAGAGGGGCAGCACGTCCAGGTATTCGGTGGCAATTCGGCGGACGGTCCCTCACACCGCCTGAGAGCGAAGGACCTCCCTCCGAATTGCCGCTGCAGATCGCGATCGCGGCTTTTTTGTTTGTTTGTTTGTTTTCGCTGCTTGGGGTGGCCAAAACCCTGGAGCCGGCCCTGGTTGCGACAGTCTAGACTTCAATTAGCTAGAGACGGAAAGGCAAGCACTTTGTGATGAAATGACTTGTGAAACTATCCTGAACATAGCTATGAAGTAAGAGTATAATTCATAAGAATTGGGTTGATACCTCATCTGCCCTGCATAGTTTTTTTCTGACAAAGGAAGTCATTATGAAAGCCACATAATTTAACTGATTATGCAGCCCAGAGGATTGGCATTTCCCCCCCTTTAAATAATACCAGTCTGGATTATTTGGTACTAAGAGTCCAGAGGAGGAAGTAGATCACAAAGATCCTTGATGTTTTGCAAAACAGTTTGGGAATTAAGTATTTTTAATATACCAAGCCAAGTTTGAGATACCAAATTTGGATATGGAAGTCACTTCCTTGAGCTGACAATGCTATTCTTTTGCGATAAGATGGAAAACCTTGAACTGCCGAAGCTAGAGACAATGTAAAGAAAAAGCTGTATCTGCTTAAATACGCATATTTATAATATAATTCTCTACTAGTTTTTTTTAGGGTAAAAGTTATAATGTGGTTGGTGGAACTGGCCTAATCCCCGATCATTCATATTAGCTTTCTTTCTCAAGTGGTTCCAAAATCTTTTCATGAGTGTATTACTGCCTAGCATAAAGTTTTAATATTAGCCATATGGGGAGAAATATTTAGCCTGGTCTCTCATGACACCTCTATTTTTATTTTTCTATTTGTTGTTGACTGTTCATTAGAAAGCTTTCTTTATCTTTACTGTGGGAAGCCTTCTCAATACATCAGTGGATATGGTAATTGTTGCTGTTGGGAATCAGCAGAAAACTGTTAGCACTAAATTATTACCATTTTCTACTGGAATTTATTTTAAAACAACTGTTTTTTTTTCAGTCTATGTTTTAAAGACGAAATATATATGATAAATGAGGGTAGAGATGTTCAATACAGAAAATTCTTAAGGACAATGAGTCAAATTCTGATCTGTATTACACATGTGTAAGTTCAGTATTATTGTTACCAAGGAGGTAGAATCTGACCAAATAACTATTTTCCTCTCCAGCAAGGGAGAAGTTCAAAGCAGAGTTAGCAGAAGACTGGAAGCCAAAATGAAAGAAAAATGAAATCCTGTCTCCATTGAATTTAGTGCAAAATTGGGCCAGGATTTTACCCTAAATATATATGATGGCATGATATAAAAGTTTCTCTGGTTTGAGATATTGGACCTTAAATCCATTACTATTCCAAGACCAAATCCTGTCTAGCCTGGTCTTGTAATTTTTGGAGGCCTGGGGGACATAGAGGTGGTGAGACAGTAAGAATAATTTTAGGCTAGGTCATTGAGTAAAGTAGCTATTTAAAGCTGCTCAGGAGTTTGGAATGTTGGTTAGTCCCAATGGAGTAGTCTTAGCACGTGAAATGCAAGCAGTGCAACATACAGGTACATAATAGTTTTTCACAAGGACATCGCCATCACAGATGTGATGCAGTTGTGTGTGTAAATTCTATCACCCTGTGCAGGCAAGGATTTGCACAAACACAAATGGAAGTTGGGTTAAGGCCCCTTTGAAAAATAGGGCACAAAAGATTAATGTAGCTTCGTGGTCCTACGCTAACAGAATACATCCTCTAGCACTGGGACTGGAGTGGGGGAACGAGAAGAAGGCAGACAAGCTTGCCCCAGTTTCTTTTGGGGGCCACCATTGCTTGAATTTTCAAAAAGATTGTGAAAACTCTATTTTTAAACTTTGCTGTCTTTGAAGGGCCTCTGAGAAGTGACAGCCCCCACAATGCTTGAGTCCACCAGTGCTCAGAACCATGCACTGGAAGCAACCAGGATACTCTCCTATTCAAGAAGCCATGATTTGTTTGTCATCCCCCTACCTCACAGTATACATCTGATCATGATGAGGGATTGCAAAGAGAGATAATGAGTTTTAGATAAACATCAGACAATTTTGCAGACCCTGAAAATAAAACAACATAAAGATAAGCAAAATGAGATGCTGAATATGCTGCTACAGGAATGTGCCATTCAGACAGCAGGGGAAGAAGGGACAAAACAAAGGACATTTAGATACCTCTTAAAAAGTAAAGGGACAGTGGAACCTGCCTGTTAAACTCATATTTAATGATAGTTACAATGGCATTGACATTGATAACTCGACAAAATCAAGGACAACACTTCACTGTTTAATGTTGTAGACATTAATGTCTCACTAACACCTTATCCCTTGTTGGGTCTGAGGATCCCCGCACCCTCTTATCCACACAACATATAGAAGGAAAATGAAAGCTTCAGTTTATTTCAATGTACTGCCATGTGCAAAAGGCAATTCCAGGTATGGTGGTGAACCTCCATGCATTTCTTCTCTACAAACAGAGACTTTTCTATGAGAATTCAGTCTTCTACTAAAAAGTGAAGAGTATTTGAAACAGAAATAAATTAACACTGGCATATGAACAGCTTAGGGAACAATAACAAACCAGATTGAAAAAAGAACAAGGCAGCATGCTATGCAACACGAGGGAAAAAAATCAAGAAATCCATTTGCAGAATAAAAGCATTAAAGGAACCAAAAATAATCAGGCTAATGGGGAAAAAAATCAGATGAATGTAGTATTAGCGGAAGATGAGAATGTAATTCACAACGAAGAGGGAATTGTTAAGAGCGCAGATCAATATACATAAACACCACAGCAGCAGGGTAAGCTAACCTCAACATTTTTAAATATGCCAAAAGAAGGAGAACACTGTCCAGAAAATGAAGATGGGGAAGTTGAGAGCCAACTGAGGATATTACTAATGGCAAGTCATAGTGAGATGGTACTATTATTGTAAAAATGATTAAGTTACAGAAGATGTTCATTCAAGCTTACAGTACATGATCTTCAACCTTTTGTTCAAACAGAAAAAGCTTTTCAGGTAACTGAAGTGTACTGTACCCATTATTACTATATGAAAACTCTATTCCAATCACCAAGCTGGAGTCTTCCAAATTTTCATGACCTCTTTTGATGAAGTTTAGTTATGATATGGAGAGACAGCACATGGCCTCTCTATTACTTAGTGATTACTGGGGGACTTTCTGCATTTGGTGGAAAGGATCTCTGTAATGACCTGGAATGGGGTAGTCAAGGTTAAACAGGGAAGATGCTATGGAATTCACATATATGCCTATCCAGTGGCCCCACCAAACTACTCAAATGCTACAAAGAGGCTGCAGTCACTATTTCAGTCCACAGATGTGCTACTTTAGCTGGCATTGTGGCCAACAGGTGACTGTGTTGCAGTCGCACACATTGGCTCTGGGTTAGGGGTGGGTGGGTTTCACAGAATGTTTAGGCTATAATCTAATTCTTTATTTGATACAAAATTTGGAATGGTGAGAAAAATGTGGGAAAAGAGAGATCACCGTAGACAGGTTATTTCACATAATAAAGGAAAAGAATTAACAATAGAAAATGTTGAAAATACTTAACGAACAACCTAATTTGTCACTTCCTTTTATTAAAAAAAAGTTCACCTTCTCTCTAGTGTGATTACTTCTATAGATCACTAATCATGATCTTTGTAATGCCAAATGGCCAAAATCAGTCCTGGGATAAGTGGGTGCAGCCCCCAGTTAAATTAATGTGAACTATATGCCTTGTTATTACATAAGAGGACTGTTGGCCCCTTATAGAAACATAGTGGGTGTTTGGGTTGGCCCTCTCCCAATACCAGGAGAAAGGGGAAGGGCTGGAGCTGAATCGTAGACCTGTCAGTTCCAGGATCCTAGGGCCAACGGGAAGAGGCCAGCACTCCAAATCAGTTGGATTGACGGGGCGGATAGGCCTATGAGAGATTTGAGAGCTCAGAACTTGTCCTCCATGTGAGCTGGGCCTGCCAAGGGACAGTAAGGCACAAGAGGGAGAGTGTTGCATCCCAGAAGTGAGCAGAAGCCAGTAGCAGCCCAGGCCAGAGGTAAAGCAGCAGCCCAGAACTGGGCAGTTCGAGCAGCGGAGACCAGCCATGACGTTGGGGAGCCAGGACTAAGCTACAGTGGGGAGCTGCAGGACAAGAGCTGGGATAGTGGATGCCTGCTGGAGAGCAAGGTGGACAGACCCTGGGCAGAGAGGTCACCATGCAGGGAGACATCGCCAAACAAGAGGGCCTTAAAGGCCGGATTCAGAGGGGGAGACCTGAACCCAGAGCCATAACTAAGCATTTTACCCCTAGAGGCAACACGTGGTGGGGCATTCAGAGTCACATTCCCCCCCCCCCAGATTTCTGCCTTCCATTTAGCACAGAGGTTGTCAAACTGTGGGGCATACCTCCCTAGGGGGATGCACAGTTTGAAAACTGTCACCTCCTGCCAGGAGTCAGCAGATCGGAAGCTGGTGGGAGCTGCCCAGTCCACTCAGGCCCCTGGCCCTTCACTCTTCCTCCCTGCCCTGCTCCCCAAGCCAGTCTGCCTCTACACAGCCAGGTGCTCCCCAGGCCAGGTAGGTGGCACAGCTCCAAACTGCACCCCTGACACACTCTTACCTTTGCCCCAAAGGAGCTCCATGCCGGCTGGCAACACCCCCTGGAGCCAGCCCCTCCCATGGAACCTGGCTGCCATGAGATGCTACCCAGGGTGCTCCCTGGATACTCATTCTCCTCGGGCATCTATCTGCCTCTTACCAGTGTGGTCACACCCCGCTCACCACCCAGGGACCTGCCATTACAGCTGGGTCACTCTCCCCACACTCCCTGTGTTTAGAGCAGAACTGCCCCTTGCTCCCCTGCCCCAGCCTCATGACTTCTGGGCTTGTGGTCATAGAGCCCGAGCTCTGAGCTCAGCCATGCAAGCCTGGTGCCCCGCCCAGGCACGGGGGGCAGGTGGCTGCAGGCAGGCCGGCCGGCTTGATCCAGTCAGCTCCGGTAACCAGAGAACTGAGCGACCCGTAGGGTTACCATATTTCAAGTTCCAAAATAGAGGACACTTCCAGGGGAGAAGGAGGTGGAGGAGTTATTTGGGGGGTACTGGATGGAGTATTTGGAAGGTACCTGTGGCAGGGGTACCCACTGAAGGTGGGCTGCCAGTACTAGTGGGGGATGGGCCCCACTGTGGCCTGCCCCATCCCCCACTCCCACATCCCCCTCCCCTCTGCCCCATTCCCCTATCCCCTTCTCTGCCCCCTGCCCTATCCCATCACCCTTCCTTCCACACTGCCTCTTCCCCCACACACCTTGCTCTGCCCCTCCCTCCTTCGCAGGCACTCATCATTGTACAGAAAACAGTGGCTATATAGGGTACCCAGCATATGTAGAAGGGGAAGGGACTGGCACTAGGACCCAGGAGGTGGCATCCAGCTGCAGTGGCAATGAGCACCAGGCAGGAGAAGCAACTCTGGACCACCCCCTCTGCTCCCAGACTGGGCCTCTGTTTTGAGGGGCAATGTACTCCCCAAAAAACTACACCCATGGACTTCGACTGATGTTGCTGGGCCAAATTCTGCATGTGGGAGGTTGACACCGCTGGGCTCAATTCTGTGCTGCCATATTTTTGCGCCTCCGCCGGCTCTGTGCCCTGGCAGCTGCCCCTCTCGCCCCCATAGTTACAGCTTTGCATGAATCCGACAGGAGGCCTGCTACTGGGGAAAAGGGTGCCATCACCTGGAGCCTGAGGGTGTGTAGCCACCATCAGAGCAGGGATCTTACCTGCGGTATCACCACACCACAGCCAGGGCCTGGGAAGGAGACCTGGGACATATAATGAATAGGCTGTGAATTTTCTTGAGTTCCAGAGACTATTGCAGTGGTGGGCAACCTGCAGCCCTCGGGCCACACGCGGCCTGTCAGAGTAATCCGCTGGCAGATGGCAAGACAGTTTGTTTACATTGACTATCTGAAGGCACTGCCGCCCGCAGCTCTCAGTGGCCATGGTTCACCGTTCCTGACCAATGGGAGTTGCGGAAAGTGGTGGCCAGCACGTCCCTGCGGGAACCACAAATCGTGTCTACTGAGAGCTGCGGGTGGCCATGCCTGTGGACAGTCAATGTAAACAAACTGTCTCATGGCCCTCCAGTGGATTACCCTGACAGGCCGCCAGTGGCCCGCGGACTGCAGGTTGCCCACCACTGGACTATTGTGTAGTGTTCTCCATGCCCATCGTGCACAGTTCCTGAATCCTTTAACCATTTTAGTTTTTCCCTTATTCGTTTACATTTGCTGTGTATGTGGTTTAAACTCAATGTAGTGATCATTGGTTCAGGGAAGTGGCTAGTGAGGAGAGAATACCCCAGAGTAGGGATCTCCTGCCCCCTGTCCTGAGTGATCCACAATGAGACTGGGAGTTAAGCCCCCCCAGGGATCTTGGGCCCGGAGTTATCAGGATGACAAGGACTCCGCCACATGGGAGTGAGAAAGAGGAGTCCTTGAGGTCAGGAAGGCATCTGGGTAAAGGGAGTTAGGGCGAGGACCCAGATCCTTTTGCCATCTGATTCCTTTAGGGTAGTATAGAAGCCAGGAAAATTCCCCATGATAGCAGAACCATTCCCCTGTTTACAATTAGGTATAAATTTGCCCCAATATGTGATTCCACCTTATTAGGATATTATTTGGTCTCAGTTTGGTATATTTACCATGATACATAACTAAGTAAAACCATAGTAGAATATTCTTTCAGTAGTGACCAGAGTTAGTCCAATTGACTAGTCTTTGAATTAATGTAATGTCTTGAGTAAAATCAAATGAATTTGTATTCTGAAGAAATGCTAAATTCCAGTGCTCAGAATTACAAAAGTGCTGAGTGTCCACACTTCCTACTGAATTCAGTGGGAGCTGTGAGTGCTCAGCACCTCTGGAAAAAAAAACACTTTGTCTGGCACTAATACAAGTACACCATACTCAACAAACTGATGCTGCAGAATACTAATGTGATGAGTTCTCTTTCTGACTAGATAAGGGTAAACTACACTCCACTGTCATCACTGCCGTAATTCAGACTCCTACAACCAGTGTACAAAGACAATTCACCCCATAGTAGTCCCAATACTATATATAAGTCAGTATGAAAGCCTTTTAATGTAAATAATCAGGGTGCTGGACACAAGAAAGGAAGATAAAGTGGTACACTTGGTTGAAGAACAATTCATCCATTCTATAACATTAAGACTACTTTCAGTTCCCTTGGTGAGACACTTAAGCTATTTCTGTCTTAATGCTTGATTTTAAAATACTGTATATAGCTTTTGTCCAAGGTCTTTTTAATCTCATGCGGTGGTACAGCTATAAAAATTGAACAAACTAATCTTGGTTTCATGGAGTGTTATTTGTGGATTCATCCAAAATACTTTCCATATTGAATTTCTGTGCAATAAATGTACTTCTTCTAATGTGCTCTACTGTGCACTTAGGTCAGTAATGATATTTTCCTGGTTATGTATGATATAACAAACAGATTATCTGAGGAGGCATATTCCAAGTAATTCAGATCAATGACTTGTCAGATGGGAAATACCAGGGAATACATAGTATGAAGGTATTTACATATGTTTAGAAATCTATATAAAAAGAAACCCTTAGAAAATATTCTCTGGGTATTGGAGGTATATGAAGGGAAATACAGAATATCTCACATTACAGTGTGAGCATGTAAGAGTTATATAGAGCTAAAAAGAAAGCCTGAGGGCAAAGAACATGTCTACATCTATGGCCCCACTCCAGTTCCATTCAGGCAGACCCCTGCACCATGTAGAGCCTCATTGACCAGTGGGGTCATAACATGCTCAGAGAGCATCAGGCACCATGATTGTAAAGCACCTTGCATAACGTGGCCCAGAGGTTCTGTGCATTTCCACAATATACACATTCCATAATAAAAACTCTACTTTCCATGACAGCTACAGTTAGCTCTGTTTAAACAGCTGTGCATTTGGAAGGCTGCCATTTGTGATTTTTACTAAGGAATATTACAGTATCTGTCTATCCTGGGGTTTACTGTAGTACCAATCTCTCCAATATCTATTATGGAATGTAGGACTAAATGAAAACCACCCTTAGTTATTACATTTATGAATTTTGTGCTGTCCATATCTCTTGCTCTTCTGCCCTGTGGTGAATTACGTGCATCTTTCTGCCGACTGCAGCTTGCCCTTCCTTGTAGTGATTCCCACAATCCTGGCCCTTCTAGACTAAAAGAAGGGAAGGTGCCTGAGGCTGCCAGATTATTTTATGTTGCAGGACCCCGTGGGTGAGGTTACCTGAGTTTTCATCTCGCCTTGGAGACAGAAGATTTAGGTGAATCTTTCTAAAAAGACAGCAGATTTCTTAGTAAAACAAGCTTTATTTGAGAAAGAGTAGAAAAAACAGGATTAAATAAAAATAAATTGTTCCCTAAAGATACTATAGGCTTTATATTGTCAAAATGTTAGCTAATGTAGGCTAATTTCAGTTTCAGTCAAAGATATACAAAGTTACATGTCTTCACAAGCAAAGATTCCTCTGGGGCACCTTTGGGCCTAGGTGACAGCCTGGCATGCCGTTACCCTAAGCTGCCTCTTTTTGTGGGTGTCTGTCTCTCTCTTAAGTAGGCCAAACTTCCTGATGGTTCAGAGACTCACAGATGTTATGTTATTGTTGTGGGTTTGGTGAAATATCACTGAAGCTGGTAGGAGCTCTAAGAAACAGTTATGCTCCTTTATAGCAGCCCCACATAAAATTAAGGCATATGTGAGTCCATCCAGAAATTAAAAATATTTGGACGAAGGGTTTTGCTTGGTATTGTTTTAGGTGAGAGGAGGAGGAGGAAAAAACTCAGAGCGAGGCAAGGCAAAAACAGAGAGATTGGGCATAAAGCTTGACACAGCCTGGACAAGTGCAATGTGTGACCTTGTGACAAGTCTAGAGAGGGGGCTTTGGGGCCTGGTGCTGGCTAAAAGGTCTGAAATAGTAAACAAAGAAACTATGTCCTGTTGCTTTGGTTCCTCCTGTGTTCAGGGAAACAGAACTTTGTACATTCTTTGTAAATAAACAAGATTACATCAAAGGTACCAGATTCCATCATCAATTTCTTCTTCTAACTGGAATAACCATGAAACATCAAATTTTTGGCTAGCTGCTCTGGCCAAAAAAGGTAACATTATTAACATATTTCCTAATCCTACTTTGTCTCTGGAGATCTTCTGTTAGCTAAGTACCTCCCTACCTCCAAATCAATTCCAGGTTATTCTCATATACTCATCAAGTTCAATGGCCCTAGAGATGGTTTCTCCGCTGATTAGGTGTCCTTAATGGCCATATTTACTGATCTCAATTGCCTCCTGACCTGAAGTGGGTGATGTCTAATTTTTTTGGAGCAGGATTTGCTTTCATTAAATAGCTTTTTACCCTGTGACTTCGCCATTAAAGTAATTTTTGAAATTAAGCTTATAAATCCCATGTATGGATATTCACAGCTGTTTAAATGACATTAGTTATTAAGGAGGAGATTTTCAAAGGCACAAAAGGGGGAGAGGCCCCCACCTCCCACTGACTTTCAATAAAAGCTGTTGCCTAGCTACCCTCTGTGCCTTTGAAAATTCCCCCTACACTTTTCTACAGAGCCTTTTATCTTCCGATTAAAATGCAATTGTGAAAAAATGATTTTTATAGTTAAATACATATTGAAAAACATAAACCATAACAAGTTAATTTCTTGTTTCATATCCTATTTTATATGTGTAATTCTTGAAACTGAAGAAACAGCTCAATTTACTCAAGTGTTTAAGTGTTCCACTCTAGTCTAATATGATCAAAATTTAATGAAATGTAGATAAAGAAGAACTGGTGCAAGATCCAAACATAAAATTAAACATAGTAGGGTAGTGTAGTGTGTTTTAATATACCTATTTTAATCCAGCTGAGATATTTGGGAAATAAATGTGTGGAATAAGAGATAGTGATGAGTAAAGAGAAAAAATGGGAGAAAAAAATTTAATTGCTGATGTCACTGTAGAAATGTGGTAATTGTCTTCAAGAGAAGAAGAGGGAGGAGTCAAAAACAATTGAGATTGCAAAACTGAGGTATAGGGAGAATCGTAGAATTGTCAACAATGACGGAGCAGGGTAGAAGCTGGGAGTGTTTAGATGGAAAAAGTACTTCATTTTTCACCATATTGGTCTCATCCTTTGTTTTTAAAGCACTGAATAAAAGAGGGCAAGCACTACAAGGCAATTATACATGTAGGTTAGGCAACTTGCCCAAAGACAGGCAGACAGTCAGAGAAAGAACTAGTAATAAAAAATCAGGTCTTTTGATTCCCAGTCCTGGGTCCTATTGCCTACCCTATTGCCTCTGTATTGTGGAAATTCAGGCAAGTTATCACAAGGTCTCTAATATTTATTCTTAATGTTTCTTTCCCCTCATTGCCAACAAAAAGTCTAAATAGCAATTAGAAACATTATGAAAACAAGTGCCCTTGTATTACAAGCCATTTAGGTTTTTGTCCGCCCCCCCCCCCCCCCCCCCCCGCTTGTTAAGGAGGACAGACGAAGTGTAAATACTATGGCTGTTGACTACAGTGTTGAATGGGAAGCTCTCTTTCAGCAAACTCAAGTTTTTCCCTTATTTGTTTACATTTAGACCACATAGTTTTGTATGGATAGTTGGGTTTATGTTTTCCAATGTGCATTACTTTGTATTTATCAACACATTTCATCTGCTAATTTGTTGACCAGTAACCCTACTTTGTGAGATCCATTCATAACTCATCACAGTTAGCTTTGGACTTAACTATTCTGAGAAATTTTGTGGTATCTGCAAACTTTGCCACCTCACTGTTTACCTTTTTTTCCAGATCATTTATGACAATGTTGGACAGCACTGGTCACAGTACAGATCCTTGGGGGACCCCAGCCAATTACCTCTGTCCACTCTTGTCATGGTTCCCTCCCCAGTCTGAACTCTGGGGTACAGCTGTGGGGACCCGCATGAAAGACCCCCTAAGCTTATATTTCACCAGCTTAGGTTAAAAACTTCCCCAAGGCACACATTCCTTTCCTTGTCCTTGGATGGTATTGCTGCCACCACCAAGTAATTTAAACAAACATTCAGGGAGGGGCCACTTGGAGCCCTATTCCCCCCAAAAATATCCCCCCAAGCCCCTTCACCCCCTTTCCTGAGGGGGCTTGAGAATAATATACCAACCAATAGGTTAACAAAGTGAGCACAGACCAAATCCCTGGTTTTAGGACACTGAAAATCAATCAGGTTCTTAATAGAAGAATTTTATTTAAAAAAGTAAAAGAATCACACCAGCAAAATCAGGATGGAAGATAACTTTACAGGGTAAATAAAAAGATTTAAAACACAGAGGATTCCCCTCTGACTCTGCTTCCCAGTTACAAAACAGAAAAAAAATTACCTCTTAGCATAGGGAAAATTCACAAGCAAAAACAAAAGATAATCTAAAACATTTCCTTGCTATTACTTACAATTTCTTTAATTTTAGATGTATCATTTCAGAATCTTGTTAGGAGCTGGTTTACCTGCTTGGTTTCTCTCTCTGTCCCGAGAGGGAACCAACAAAAAGAGCACAAACAAAATCTTCCTCCACCCCCAGATTTGAAAGTATCTTCTTTCCCCATTGGTCCTTCTGGTCAGGTGCCAACTAGGCTAATTGAACTGATTAACCCCTTACAGATAAGTGATTCTGTACCTCTGGCCAGGAAGGATGTTATGTTACTGCATACATAAAGGTTGTTACCCTTCCCTTTATATTTATGACAACTCTGAAAACTTAGGAAAAAGGGGTAGGAATAAATGCCATCTTTTAATCAGTTATGGATTCATGAGTGACCTTTCCTCTTATCCCATGACTGCTTACTTTGCTAAGAGCCTTTGGTGAAGTATCAATGGCTTTCTGAAAGTCAAAGTACACTAGATCCACTGGATCACCCTTGTCTGTGTGTTTGTTGACACCCTCAAAGAATTCTAATACATTGGTGAGGCATGATTTCCCTTTACAAAAGCCATGTTGACTCTTCCCTCTTCCCCAACATAGTGTGTTCCTCTATGTGTCTGATAATTCTGTTCTTTACTATAGTTTCAACCAATTTTCCTCTAGAGTCTTTGAAAAAAATCAGCATCACATCAGTTATCTGCCAGTCATCTGATACAGAGGCCGATTTAAGTGACTGGTCACATTTAATAGTTTTGCCATATTTGAATTCCATCAGAACTTTTGGGTGAATACCATCTGGTCCTGATTAGTTATTACTGTTTAATTTATCATTTTGTTCCAAAACCGCCTCTATTGACACATCAATCTGGGATAACTCTTTAGGTTTGTCACCTAAAAGGAAAGGCTCAGGTGTAGGAATCTCCCTCATATCCTCTGCAATGTAGACCGATGCAAATAATTCATTTAACTTCTCTGCAACAGCCTTGTCTTCCTTGAGTGGTCCTTTAGCACCTCACTCATCCAGCAGTCCTATTGATTGTTTGGCAGGCTCCTTTCTTCTGATGTACTTAAAAAAATTGCTGTTAGTTTTCATGTCTGTTGCTCTTCGCATTCTTTGTTGGACTACCTAATTATACTTTTACAGGGTTTTTTTATTCCAGGCAAGACTTTTTTTTGCCTTCAGGCATAATTCACAATGTCCACCAGCCATTCTAAAAAGTGACATCAACTTTTTGCTGATAGTCATAGTTAACAAAAATAACGTATACCCTTTCATTTGTTGATCCTGAATCCTGTTTAGAAACTTGTAGAAAGTGTGTTGGGGGAGTAGGGGGTAGACTGAATATCTCTGTGGGTTTAACTATCAGTGTATTTAGAAGGTCCCCATCACTGTGGCTTCTGAGCACCTCACGAACAATTCATAGATTCCAAGGCCAGAAGGGACCATTGTGATCATCTAGTCTGACCTCCTGTATAACAAAGACCATATAACTTCCCCCAGAACACTCCTATAGTGTATCTTTTAAAAGAAAAGAACATCCATTCTTGATTTAAAAATTGCTAGTGATGGAGAATCCACTATGACCATTGGTAAGTTGTTCCAATGGTTAATTATTCTCACTGCTAAAAATGTATGACTTATTTCCAGTCTGAGTGCCTGCAAGGTATAGCTGCAAGGTATAACTCCGAGGTTAGCAATTATTATCATCTCCCCTTTTATTGTGGGGAGAAGTGCAGCCAGGGGGATGATTTGCTCAAGGTTGCACAGGAAGTCTGCGGTAGTTCTGGGAATTGAACCCAGATCAGAGTTCCTCTCCAATGCCTTAATCACAAAACCTACCTCCTCAAAAAGGAGATCCTGATCATTTTTTCTCCCAAACACAACCAGGATGTCTGAGAGCATTGGACCAGGAGTTGTAGCCAACTCATTTTATATATACTATATATAGTCAAAACAGTAGAGCTTTAGCAGGGCTTCTGGTGCACTATTCAAGTGTCTGATGGCACTCCTTTTTGGGCCTTACGATGTGTCTCAGGTGGGCAGCAGCAATCTGCTAATACGCACCCTGTCATAACTTATTGAAAGCGTTAAAGAGGCATCACTGATGCTGTCTTCAATATCACTGCGGAACTGCACAATAGGAACACTGTGGAGAATAGTACCGTGCATCAGTGCTAAATGCCAGCTTGGTTCCATAAAATTAATAAGCACCACTAAGAGAATACCAACATCCCTTCCACTCTATCGTTCATTAAAGTAACTCTTGAAAGATTAAAAGCTATGGCAGAGACAACAAGAGCTTAAAGAACTTGCAGCACGGTTATGTATAAAGCAAATGCAAAAGTATGGTTAAACACAATTCTTAGCTGATTCAAGCCAGAACTGTCTCCTGCTCCGAGTCTGTTTAGAAGATTAAATAAATAAATATATCTGTACCTAAATTGGAGTCAGAAGAAAGAGAATGCATATTCCAGCTAGGCAAATATCACTAAAAATTGTCAGTGAATAATTCTTCACACTTTTAATTCATTTCTACTGTGTTAGTTCCCTGGGTGTGTTAATTTTAAACAAACAAAATCTAGTGCATAAGTTTGTTGGTAAGCGTGTTCAAATCATCATTTCATTGTAAGTTAATATCACAGAACATTTGCAGAAAGTGAATTTTAAACTAGCCCATATGACTATTTGCAAAAGAACTTGGATTCATGCCAACCAAGGAACTAAATATTGAATACTGTGCAACTGACAGATCAAGAAACATTCTCTAGTCTGCTGTTCATTTTGAATATTGAATAGATTTGAGGAAATTGTAAGTTGCTCAGAAACAATTCTAGAAGAGAAAATTAGGTGAAATTTATTGAACATATTATTTATTGCCAATTATTTCTTCAGATCTAGTAATGACTCTGGCTCAAACAGTAAGTCAATAATGCAGAAGAATTGGTGTCAATAGATTTCTCTCTCTCTCTCTCTTCAGCAGCAGTGAATGGTTTTCTTCCATAAACCTCTTCACTGTAAGGGAAACACATCTAACTGGTTGCACATTTCCCAATGGAACATTTGAAAATGTGGATTTGACAAAGTTGAAACATTTCAGAGAAATGTTTAGATTTTGTCAAAAATTGACAGGAAATTATCAAATGTTTCATTTCAACTTCATCGTTTTTAACTTTTATGTTAATAAATAAATAAATAAATACAATACAATACGGTATAATGTAGGCCAAAATGGTAGTTGTGGTCTATCAAAAACAAAATCAAGCATCTGTTTTCCACATACTCTATGTGTCACTGATGATGAATGCTAACCAAACAAAAATGTTCTCAGTAGAACTGTGCAAATAGCTACTTTTTGCAAATTTGACACATATTCACAAAATATTTTGTGAACTAAATGTACATTTCTGGACAAAAAAAAGTTTTGTTCAAAACATTTTGCCCAGCTCTAGTTCTAAATCAAGCTTTCATAGCTGTGATACTGTGAGTGAACTTTACAGATAATTTAGCAATTTCCTACTCATTTGAAAATAATATCCCTCTGTTCACTTTATCATTATGTGGGAAAAAAATTCTAGAGCTTCTAGCAGCTATCTACAATTAAGGAAGTAGACTTTCATAGTTGTACTATTCTTTCTTAACTGTATACTTAATTTAGCATTTCAGATTTTCAGGTTTCCACAAAAATCTCTAATATTCTACTCATTTTGGAGCAACTGTCATACAGCCATTATTTTTTACAGCTAATGATGAGTCAATCATTTTGGGGAAGTGTCTGTACAACAAGTTTTCCTCAGATTTCTAATTACTGTTGCCACCAATACAGTTCTGGCACTGGTGGCAATGATGCGAGTTCTAGCTTAGGCTGATCACTAGCATCCTCACAACCATGTTGTCTAGCCCTACGCAGAGCAAATACAAATGACATAGTAGTTAAAATGCTGGAATTCCCGGGTGCCTCATCTATACCAATGCTACCATCAGTAGAACTGCACTGGGGTAGTGCAGGAAATTTAAAGAAAAGAGTCTGTTTAGACAATGCCAGAGGGTCCTCTACAGGCATGTGGGATATTGCTCTAACTTTTAACACCTACACGGGTTACTTTTTTATGCTGATTAAATGTTATAGCTTATGTAACAATATAATTTAAATTAGTTCCTACCATTAATTTCCACCAAATTCCCCACAATTCTTTCTTAACTATTGTACTGCTTCACTTGCTTCTTCTCTTTCCTCCATTCTATTCCATTTTCACAGTTTAATCCTGTTCTTGTCTTCCCATGCCACCACTCCAGAACTTATTTCTCTCTGGCATCCGCTGTGTTCTCACAAATGCTACTAAATACTCCTTCTGCCCTATGATCTAGTGGGTCCACCCTCACCAACCTCCATCCAATAATTCCCTTGTCTTCCCCCATTCTTCCTCCCCCGCCCCAGGGAATTCATCTCAAACAAACTAGTTACTGTTTACAACTGTTTTTTTGTTATTCTATTCCCTCCATATCCTTGCTTTCACTGAAACCTAGCTTCTTCCCTCACCCTCTTTCCAACATGGTCCCCACCTTCTCCTAAAGGGGTCTCCCCACTCCTCTCACCCAGGAGGCAGTGTTGATGGAATATTATCCTGCTCCTGCCACTGCCTCTCACTACACTTCCACTCATTTTTCTCCTCCAAAATACACTCAGTTTGGCTCATATCTCCTCCCTCTCAATCCACATTGCTGTTGTCTGCTGTCCTCCAAGCTCTTCCCATTTCCTATTTGATTTTTGTCTCCAGGCTTTCTCTTCCTGTCCTCTAACTCCCCCACACTCAAATAGCAAATCCTCCAACATTGCTGCCTACTGTTTTCTCTCTCTTGCCTTCTCCTTCAGCCTGTGATGGAACTAAATCAACTCACCTATTCCATGTCTCACACTCAACCTACTGTTTCATAGGAGTTGTGTTCTCTCTCACTTCTATCTCCCACACTCATCATTACTTCATTTCTTTCATCACTGCTCACTTCCCAGTCCCCGCCACCATATCCTGGGCTCTTTTTTAATGAATTCCAAATTCTCTGATTCTCTTCACCTGTGGCTGTGGTGGGCAAGAGTCAAGCAATTCACTATGTGGTCTTCTTCTTTGCCCACGAGACTTAGGTGGCATCAAGTCATCTGTACTGGCATCAAGCCACCCTAGGATTTCTTTACATTCCCTTTCCCTTACCAGACCAAGGGCGGAAGGGCCGAGAATCCAGCATTGTAAATGATGATGGCTTGGTCTCTGAAGAGATGAAGTGGGATTTGTTAGACTGACATTTGAAGTCTTTAGGAGTGTAAAAAATGAGATTTTTTTTTCACTTTTACTTAACTGACAACACTGATAGATGTTACAGGAATTCAAAACAGAAGTGAGGAGAAATTTGCCTTCTAGTGGCAATTTTGACGTAGCTTTAATTGCAAGGCATTGAGATACCACAATGAGAGATACAATGGTGTATAGAAATGTGCATAAACAAACGAATTGTGGACCACAATGTGTAATGGAGACCCAAAATGAGGGATGCAAGTTATTCCATCAGAAAAATTAAAATGCTGTAGGATTCATTCCTTTAGTGCATAGAGATCCTTCTAGGACTCTGTAAGGGGTTTGACTCACCCCTGCGGCGCCTCCTGCTGGTTGTCCTTGGGAATTAGCTCATCCCAGCTCTGGAGCACCCTCTGCAGGCCGGTGTCCCACTGCCACTTGGTCCCGGTGTCCCTCCCTGGACTCCGGTGCCCTGTTAGCTAGGGTGCTGCCTCCTGGCAGTAACCCCTTTCTCTCAGGGTCTCCCCTCCCCGGGGAACCCCCACCCACTATCCCCACCTCACCTCAGAATAAGGCCACTGCCAGTCACCAACTAGCCCCCGCTCACTGGGGCAGACTGCAGTATAAGCCACTCATCATCGGCAAGGTTGGGTTTGGACCTGCTCCCTTTGCCTACCCCTGGGCTGCCCTCTGCAACCCCCAATACCTATTTGCCTTTTGCTAGGCTGCAGCCTGGGGCTTTCATAGAATCATAGAATATCAGGGTTGGAAGGGACCTAAGGAGGTCATCTAGTCCAACCCCCTGCTCAAAGCAGGACCAGTTCCCAACTAAATCATCCCAGCCAGGGCTTTGTCAAGCCTGACCTTAAAAATCTCTTTCCAGGCTGGAGCTCCCTGGCTCCTCTGCCTTTCCCCAGCCCTGCTCCACTCAGGACCCTGTCTCTAGCTTCCTGCAGCCAGGCCCATCTCCCTCTACAAACAGAGAGAGACTGCTGAGCTCGTGGCTCCCAGCCTCTTATATAGGGCCAGCTGAGGCCTGATTGGGGCGTGGCCCAGCTGCGGCTACTTCTCCAATCAGCCTAGCAGCTTTTTCCCTTCCAACAGCCCTCCCTCAGGGCTGTCTTTAAACCCCTCAGGGCAGGAGCGGGTAACCACCCCGCTACAGACTCTTTTTCAGGATTCTTTCTTTCTAATATAAATAATGTTGAACAATAAAATTTAAGGGATGCCACATTTGAGTGGAATGTAGGTAACTTTGGGACTAAAAATTACACTCAAAATGATGGACATGAGCAGTGGGCTGAGCAGAAAGGGCAGTGAATAGATATAAGGAGCTGAGTCCCTGGTGGCTGGAATTTAAAGACACCCACTTCCTGATGTCACTATGCAGATGTCCTAAGGAGCCTCAGGTTGTGCAATGCCAACTGTAAATTGTTGAGGAGCAGGACTGCAGCCTTGGCTGAGCAGTCTGTGTTTATCTCTGGTTAATAAGCCATAGTACTTTCAGATAAATAATTTCAAGCAGAATATATTTTGGTGTGCACAGTAACTAGAGCTCAAAGTGCAAGAACAATGTTCCATTTGGAAAAGCACATGACCCCATCCACAGTGTACGTTTAGCCTGAGGGTGAATAGCAATAAATGAGAATAGGTGAATTGCTATCTAGGAGAGAAACATTTCCCAATATGAATTTACTTCACAGAAAACTTTGTTTCTGTTACTTCAACTGTACATATTTCTTATAAAAGAGTATTTAAAAATAAGACAGCAATATTCAGTACTGTGCCTTGAGCAAAAATCTTATAAAAGAAAATATTTTCCAGCAAAAAATAATTATGGAAAGTGAGACCTGAATATGGTGGCCGGGGGATGCTAGTTATTCTTTGAGTAGTGACCTGCTGGGTGCTCCACTTCAGATTCACCTGCACCTTTGATCAGAGATGTTTAGTAAGAGCGCCCAATTAGCACATGCATTCCCCACCCCCCAGCCTTGTGCCTCACCCCAGGGCTATATGGGGGCTGGGCTGGGCAGGCAAACAGCCCTCAGGTCCTTCACAGCTACTTTTGGCCTGAGAGAGAGTTTACAACTGTGCCTGTTCCTGACTAGTATTTGGAATTTAGTTATTAGTTAATATAGAGTGTTTGTAATTGTTGGAACAGCCATTCCCTTCTTTCTTTTTTCCCTGCTATTCCAGGCAGTGACAGGCATTCCCAGTGCCTATGTTGTTTGTGTGATACCCTTATCTCTAGAAAGCACAAGGGTAGATCCCGAAAAAATAGGGAGATCAAGTTTGAACTCCTGATGATTGAGCAAGCCCTACAACAAGCTTTGAATCCTGTCATGGGGAACCCCCCCCAACACACTGTACATAGACCTACCAGTACAGCTAGTATTCTATCCACATTGACATCTCAGTCACCAGATGCCCCTAAAGGCATAAGAGTACATTTATGGTACTGAAGACCTCCACTAGTTTTGATCAATGCCTTTAAGCTGAAGGAAATGAGTACATCTCCATGAAAATCTTGGTCACTGACACACAAGCAGAGTATAGATACCTTAGGTCCCAAGAGGAATCCCATGCAGGAGTGATTTTAGTAATGCAAAGGCAAAGAGTAGTCAATTGTCTAACACAAGTGCAGTACCAAGCTTGGGTAACCACATTCAGAGCTGCAAACACATGGCAGTGAAGAGTTCTAAGCCTAGCCATGAACAATATTGGGTACCAGTAACAGGAAAGTCAAAAGTACCAGTTGGGCACCTATGGTACTGAGGTAATGGGCAACAATTCACACCCATGCCAAGTTCTGGATACCAGCTTCATCAGTACCCAAGCTGTCCTCCACAGGTTCTCACTTGACCCACTCTGACACCATGGGTACTGCAAGAATTTAGGTACCTGAAGGACCTGATAGTGCCTTTGAAGCTGGACTCTTCTCTGTTAATGAGTGCTTGGGTTTTGTCAGCATCACGACTCTGTCAGTAACCACCACCCCTATTCTCCTCAAGTACCATATTTGCCCTCATCTACCTTGCCAATGGAACAGCTATCTTCCCCCCTTAGTGTATGAGGAGAACGACTCTTCAGACTTTCAAGTATCAGTCCAGCGTTCCCCGTCTATTCAGGACACACCAGTCTCCCTCTTATACTGATGTACACAGCAAGATAGCCCCCAAATGGTACCCACATGTCAGGAACACACGTGGATGCCTCCACCTGTGCTATTTGGGCCCCCTCAGTGGACTTGCTGGGACCTGAGGGAGTTCTATCATCAACAATTTGCATCCAAGTCATCACACCACTGGAGAGAGCAGAGAAGGGCACACTCGCCTCAACCACAACCTATGCTAGAGGAAGAGATCTTTGAGGAACAAGAGGCAAGGGAAGATAAGGAGGTGACACCTCTTACTGATATTTCTTCCTTATCGCCTGATGAAGGTGTGATGACTCCACAAACTTCTATGGCAGATGACTTCAGACAGTTTCAGAAACTGAGGAAGTAAATTGCTGAGGAGTTGCAGATTCTCTTAGAGGAGGTTCAGAACTCTTACCATAAACTCCTAGATATATTACATGCTGTGTCAGCGATGAAGATCATTCCAGTAAATGAAGCTTTTGTGGAGCCTGCTAACCTCAGCTACCACACCACCTACATGCAAAAGGGTGGATAAAGAGTATTACACACTGCCAGGGAATCAGAGTTTCCATTTGCTCATCCAGCTCTAAATTCCCTGGTAGTGGAGGCTACTAATGAATGGAGTAGACAGCATAGTTTGGAGACCATCCTGTACGGTAAGGACCATAAGATGCTCAGTATTTTTGGTCACAAGTCTTACTCTTCAGCCGCATATCATTTCAAGATAGCAAGCCACCAGGCACTCATGACCAAACACAATTATCTGAACAACAATGAATTTAATTCCTTTATTGAGCGCCTGCCAGTGAAACATCGTGACCAATTTAAACTTATGGCAAGAACATCACTCCAGGCCTCCATGGATGCTGCAGAAATGGCAGTGGTCATGAGGATCACATCTTGGCTTCAGCTCTCAGACTTCCCAAGAGAAGTTGAAAGCATCATTGAGGACCTCCTCTTTGATGGTTGCAAGTTTTTTGCTGACTCAATGGATACATCTCTCCACACATTAAAGGAATCGAAAGCCATGCTGTGATTTACAGGAGAATAAATCCTGTAAATAAGAGGAGATTTAGTAAGTCTCAGACAGCACAATATTCAACTTACCATTGATCATCTGAGTCCCCATCCAAGAGGCCAAGGTACTCTTTTTAAAAAAACCTACCTTCAGCTGCAGCCATATGTTCCCAACCATCTGTGTCATCCAAGCAACAGTTCTGATGGATTGGTTGAGAGTCTCAAGCACCCAGTCAACAGGGTTTTACAGCTGCAACATATGATCCCCCTCCCTCCTTTCAGAGAATGCATCTCCCACTTTCAGGCTACATGGGAAAGTATAACAAAACAATTGCGTTTTGGAAACCATAACATCTGATTACACTATTTCAAATCTATCCCTTCTACCTAGTCCAGTGGTCCTCAAACTTTTTAGGGTCATATATCCCCTTATCTGTGCCCCCCCCCAGGATCTGGGGCTGGTAGCGGGGCCTCGACTCCCGGGGAGGGGTGATGCAGACAGGGGTAAAGGGTCCAAGGCTGGGGCTGCAGTTGAGGGCAGGTCTGGGGCATGCCACAGCTGGGGGCCAAGGCTTGGGGGAGGGCTGAGGCTGGGAGCATGGCTGAGGCTGGGGCCAGAGCAGAGCTGGGGGGAGGGCGGGGTTGGGGGCAGCTCCCTCCCCTCCCTCTGTGGGGGCTGGCCCATGCCTGCCATGCCCCCACTAATGTTCTTCCATGCCCCACTGGGGGGGCACACCCCACAGTTGGGGGACGACTAACCTATTCCCTCTCACCGTCCCTCTTCAGGTACCCTTATCACAATCAATTGCTAGTGTAAGAGGTTGCCTTGCTTCTACATTTAGGAGAAATAGAACCAGCTCCTGTGCAGCAGAAATTCAGGATGGTGACCCTTGTGGCAATAATTCCCTTGTTAGAATTAGTTGTGAACCAATCTCCTCTCAACCTACAAGATGCATACTTCCATTTCTCTGTTCACCCTTCACACAAAAGATTTCTTCAATTTCTAATCAACACTGAACACTACCAATACAGGCTGAAAGAAAGCACTCTATCTTCTGCCCCAATAGTATTCTCAAAGACTCTGATGATAGTTGCTGCCCACCTACATTGTTTGGAGATAGTAGTTTTCCTATATCTGGATGACTGGATGATCAAAGGTAAATTATATGAGGAAGTGTAGGCTGCAGTAAAGATGATGTGTTCTCTGTCTGGTTAGCCTGGGCCTCCACATAAACCTTAAAAGATCCATTTTGACTCTAACACAGCATCTAGATATACCTCCCTGCCAGTAGATTGCTCACTCTAACGAATCTCATCTTCAGGACACAGGGAAGTCCTCAAGTAACCATAAGATTGTCTTCAACTTCTGGGCTACATGTCAGCTTGCATCTTTATAGTGCCAGACTACATCTCAGAGGTCTACATGAATGGCTGCAAATGGTTGACAAACCAAGAAAGCTCAGTCTAGGCAGGTTACGGTCTGTTTCCCAGCGGGTTATACAATCACTCAGCTGATGGAAGGACCCAACTAAAACATGTGCAGGTGTTCCATTCTTCCAGAATTGCCCTACCACAGTCATAGCATCAGACGCATCACTTTTGGGTTGAGGGGAAAATGTCACTACAAATGAAGTCTTCTGGAATTGAGAGCAGTCATAAATGCTTGCTTACATTTTCTACCACTAATCAGGTCCAAGTCAATAAATATAATGACAAACAACATGGCATGTATGTATTACATCAACAATCAAGGAGGAGGAGGATGTTCCCCATCTCTCTCTGTGCCATAGTGATGAAACACTAGAATTGGTGCATAGCCAACCAGATAATTATCTCAGCTTCAGACCTCTCAAGTATCCAGAACATGTCAGCAGATATTTCTTTCTAAATTTATGAATGAGAACTAAACTCTGAGTCCTCCACATGATATTCCCAGCATGTGGGTTCGATCCATTTGCCATGGCAGCCAACGCAAAAGGCATCAGGTATTGGTCAGAGGGGGGTCTCAATCACCAGTTCCTAGAAGATGCTTTATCTCATCTCATGGAAAAAGGGGATTCTCTATACATATCCATCACAATCACTACTGTTAAAGGTCCTCAACAAGATTGGGCCAGGGTCATAGTGATTGCACCAATGTGGCCAAGAGAAGTTTGGTAGCACTACCTAATATCAGACTCACCTCTTGCCCTCTGTAGTGACTTCCATCACTCCTCCTTCCTGACTCAGGATGTCAATTGAACACTTAACCCCAACCTACAGATTCTGAGGCTCCAAGCATGGTTCCTCAAGGATTCTCAGGAATAGCGGTATCCAGTTCAGAAGTATATGTTTTATTAAACAGTAGTAAATAACCTACAGGAAATAGTAAATTACCTAGAGAAATGGAAGCTTTATTCTCTTTGGTGTAGCAGTCATCATATTTTGCCTATTTGTTCTCCCCTTTCCAGAGTATAGGATTACCTGTTGGAATTGACAACATCAGGTCTTTCTATAAACTCCATTAGGTCCACTTAGCAGAAATAACACCCTTTCATATACCCAAGGGGGCCAAAGGGTTCACTCTTTGCTCACCCAGCCATGGTAAAATTCTTAAGAGGCTAGTTAAATCTCTACCCACAAATCAGAGACCCTACTCCTAGTTGGGACCTGAACCTAGTACTTAATTGCTTTTAAAACATCCCTTTCAGCCACTAGCTACATGTTCTTTGTTAGACCTGTCAATGAAGAGAGTCTTTTTGATAGTTATAACTTCTTCCCAAAGAATTGGAGAATTGGGGGTTTTAATGACAGACCCCGCTGTACAATATTCACTAGAGAAAAAGTATTGCTGCAGGCCCATCCCAGATTTTTAACTAACGTGTCTTCAGACTTTCATATTAATCAAACCATTTATCTCCCAGTTTGTTTGTTTTGCCAAAACCACTTTGGACCAGTCAAGAAGCCATGTTTCATACCCTAGATGTCAAGAGAGCATTAGCTTTTTACTTAGATAGGACCTTAGACAGGACGTCTTATCTCCTTCCATGCTGCTTCACAGTCTCCATTGTGGGACATTGCAGTGGAAAATGAACTGAGGGTGTTTCAGCCATGTAGCCCGACATAGCACTGGTGTGGAACAGATACAATACAAGCAGCAAATATGTATACCTCTTCAGACCACCCAACATTATGTCTGAGCCCTGTTCTGGATGAACCACTTCCAGGATTGTTAAGTTTCCATATCCATTTGATCTTTACTGTCTGCAAACACCGCTAAACAGGCTGCCTGAGAAGAAGTACCAATTACAGGGAGGATCTACCACTGCTGTAACAAGGGACTCCCATAAAAATATTCCTCCTTAACGTGTTACAGACCACATGTCCTGTGCATTTGCAGACAAGAAGGCTTACAAAACAGGGAAACTAGTAATTTGTTTTCCCCGGAAGCAAAAAGTAGTGCATCATATCCCAGGATGGAGGTAACAACTTCTGGCAAGAAAACTCAGGTTAATTGCATTTTGCTGGAAAAATTCCTTTATTTTCCTGATAAATATACTGGGTACATTGAGAGTGCAGTAGAGTGTTCACCATATGTAATTTGAAATAAGGGGGAGGATGCTGAAGACAGGAATGGGAATCCAGTGGTTTAGACCTCTGGGAAGTATCTTTGATGGTGTTAGTCTGGAGAACAGAGCACTGATTCAGCAAAGGAAGTTAAGCACATGGGTAACTTCAGTGGGACTACTAAGGCTTAAAATCAGGAATGTCCTTAAGTACCATAGTGACTCAGGACCACAGGTAGTTCAATATAATCAATCTTTTATCTTTTGTAACTGTGACACACTTTGTCAAAGTGTGTGTCATGTACTGGTACAGTAGAGGAGGATAAGATTATCAATAAATGCTAGTAGATGATGTTTTTGTCACTAGAATAAAGCTTCCATATAGTTTCTAGTTGGTTGAGTGGCTCAAATATTTTTGCTTGAGTACTATGTTAGAAAAGTATAGAAAAATAAAAGCATACAAAATTTCATTAAATTATTACTGTGATAGAATTTCTTAAAGAGAATTTTATTCTCCATTTAAAAATACAGTTACCTTTTCTTATGTTGCATAGTCCATCTTCTAAAACTCTAGAGCTGAATTTTGGCTGCCATCCAACTTCTGGATCCCATGGCTTAAATTAGTGATGCAATTCATTTGTGTTCCAAGAGTCTCATTCACAAAACTTTAATGAAGCTCCTATGCTAAAAATGCAGAGTATGTACTTCTTTTTTCTTGTCATTTGTCAGGGTCAAAGAACAAGTTCCTGTAAAACTTGTAACCTTTTACAGTACTCAATATGCCAAGTTCTTTGTCTTCCATACCACAGGAGTGGAGCCAGAAAATAGATGAAGCTGGCACTTTCTATTTTTATAGAGATTGTGGAAGAAACATTACAAAAACTGCGTGCATGTGCAGTAATACTCTGTCTGATGACAGGAACAGCATGTACACTGCACTTTTTTTCTTGAAGAGACATACTATAGTAGTCTACATTTGGCTGCAGAAGAAATCCAAGAAAATAATCATGGCACTGAATATATGTTACATGTGCCATATAATTGTGACCCAGATGTTAGAACTCCATTAATTACAATTTTGAGCAGTCATGCCTGCCCACACTCAAATTATAATGATAAAAAATATATTGTAGGTTGTGGTAGGGAAAAGAAAAAGCCCTTTCTCTGAATAAAAATTCAAGACCAGTCACTGTTGTGACCATAAGAGCCCATAGATGTGAACTGGCAAAGTGCACATCCAACACACTGTTGTCAGAATATTTAGCCAAATAGCATCTTGAAATATATCATGTAAAAATTGGTAACAAGCAGGTAATGACTATCACTGTGTGATGCATGTATACGTTGTGTATAAAGAATTGTGTGTGTGCTGGAAATATGTTTTTAAAATACATTGTGGAGGCAGCTGATAAATAAGCCTGACCTAGACAAAGGAAAATGGATAACCAATCCGCATGGATCAAGCCAATAGGTGGATAAGAAAAGCAGCATAGCTTGATTACAAGCAAAAGGACAATAGAAGTACATTTTCATCTAAGGTAAACAAAGTGATCAAACCAATCGAGAAAGCAAATTGACCTGAGGATGAAGAAGGGGGTTGGCACCTGCATCCTGAAGAAAAAGCAGCAGAGGAGAGGATTTGGGGTTTACTTTTCAAAGAATACACTTCAAAGGTTTTCTGGACTACAAAAGGGAAGAAAAGAGACTCCTTTGTTATCCACCAGTTAGGGGACAAGGGGATTAGCACCCTCTGATTTTGTAAATGCGGGATTCTCCTGACTGCAAGGCTGGAGATGCTAGCAGCTTGATGTAAATGAGAAAACTGCTTAGGCAAATATTGTAACTTGCTAAAATTAAATTTTAGTCACTAGAAATCATGATATTTTTGTTTAGTTTATAACCATGCCTGTCTCCTTTTCCTCTTGCTTAGTGTCACTTAAATCTATGTTCTTTATTAATAATCTTATTCTTAGTTTTACTATAAACCATCTCAGTGCTGCATATTAAGGTACAGAGTGTGTCTTCAGCTGGGCTAACAGGCTAGTGTATGCGTGTACTGTGTCTTTGGAAACAGTGGACTTAATTTCTGTGAGTGTCCAGTGGAACGGACTGTATTCTACTGAACACCTCTGAGGAACTTGGGAACTAGGTTTCACTGACTGTTACCTGCAAAGCAAGGTTTAGACTGGCAGAGTCTTGAGGAGTTTTGCTGGTGAGGCAAAGAGACTGTGTGGCAGGAAACTGTCATACAGTTTAAGCTCCAGCAAAGTGCTCTTGTGATGAGGCGGAGAGGTAACACAGTGGCTTAAGTTCTGGGCTCCCTAAGAGAGTGTCACTTTTGTTTAATGGCTGGAGTTTATGGGAATGAGCTTTTGACAATATTTGTGCAATTACTTGACCAAGTGGGCATTTAAGTTGAGTAGAAACTGGAGCTCAGAGGTGTGTTTCTAATATCTCATCTGAACTCCAGAGAGGAGAGAAATTATACTTCAAGTTCATCAAAGATAAATCAAACTCCTATACTTTTACTACTGCCTCAGGGATGTGTGTACTGCAGCATCCTATCCAATATTTCCTGCTGAGGAGATGAAAGGAGCCACAGAAATAGGAGACAACCTAATCCTTTGGACCAAATTTTGTTATAATGAGGAGGACTGAGGCAATGTGGCAAAACCATCCCCCAACCACCACCACTTTTCTTTTGATTTTGCCAAAGCTTCTCTGCACAGGAATTTGGGCTTCTGTGGTTTTGGGATGCATAGATGGGGGGACAGGAAAAGAAACCAAGGGAAAGACACCCTGCAGAATCATCCCCCTGGAAGCCCTCTGTGACTCAGAAAATCCCTCTGTGCCTCCCATCATGAAGGATACAAGTTTTATACAGGCATCACTTCACACACTGAAAGTGAGTGATACAGGCATCACTTCACCCAGCCCCATCTGGAGTGAAAAGAAGCAGCTGTGTAACAGCACAGGGCAAGACTACACCATACTTTATGGCTGGGATAGTTTGATGACCTTAGGGATCCAATTATGATCTCACTTACTGTTTCTTCCAGTGTAACTTGAATGAAGTCAGTGACATTATTCCCAATTTTCACCACTTACTATTTGCATTTTAGTAGCATTTGAGTCCCCCCTGTGAGGTTGGGATCCTGTTTTACTCAATGATGTACGGACATTAGTAAAATGCTATCCCATTTCCCAAAAACCTTACAATATTAGGTCCAATCTTGCCAACTATTCTGCATAATATTGGAATTGGAAAAGGTTCAGAAAAGGGCAACAAAAATTATTAGGGGTATGGAACAGGTTCCCTATGAGGAGAGGTTAATGAGGCTGAGACTTTTCAGCTTGAAAAAGAGATGACTAAGGGGGGATATGATAGGGGTCTATAAAATCATGACTGGTTTGGAGAAAGTAAATAAGGAAGTGTTATTTACTCCTTCTCATAACACAAGAACATGGGTCACCAAATGAAATTGATAGGCAGCAGGTTTAAAACAAACAAAAGGAAGTATCTCTTCACACAACGCGCAGTCAACCTGTGAAACTCTTTGCCAGAGGATGTTGTAAAGGCCAAGACTATAACAAGGTTCAAAAAAGAACTATATAAGTTCATGGAGGAGGTCCATCAATGGCTATTAGTCAGGATGGGCAGGGATGGTGTCCCTAGCCTCTGTTTACCAGAATCTGGCAATGGGCGACAAGGGGATGGATCACTTGATGATTACCTGTTCTGTTCATTCCCTCTGAAGCACCTGGCATCAGGGCCGGCTTTAGCAAGAGCGGGGCCCGATTCCTGGGGGCGGGGCTTGCTGCAAGCCCCGCCCCCAGG